>NC_056749.1:291294877-291367377 GCF_019279795.1 Protopterus annectens | reverse complement strand
ATTATAATTTAAGTAAAATGCAATGAAATGGGCCATGTTTTATGAAGAACTCTGACAGAATAAAAAAATAAAATATTTTATAAGTGCCCATAGCTGAGCAGTGCTCTAACAAGCTGAGTATGTTTGCCTGCAGGTGACCAGTGGTTTAACAGGTGTAACAAAAGTGCCCGGATTTGAGCAGTGCTTTAACATGCTGAAAGTGTGTGCCCATAGTTGCGCAACATTTCTCACAGTGTAATATGCATGATCACAGCCAAATAACACGTTAACAAGCATAACCCATTTGTGCAGAGCTGCCCTGTGCGCCATCCGGCTTACCGGCAGGCAACATTGAGCAACCTGTATCAAAGCCGCCTGTAAACAGACACACCTCCTAGCCTGTCTAGACAGTTGTAAAATAAAAAAAGAAGTAATGCCCAGGCTCGCACCCAGGATACTGTGCATCATAGTCAGTGTACTGAACCACTAAGCCATGACAGCTGTACTGAAAAATGTAGTATTAGCATATATATGGGAATGAATGGAAATAGAAGCATGACAAAGCAGGTTTTGTGAAGCTGATACAATTCCAAAATGGCCAATCACAGATAAGTGCGGGAAAAATGGCATATATAAGCCCCATAGGCAGGTATACACAACATAACTGATTATGGAACCTATTTGCAGTCAGGATGGCAGGTGTAGGAGAGGGCAGTCGCTTTCAAGCACAGAGGTGGGGTGTTGAGGAGTCCAAATATATGGTTTGGCTCCTAGTCCACGATCATGAGGCTCAACTCATGCAGGGCCACGTTCTGTGGGGTGCATATAAGGCAGAGCCATGGAACCGGTTGGCACATGATCTCACCAGTGCCACAGGCATACCAAGGACTGGTGAACAGGTCTGTCACCACCAAGCGGACCTGAAGAGACGGAAGCAGGACCAACTGAACCGTTGGATCCAGGAGGCCTGGCAAATGCCCAACGCCCCACTACTGAGTAAGTATCCATGTAGTTATGTATGTAATGAATTATTCTAGCTGATATTATGGAGATATATGTTACAATATTACTTCATTTATATTACAGCTGCAGGTGTGCGTTCTGCGAATTGGCGAGCCTATGGTGATAGGCTGGAGCGGTTGCGCCACCAAGCAGGTTAGTAATTATATTCCTGTAATTGTTATACAATATAAGTGAGACAGCTTGCAAAAGAGGTCAGTGTAGTCACATATTAATAAAGTTCAAATAACACTAGAAGAAAGATTCTGCTAGCACTAAGATTAGATAAGTGATGCAGCCTGTAATCCAGAAATAAAAAGTAAACAAGTCTGAAATAGTGATTACCCCCTTGAAGTGTAATATCAGATAACCTGCAGCAGCCTGAAAATCACTGGTAAACAAGCCAAAGATAATAGACATGTGTCAAATACATCCCCTTAGAAAATCTGCCATATTAAACAAGTGAGTCTGTTGGAAAGGATTGTTGTAAGCAGGTATGACATGTTAATAATGCCTAGAATAAAGTACCAACTTGAATTGTAAAAATAAAACAAGTGAGTGAGAGAAAGAGGTATGAATCGACCAAGAACGCTGTTATAACTTCTGAATAAAGTATACTGCAGTCAGTACATAATGAAATGAATGAGACAGCCACAACCAAACAGTGAAATGTTTGAAATAAAGTACTGAAGCTGGAATGTGTCTGTCCCACAATTTGTATATGTTGCTGTACCCTTGCAATATGGAGATAGTATGGTTGTATGAAATAATGAACATCCACAGTTGTCTAGAGCCATATAAATGAAATGTAGCAGGATGCTGTACCTGAACATAGCCAGATATGAAATGTGTATGAATAAAAATGCAATGGATATTAATGTATCAGTAACAGTCCCATCAACAACATTCCTAAGGTTACATATAGGAAACTGTAGTAAGACCTGTAGGGTATATAAATATCTGCAGCTACTAGAGATTTACAGCATATGTAAATGAAATATTTCTTCACCCTACCCTATATTCACAAATAATGCCATTCCACAACAAAAGTACAGTTTTGTACCTACCATAAATGTAGATGTTCGAAGATCCACATTGCTGCAGTCCTTACATATGGGGTAGTCCGCTGTCCTCGGTCGGCCCGAATACCAAAGTATTAGGCTGACGTCGGTCATGGGCGCTCAGATCTGACATCATAGCGTCAGGGTATAAAAGCGCATGACCGACGTCATATCCTCAGTCTTTTCTTGCCCCAGATGTCAAAAGGCCCTAAAAAGAAAGGCCACAGCCCAAAAACAGGATGCCTCCCAAAAACATGCCCAACAACAACCATCACCCAAACCATATAACCATGCCAAACTACAGAGGGGAAGGAGGGAGGGTATTGACTGCAACAATGTGGATCTTCGAACATCTACATTTATGGTAGGTACAAAACTGTACTATGTTCTTCATCTCACATTGCTGCAGTCCTTACATATGGGTAGAATCCCAAAGCAGAGGTAAAGGGAGGATGGCAAAATCATAAAGCATTAGGGCTGCTAAAATGCCCTGTAATATAGCAGTGGCAAATCCAGCCCTAGACTTAGAATAAAGAGGAAGGTGGTAATGCTTGGAAAAAGTATGTACTGAACTCCAAGTGGCTGCTTCCAAAATATCTTTGTAGCTATCCCCTTAGAAAGGCAGTAGAAGTGGCAGTAGCTCTAGTGGAATGAGGTCTGATTCCAGCCGAATCTCCTTACCATGATGGGAATAACAGAAAGAAATACAAAACCCAATCCATTTAGAAATAGTTTGTTTTGAAACAGGTTTTCCCCGAGAACCCAAAGCAAAAGAAACAAACAACTGCTGAGACTGCCTGAACCCCTTGGTTCTGCTCAAATAATAACGTAACTGCCTGTGAATATCCAAAGTATGCAAAATCGTCTCCCCTTTATTTTGAGGGTTTGCATAAAAAGTAGGCAAATGAATAGTTTGGTTCAAGGCCACACTAGAAACCACTTTAGGCATAAAGGAAGGATTAGTACGCAAAGATACCCTATCCTTATGAAAAATCAGGAAAGGTTCCACTGCCATAAGGGCCTGTAATTCAGAAACCCTTCTTGCAGAGGTAATGGCCAACAAAAAAGCAGTCTTCCATGATAAATACTTTAACTCGGCAGTAGCTGCAGGCTCAAAAGGTTGCAGAGTAAGCTTTTCCAACACAAAATTGAGATCCCAAGCAGGAGTAGGAGCTCTACGTGGGGGTCTTATGTTCTTTGCCCCTCTAAGAAATTGCTTAAACAAAGGAAGGGAAAATAAAGGAGGGTCACAGTCATAGTGAGCAGAAATGGCTGCAGCATGAACCTTTATCGAGGAGAAAGACAAACCCTTGTCCAATAACTCAGTAAGATATTGAAGAGAAACACTTAAATCAGGCTTGGAAACATCAAAGTCCTTCGCTTTGCTCCAAAGAAAAAATCTCCTCCATTTATCAGCGTAAACTTTCCTTGTACTAGGCCTTCTGGCCTCCAAAATAACATTCAAAACTTGTTGTAGAAGCTGAGACCCTCCGGGTCTAAAACAGAATATGCCAGGCTGTGAGATGCAGAGACTGAATCTTGACATTGAGGAAGTGATTGCCCTCCTGAGACAAAAGATGCGGAATCAAAGGCAGAGGCCATGGAGGCTCCCGCATCAAACTCCTCAGTAGTGGGTACCAGTGCTGTCGAGGCCAATCCGCGCTATCAGAATCATGGATGGCTTGTCTATTCTGGCCTTCAGGAGTACCTTGGGAATGAGAGGCAGAGGTGGAAAGGCATAGACATGAAGATTGTTCCAACTGAATGATAGAGCATCCACCTTCCAAGCTGTGGGATGAAACATTTTGTGCAAAACTTTGGCAACTGGTAATTTAGTGGAGAAGCGAACAGATCTATGTCTGGAGTCCCCATAACACTGTCAACTTTTGAAACACATGAGGATCCAGTTTCCACTCGTGAGGATCCACAATTTGTCTGCTCAACACATCCGCTAAGGAGTTCTGTGCTCCTGGTAGAAACCTTGCCTGAAGATTGAGGTGTAAACTGAGAGCAGTCTCCCACAAAATCATCGCTTGCCTGCAAAGAGGGTACCTAATGGGTTCCCCTTGCTTGTTGATGTACCACATGACAGTAGTGTTGTCTGTTTGAATCAACACCTGTCCTGGGTGAAGTAAATCCTTGAAAGCCATCAATGCAAATTGGACTGCTAACATCTCCTTCAAGTTGATATGCAAATGTTGAAGTCTGACAGGCCACGTGTCTTGCACCCATTTTCCATTGAGGTGTGCTCCCCAAGCCTTGTCCGAGGCATCTGTCGTTAGAATCTGACTCGCCTCTGGTCGGGTCACAGAGAGTCCCTTGTTTAGGTTACATTCCTGAGCCCACCACAAAAATTCTTTCTCAATGCAAGGTATTATCTGAATGACAGTGTCTAGATCTTGGCAGTGTTGTGTCCATACATTTTTGAGATACCATTGAAGCTTCCTCATATGCAGTTTGGCATTGGGAAGCACCAGAATACAAGATGCCATGAACCCCAAGGCTTGAAGGACTGTCTTTGCAGTCAGCCTGGACTGTAGAGACATTTGATGGAAATAAAGAGAAAGACTTTTGTTTGTCCGGGGTCAAAAAGGCCATCTGGGAAGCTGTATTCAGTCTCACACCCAGAAAGCACATGTCCTGAGAGGGTACTAGACTGGACTTTGTTTCGTTCACAGAATACCCTAGGCATCTTAACACTACCATCACATACTGTAGATGATGCAGAAGTTCGTCTTTGTGTTGTGCAATAATCAGGCAATCGTCCAAATAAGGATAAATCTGTATTCCTTTTAACCTGAAAAAGGCTATCACTGGAGCCAGAACCTTTGTGAACACTCTGGGCAGTAGATAAGCCAAAGGGCAATGCAGAGAACTGATAATGTAAATTTCCAGCCCGAAAGCGCAGGTACCTCCTGCAACTGGGCCTGATAGGAACATGAAGATAAGCCTCTTTGAGATCCAGAGTTACCATCCAGTGATCTTTTCCCAACAGAGGTAAAAGCTGTTGTAACGTCAGCATTTTGAACTTGGAATGTCCAGATAAGTGTTGAGGATAGATAAATCCAAAATTGGTCTCCACGTGTTCCCTTTCTTTGGTACTAGAAACAGGCGAGAATAAAATCCTAGTCCCACTTCTGACAGAGGAACTGGCTGTATAGCTCCTATTTGAAGAAGTAAAGAAATCTGCTGGTGAGCCTCTATCCTTTGCCGAGGAGGAACGTCTGGCATGCCTTTGAAAGGAGGCAATGTATGGAAATAGAACTTGTAGCCTCGGTTTATAATGTCCAATACCCATTTGTCCTGGGTGACTAAAAGCCAGTTTTGCTTGAAGAGTGCTAATTTTCTTCCCAAAGGAGCTGCCAGGGAAGAAGAATCTGGCAGCTGAAAATGCAGGTCATTGGGCCTGTTTACGAAAGGACTGGCCCCTGCCCTCACCTGTAGATTGTGCAGGTGAACTCCAAGTTCTAGGCCTGAATGTACTGTGAGCTCTGCCCCTGCCACGTCTAGATCTACCCCTAGACTGAGAATCAGAAGAAGGGTAGGTCCACCCCTTAGTAGGCCAATTTCTACTAAACTTTGGAGGTTGCACCTGCAAAAGATCTTTAACAGTCTGCATAGACTTAGCCTTGTCTTCCATTTTCTTCAAAACCGACTCCACAGGGGGACCAAACAAAACTTCAGACTGTAAAGGGGCATCCAGAATTCTAGTTTTAACATGCTCAGACAAATTCTGATCCTTAAGCCAGGCGTGCCTACGAAGAACTGATCCAGTGGCAGCCACCCTAGAAGAGGCCTGTACAGCATCAAAACCACACTGCAAAGAATGATTACCCACCTGTTCAGAGACATGTACTAAATCCTGCAATTCTTTACACTCTATGCCCTCTGCCAAAGCATCCACTTTAGATTTTAGCTGAGAAAGGAGGAAAGTCTGATACTTCAACATATGAAACTGGCAATTTAAAGCCCTCATTGCTAAAGTAGAAGAGGTATACACCTTCTTACCCCATCTATCCAAAGCTCTAGCTTCCTTATCTAGAGGAACCGGATTCTTTACAACAGAAGCTCTAACACCCTTAGGCCCCTGACTAATAGTCTCTGGGTCCGCCCAAGGACTCTTATACAGATATTTATGAGCCTCAGGCACCCTGTAATACCTGTCCGGTTTAACTGGCACAGGAGGCAAAGAATCTGGATTAAGGGAAGCCTCTGAGAAAACATCTTGAACAACATCCAAAACAGGAGGTATAGCCAAGGGTCTATGCTGTGGTAAAAACAAGAATTCCCTAAGCCTCTTTCGTGAATCAGAGAAATCCTGTCCTTCCCACTTAAAATGCTCCCTCATGGAATGCAGAGTTTCTAAAAACGAAAAATCCTCTGGAGGAGAAGCAGAAGGAGTGGAATCCTCTGCATCAGAATCCGAATAAGGGGGAAAATGTTGAATATCTTCAGCAGAAGAGTCTGAGTCGTCTGAGGCCTGATCCAAACTTTCCAACTCTGGCTCCACCCTGGACCTCTTATCAGGAGGGGGCATAGAACCTCTAATTAAAGTAATCAAATCTTCTGCCATTTTAAGCATGTGCTTTTAGGCACAGACCCTGAAGTACCAGGAGAGACACCAGAGGAAGGCAAAACAGAACTGCCCTTAGAAGAAGCCTTAGAAATAGTAGCAGAAGGCCTAACCACCTTAGGCATAGAAGGGAGAACAGTAACCTGAGAGGCCCCTTCAGCTTGACCTGACTCCTGTGAGGCCACATCCTGCAAAATCAAAGTTTCCCTGAGACTCAACAGAAACTTCAGCCGGATCCACCTGCTCCACTGTAGCTTCTGCAGGACCGTGTCCGAATGGACGAATCAACCTGTCTAGGTTTCAAGGATTTGTCTTGCGCTTCTTGGAAGCGGGCGCCGGAGGATCCGACGGCATATTATAATTACACCGCTTACCAAAGACTAACCTAGCACAATCTAACCTTCTTTTTATAGTGCGCTTATTAAACCCAGCACAAAACCGACACCCGACTTCGCCGTGGTCCGTCCCAAACAAGGAATGCAAAGAGAGTGATAATCCCTATGCGGTATCTGTTTCCCACAAGAAATACAATTATTCACTTTTTCTGACATCCGGAATTAACTGAGGCAAGAAAAAACAAAAATATTCCCCAACAGGGTACTTAGCCCAACTTGGTTTCGGTCTGAAACTCAGAATACGAAAATTTCAGAACGCCGAACGGCACTTGCAACGCTGCTTCTGCATCGGACCATGCGGCAAAAAAGACTGAGGATATGACGTCGGTCATGCGCTTTTATACCCTGATGCTATGATGTCAGATCTGAGCGCCCATGACCGACGTCAGCCTAATACTTTGGTATTCGGGCCGACCGAGGACAGCGGACTACCCCATATGTAAGGACTGCAGCAATGTGAGATGAAGAACATCTGTGTATGTGTATTCATAATCAATTCCTATGGACATCTGTCCTGTTGGTTCAAACATATTTGCATGTACATTGCTGCATGTGCCCTGTTCACATAACCAAACCTGATGGCTTGTTGCCATCAATCGACCCTGCATGCTGTTGGATTGTGTACTGTTGTTCAAAATATGCATGTGTTATGCTTGCTGTTCAATGTTTGGAATTCATGGGTGTTTGGTTAATGGGAATACTGATGCATGCTGTTACAACTAATTTTGAATGGTATTGTTTGTTACTAACCCAAAATGTCATAAAATATTTCTAAACATAGGACAACAGGGAAGGCGGGTTCCAGCGGACCCACCTCTCCCACCTCAGCTGGCGAGTGCACCTGGCACTAGTGCCCAGGCCGGAACCTCCTCCGGTGGCCCTGTGCCACCTTCAGGTGGAAGCGCTGCAGGGGATGGGACTCGTCCCCCCTCTGCAAGTGTGGCCGGAGGAGACCGTCCACTCACCCTCCAAAGTGTCCGGTCTGTGGTGAGCAGCAAGATCAGGCATTCTTTGCTTGAACCCCTATGCCAGCTTGAGGCTCAGGTGGCACAACTCATGGGTGTCCCTGCTGCCCGTCCTACACAGCCCGCAGCACAGCCCCATCCTGGGCTGTGAAGGCACAGTGGCAACTACCCATGGGTGGGGATCTCAGTTCCACTGTTGCCATCTGTGGACTCATGGGCTTGCGATATCCCAACATCCCTCCCCATCAATTGTTTCCCCCCCACGTGTCATACTCCGCCCCTGTATGCATCTTGTTTGTCTTGTCTGTTAACCTCCCCTTCCTACCTCCCCAAGTATACCTACTTCCTGTACCTCACATTCCACTTTCACCTGAAAAAAAAAAAAAAAAAGGGCACTCTGTTCCCGCAAAAAAATTACGCCCCATACATAGCTGCCCATTTTGCAGACATGTCTGCTGGACATGTGAAGTGGTAATTACAACTGGCTGTACAACATATTTTGTTGTCCTCACACCTCTCTCAGGGGTGGAAGGTTTCAAATTTCACACCAAATTACAGAGATATGCACAGCTGTTGCTGATAAAGAAATGAGCAGCTATGGGCATTTCCTACATTTATTTTATTTATTTATTTTACATTTGTTAACCGGGCTAGTCCAAACTGGATACATGTCCATTTTCAGTGGAGGCCCGAGGAGAAAAGCTCCACTACAATCTATTAAAACAAGTAATAATATCACATGGTGCAGGAATACAAAGTTATACAATACTATAGAAACAAATTAAACCTACAGCAAGTTCTATATGCAATAGAGTTCAGTGTGAGACTTAGCAGGGGACAAAAATAGAAATTCAAATACACTGCTAGAATAGTCTATTACAGCAATGAAAGAAGTTGACAAAAAATATATAGTTATAATTCCATTTAAAGAAAGAGTCACAGGGACATTTCTGAAGAGGAAACTTCTAGTGAGCTAGAATTGAGAGAAAGAAGTAGGCAAATGGCTGGAAGGGAAATAAAATGGTTAGTCAGGGTTGTTACAGGAGCATAGCCAGTGTTTGGAAAGGAAATGTTTTAGTTTAGCTTTAAATAATGGGAGTGAAGTTGTGGTAGTGAGGTCTTGCGGTAGTTGGTTCCATATTTTGCCAATTGAGTTGGAGAATGTGGAGTCACCTGCTGAGTTATTTGATAGGGAAGTTTGAATCAGTATCTTGTTAGAAGAGCGTAGGTTTTTCTGATTTTTGTAGGGTTGTATTAGAGAGGAGAGCATAGGAGTGTTGTCAGGGTGATAAAGGGCTTTATGGGCAATAGTAAGTTGGTAAGATTGTATTAGGTAGGGTAGTTCTAGCCAGCCTAGTTTTTTAAGATTAAGACAATGATGAGTCCTATAAGGAGAATCAGTAGCAAAACTAGCAATGTTGTTGTATGATAAAGCTAGTTTGTTGAGGTTATACTTAGAAAGGTTAGTGTAAATGGGAGAAGCGTAAAGCAGGGTAGAGATTAAGTGGGATCTAGCTATGGTAGTTTTAGCTTTGGGAGTTAGGAAAGATTTGATTCTATAGAGAGAACCAAGTTTTCTGTTGGTAGCTTTTATTGTAGAGTTAATATGAGTGTCAAATTTTAGTTGATTGTCGATATTAATACCCAAGAGTTTAGTGGTTTGATCTGGAGAGATGAGGGTACCATCATTGGATGTAAGTGTGAAGTTAATAGAAGGGGGCGTGTGTGGGTGCAAAGAAGTTTGGTTTTCTTAGGGTTGAGGAGGAGACAATGATTAGAGAACCATTGCTCTATAGTAGTGAAGGTATTTTGTGTGAGAGTGTGCAGCTTAGTTTGTGTCGAGGCTGAGCAAATTATGGTTGTGTCATCTGCATATTGAATGCCAATTGATTGAGGAGTGGCTAGATAAAGGTCATTTATAAAAATGGAGAATAGTAGAAGACCTAAGATAGAGCCCTGAGGAATCCCTATTGAAGTTGGGAGGAGATCAGAGAGATGGTTATCCCAGAGTACTGCCTGTTTACGGTTGTCGAGATAGGATATGAACCAGCTTAAGGCATGACTGTCTAGAGAGAGGGATTTTAAATGATGGAGGAGAAGTTCATGGTTGACCATATCAAAGGCTTTGGACAGGTCTATGAAGAATGCAGAAAAAGAAGTGTTATTGTTGCTGTTGGTGTTAATAGAGTCAATAAAGGATAGTAAGGCTGTGGTAGTGCTATGGAATGGTTGAAACCCATGTTGACAATTAGCTAGGAGGTTGTGGCTTAGTAGGTGATTAAGTAACTGTTTGTGGATGCATTTCTCCATTATTTTTGCGAGAGGAGATAGTAGTGCTATAGGGCGGAAGTTGGAATACTCAGTAGAGTCACCTCCTTTGAATAGAGGGATAATATGAGAGATTTTCCAGAGTGATGGAATAGTACCTTCTTTTATGGTTCTGTTGATCAGTATAGAGATGGGATAGGCTACAGCTTTAGCTCCTTCTTGGAGGAATTCTGTTGGTAATTTGTCAGCCGAGGGGGTTGTGGGTTTTAGTTTTTGAAGCAAGGACAATATGCAAGAGGTTGGTATAGATTTTAGGTGAAATGGTGGGGGAGGGGAGTTTAGGGTTTGCAATTTAGATGTATCAGGGCTTTGTTGTTTAGCTAGTTTTAATATGGCTGAAGTAAAGAAGGTATTAAAAGCATTAGCTGTTTGTAGTGGGTTGTCAGGGTTTGAGCCTAGTGGATTTGGTGTGGCAACTTTGCCCGGGGATAACAGCATGTTAATAGCGGACCAAAATGTATGTGGTTGGTTAAGGGATGAATGTTGAAGCTGTGTATAAAAGTTCTTTTTATCTTGGAGAATGGCTTTTTTGTCACATTTCTTTGTTGTCTAAAAGTGAGGTGATCAGTTGTGTTTTTTGTGGTTCGCCATTTAGCCCAAGCTTTATTCCTGCTAAGGATTAGTATTTTTGTTTCTTTTGAGAGCCAGTGGGCTGTTTTGGGTTTCATACGTATAGAACGCATTGGGGCATGATGTTCTAGGATGTCTAGAAAAGTATTATTAAAGTAAGTAACAGCTTTATCTATGGGGAGAGATTTCAGGGGTGAACAGTTAACATGCATAAGTTCATTATGAAACAGATTGGGATCAAATTTTTTTTTGCTACGGCATATTCTGACGTGGATAGGGATAGCAACATTTGTTTTATGCCTGATAATATATGTTAGGGAGTGGTCACTGAGGTCATCTGGGAGAGTTCCTGTTGTATATTTTTGTTGTGGGCTATTTGTTAATATCCAGTCAAGTATGGTTTATTTATTATTAAGTTTGTTTATTCTTGTTGGGGAGTTAATGATTTGAGAGAAGCCATGTAGGTTAATATGGGTGGTTGGGTTAGTACTTTTACATAAGTTCCAGTCAATATTAAAGTCTCCTAAAAGTATTGTTTCTTGTAGGAGGTTTAGTGAAAGCCAATTTAGCAGGTCTTCTAGTATAACGGGATTTTTTCCTGGGGGAAGATAAGTACAGATAATATTAATTGTTTTGTGAGGGTTGAGGTGAAGTTTTGCAATAATTATTTCAGCATTTATGTCAGATGGAAGATTAAGATTTGCTTTACTTATTTGTAGTCCAGTTTTATAGAAGATAGCAACACCACCACCTTTTTTGTTTAAACGGTCCTGTCTAAGGATGTTGTAGCCTGGGGGAGTAATTTCATTGTCCTTTATTGTAGGTTTGAGCCAGGTTTCAGTTAGACAGAGAATGTCAAACTGTTGAACATCTAGAAGAGCGTGAATTAGTGGTATTTTGTTACAAATGCTATGTATATTTAGTTGAGCAATAGATAGTGATTTGGGGGGTTTGGTTAACGGTGTTGGTTTTGTTTTAAATGTGTGGCTATTAGAAGATTTGGGGGATGGGATAGGGCCAGGATTAGGGTGGATGTCTCCATCAATTAATGAGGCCATTAGTATTGGGTTGTAAAATTGAGGAGGTTTACAATGGTGGTTAACATGTTTTTTAAGGCTATGAATAAGGTATTTAATGTGAGAGAGACGGTGATATTCATAGGTTCATAGGTTCATAGGTTCATACTAGGCTATCTGCCCAAGGGCATTTATAAGCCTAGCCCATAGTTATGTGGCTTTCGCCACCCCTTTAGTTTGAATAAAAACTATGCCTATCATTTTGCTGTGCCTCTGTCAAGCAGTGACGCTGAAGTAATCCCTGGGGTATATCTGCAATCTCCCATCCATTGGTCAAGATTCCTCTTGAACAAGACCAGAGAGGTGCTCTGCCTCACATGTACCGGGATTTTGTTCCACAGCATAGGGAGTCTCTGGGTGATGAATCTGTCCCTCCAGCACGTTCTATTTATAACCGTGTCAAGGTTTAAGTCTCCCGCCCTTGTGGTTCTGAGGGATCTAGATTTTTGAGGTGAAGCATATTCATCAAATCTGGGTTTGACATGGCCTTATATGTCAGGCACAGGTCACCTCTGAGCAAGCGGTATGAGACTGAATAGAGCTGGAGTTCTTTCAGTCGGGCAGCATAAGACATATTTTTGAGACCCTTTATCCTTTTGGTGAGGAACTTTTGGGGCCTTTCAAGCTGCAGCAGGTGTCTGGTCAGATACATTCGAACGGGCATTGTACTCAATCATAGGTCTAATAAGTGATGAGTACAGGGGACGATGACCTCCCTTGATCTAGATGTGAATCCCTTCATGATCAGGTGGGTGATATAGAAGGTTTTCCTAACTACTTTAGCAACATGAGTGTCAAACGAAGGCTACTGTCAACCTGGGTCCCCAGATCTCTGATGACTTTTTCTGTGCTCAGTGGATTGCCACCTATATGGTAGCTAGGGGTAGCCTTGTTTTTCCCAAAGGGTATGACTATGCATTTTTTGGCGTTTAACTTCAGGCCATGGCTCTGGCACCAGTTATCCATTTCTGTGAGGCCCTTCTGGAGGATATCTGTGTCAGATGTGTTTTCGACTATGGCCCAGTTTGCAGTCATCTGCAAACTTTGTCAGCCATAACCCTCCTGTGTTTGCTTGTACTTCAGAAAAGTAGATGCCGAACAAGAGTGGACCCAGGACTGAGCCCTGTGGGACACCACTTGTGACAGGCTTTGAGTCTGACATGGCTCCAGCAACTCTGACCCTGTGGGTTCTGTCACTTAGCCAGTTTGCAACCCATCTTGTGATGTATGGGTTTACATTCAAGCTGATGAGTTTTTCGATGATACCTGAGTGGGGTATTGTGTCAAGGCCTTTGCCAGGTCGAGGTAGGCTGTATGGACTGCCTTTCCTCATCAATGGCCTTGGTGACTGTCTCGAAAAGTCAACCAAGTTTAAGAGGCAGGATCTGCCTTTGACAAAGCCAAACTGAGTTGGATCCAAAGTCTGCAAGTTCCCTATGTCTTTATTTATGAGTTCCATTATGATCCTCTCCATGGCTTTGCAGATAAGGCTTGTCAAGCTAATGGGGCGGTAATTTCCAGGGTCTGTGGAGGCACCGCCCTTATGAAGTGGGACCACAGTCGCCGTCGCCACTCCTTGGGTGCGTATCCTGAGGTGAGGCTAAGATTAAACAGCTGTCCTAACTGTGGGTTTAATTCCTCATTGAGTTCATGAAGCACACAGCCGGGGACACCATCCGGTCCCATGGATGCTGTGTTTTTGCCTTAGTGAGGGCAGTTCTCACCTGGGCGTTGGAGATGTTTGGGGGCTACAATCCTCTGGAATAGATATCTCTCCTTTGGGGGAGGGGAGAAGTTTGCACTGAACCTGTCAGCCAGTATGTTGGCAATGTGTGTAGGTTCAGTAATTTTCACATCATTTTGAACTAATTCTGAGCATATCTGGGAGTTTCCTCCTAGGTTTCTAACATAGCTAAAGAAGGCCTTATGATTCTCTTTAGAGTCCTTGGCGATTTTTCTCTCAAAATTTGCCTTGGATGATTTTATGAGAGCTCTTAGTTTTTTACTTATAATGATCAAAGGTGTCTTACCTTTCAAGGATTTTGCTCTATCTTGTAGTAGCTCCCTCCTTTTGTTGTAGAGCTTGTTTATGGCTGGGGTCCACCAGACTGGATGCTTGCCTTTGGTACAGAGAGTCTTAGTTTTGTTTGGGATTGCCTGATCCATGCAGTCCTGTAGGTGCTGGTAGAAGGCATTTGTAAGTGATTCAGCGGTTTGAGTAATGTTTACCACTGGCTCAGGGGCCTTAAAGGAGACCACACTAGTTTTAGAAGTGTGAAATCGGCTTTTGAGAAGTTTTTCACTGTGGTCTTTTTGTTTCAGGTGGGGCGGGATGAGGACCTCCAGCGAGATTAGTTTATGATCTGATCTCACCAGTGAGGGGTATACTTCGGTGTTGAACATTTTGATCCCATGTTCGTGATGATGAGATCAAGTATGTTTTCTCCTCTTGTGGGGATGGTGACTAGTTGTTCCATGGCATTTGAGTTTATGAACTCCAGGAATCTTTGGGTTAGAGTGTTCGGGCTTGAGTAGTGTTCCCAGTCTATATTAGGGTAGTTAAAGTCACCTAGTATGATGGTGTTTGGAGATACATTTATCCCTCCAATGTTTTCAGGAAGGCCATGTGAGGTTCCTGAGTTTGAGAGGGTGGCCTGTAACATGCTACAAATTGCAGAGCAGTCTTGCCTATGGTTAATTGCACCTGGATGGTCTCCGATGCATCATGCGTTGCCACCAACCTTGAGGTGTGGGTGTCCTTTATGAATATGGACACCCCTCCTTTCTTGGTGTTGTCCGGATTTTGGGGCCGGAACGCATGATATGAGGTGAAACCTGTTAGTGCTGGGGTGCTCTCAGGAGCCTTGAACCAGGTTTCTGTCACAGCACAGACATCGATGTTCTCCATATTGAGAAGGGCCTCGAGTGCGTGCATCTTGAGATTGAGACTTCTGGCATTGAGCAGCATTACCCTTAGTTTTTTCCTTTTGGTGTTCTAGGGTGGTAGGTTTAGAATTTGAGCCTTGCCTAAAAAGGCACTATGGGGTGGCAAGAGCCTTTGCCAATATCCGGAAGCCCAGGGTGACAGGTGCAAGCCGTCCCTTGAAGCAGCGTGGCTTGTCCAGCATGTCATCCCAGGCAGACAGACATTGGATCCCCTTTGAATGACACCAGAATTTAAGCCAATTATTAAAGCTGATCATCTTATCACTGTATTGTGGCATCATTCTAGGTGAAGGTAGGATACTGCTCAAGGTCAGGGTCATACCTGCCTGGGCTACATAATCAGAGAGCTCCTCGATGTCCCTTTCATGTAGTCCAAGGAGGTACGTCTCAGGTCGTTGACACCAGCGTGGACAATGACTGAGTCGTACTTGTACCTGCTGTTGAGAGACCTGAGTGCTTGCGTTATGTGGCGGATTCTAGCGCCTGACAGGCAGCTTACTGTGACCTTCTCTTTACTCAGTCTGGTGAGCGGGACGTCAGTGTGTCTGACTATGGAATCACCAATGACAAGTGTGTCTGGCATTTTGTTTGGCCTTAAGGGCTGTGACTGTTTGACACTGACTGTGTGGTCTATGTGTTGCATGTGTTGGGTCGTGAGGTGGTAGTTGTTTGGGTGTCTGCTTTGGTGGCCTCTGCTGTTTTGGTAAATTTTTGATCAGAGCCTCCGAGTATGTCTTTGTGTGAGTATGTGTATGATTTGAAGTTGTGATGGTACCATGTGTGACTGGGTATGTATTGTGTGTGGTTACCTTCTCCTCCTGTCTGGTCTTGCCAGTCCTATGTTGAGAGAGCTCAGCCTCCAGTTTGGCCGTATAGTTGCATCTCTCGCATGTATTTGTGTTTTGTGGGAGAAGGAGAGGATTGTCTGTGTACATGAGGCAGTTGTAACATTGCCTCAATATTCCCAGGTTCACCAGTTGAGCTGGAGAGGACACTAGCAACTGATCCCTCGACATACTAGAAGTAGTAGATAAAGAGACTTTCAAAGGACTCGGGGAAGTGGGTTTTAGGCTGGTGGGGTACTATCTATAATAAGAGTGCTTTATCAAGGTGCAAGTACTGTAGGAGTAAGTGCTAGGCTTTACAGATAGAGAATAGTCTACTTGGGAATCAAGTAGAGATGAACTTTTCAGTTATAGGATATGCTGGTTAGATCAGCAGTACAGCTCGAGGAAGGTAGTTTTAAGGGAAAATTGGAAGAGTGGAATTTAGATGGCCCAAATAGTTTAACCTTGTTTAACCGCTGCTCTTGTGTGCAACAGTGGTAACTCGCTAAATCGGCTTACACGCTTAGCGTGTTTTATAGCAGGGGCTGAAGGGAGCTAGGAATTGGCCCAAACGACCAATGGACTACTAGTTTCTGGCTGAAACTTCACCAAATCAGACAAAAAGGCCGCTCAGTGCTTCCCACTCCCACTGGTAAGCAAAGAAACTTCCCTCCTTCCTAATAAGGCAATGGATCAGTAACAGGAACTAAAAACAAAGCCCAGGGATCAGCAACTCTGAAACTGGACTACTCTAGTTCAGTAAGGCGGGAAAACAAGAGATTTTTTTTTGTTTTATTACAGAGACAAGGAAAAAAACAGACAGTAATTGCTGTAAATCGGCTAGTGCACTTTAGTGTGTAGCCTACAGAAACAATTTGCAACAATTAGTAACTTAAAGTGCAATAAACAGTGTAAAATGCAGAAATCACTTAAAGTAGCAATAAAACAGGCGAAATGCAGTTGCTAGCTTAAATAACAGTGGGAAAGCCACAAAAAATACTTATATCTGGTAGAAAGTCACTCTTTTAGCTCTCTGCTGCTTGGATCACCCTGCAGGCCACCACGAGGATCTGTGCTGAGTTGGTACAAGCTGGAAAACGCGTGTTTAGCGTGTTTTATAGCAGGGGCTGAAAGGAGCTAGGAATTGGCCCAAAACAACCAATGGACTACTAGTTTCTGGCTGAAACTTCACCAAATCGGACAGAAAGGCTGCTCAGTGCTTCCCACTCCCACTGGTAAGCAAAGAAACTTCCCTCCTCCCTAATAAGGCAATGAATCAGTAACAGGAACTAAAAACAAAGCCCAGGGATCAGCAACTCTGAAACTGGACTACTCTAGTTCAGTAAGGCAGGAAAACAAGAGATTTTTTTTTTGTTTTATTACAGAGACAAGGAACAAACAGACAGTAAATGCTAGAAATGCTGTAAATCGGCTAGCACTTTAGTGTGTAGCCTACAGAAACAATTTGCAACAATTAGTAACTTAAAGTGCAATAAACAGTGTAAAATGCAGAAATCACTTAAAGTAGCAGTAAAACAGGCGAAATGCAGTCGCTAGCTTAAATAACAGTGGGAAAGCCACAAAAATACTTATATCTGGTAGAAAGTCACTCTTTTAGCTCTCTGCTGCTTGGATCACTCTGCAGGCCACCACGAGGATCTGTGCTGAGTTGGTACAAGCTGGAAAAATGCGTGTTTAGCGTGTTTTATAGCAGGGGCTGAAAGGAGCTAGGAATTGGCCCAAAACGACCAATGGACTACTAGTTTCTGGCTGAAACTTCACCAAATCGGACAAAAAGGCTGCTCAGTGCTTCCCACTCCCACTGGTAAGCAAAGAAACTTCCCTCCTTCCTAATAAGGCAATGGATCAGTAACAGGAACTAAAAACAAAGCCCAGGGATCAGCAACTCTGAAACTGGACTACTCTAGTTCAGTAAGGCAGGAAAACAAGAGATTTTTTGTTTTTTTACAGAGACAAGGAAAAAAAGCAGACAGTAAATGCTATAAATGCTGTAAATCGGCTAGCGCACTTTAGTGTGTAGCCTACAGAAACAATTTGCAACAATTAGTAACTTAAAGTGCAATAAAAAGTGTAAAATGCAGAAATCACTTAAAGTAGCAGTAAAACAGGCGAAATGCAGTTGCTAGCTTAATAACAGTGGGAAAGCCACAAAAATACTTATATCTGGTAGAAAGTCACTCTTTTAGCTCTCTGCTGCTTGGATCACTCTGCAGGCCACCACGAGGATCTGTGCTGAGTTGGTACAAGCTGGAGAACGCACGTTTAGCGTGTTTTATAGCAGGGGGCTGAAAGGAGCTAGGAATTGGCCCAAAATGACCAATGGACTACTAGTTTCTGGCTGAAACTTCACCAAATCGGACAGACAGGCTGCTCAGTGCTTCCCACTCCCACTAGTAAGCAAAGAAACTTCCCTCCTTCCTAATAAGGCAATGGATCAGTGACAGGAACTAAAAACAAAGCCCAGGGATCAGCAACTCTGAAACTGGACTACTCTAGTTCAGTAAGGCAGGAAAACAAGAGAATTTTTTTTTTTTTTTTTTTTTACAGCGACAAGGAAAAAAACAGACAGTAAATGCTATAAAAACAATTCACATGCAGTGCAAGCTGGCACACTTGAGTATGTAGCAATATTAGTCCACACACAGTATGAAAAAATGTAATTAAATTAAAAGGACTAAAAGCAAGTGCAGAAAGGGTTTATTAGAGAGAATGCGGTAAAGAGAAGGGACTGGGGAGTGTCCTAGATCAAATCTACAGTGGGGCGGGCACTGCAAAAGCCACCAAATTTAAACTACATCCAAGAACAGGGAGGGGTGGGAAGACAGTTTCAACAGAGCTAGATCTGAGAAATCAGTCCCCAAGTTATAACAACCACAATAAAATGAAGGAAATATACTTAAATCAGCTTATGTCCAGTTGATGTATGCAGACAAATCTCAGTAGCAGCAACTCTACTTAAAATGATTACCAGAGATGTAACCAACACAGGTTTTAAAGTTATCAGAAAACCCCCAAGCTAATTAACACTTAAAGGAATTTCAGTGCAGTTTAACAACTAGTGCAGAGCTTCAGACACACACACAAGACAGTTTCAACAGAGCTAGATCTGAGAAATCAGTCCCCAAGTTATAACAACCACAATAAAATGAAGGAAATATACTTAAATCAGCTTATGTCCAGTTGATGTATGCAGACAAATCTCAGTAGCAGCAACTCTACTTAAAATGATTACCAGAGATGTAACCAACACAGGTTTTAAAGTTATCAGAAAACCCCCAAGCTAATTAACACTTAAAGGAATTTCAGTGCAGTTTAACAACTAGTGCAGAGCTTCAGACACACACACAAGACAGTTTCAACAGAGCTAGATCTGAGAAATCAGTCCCCAAGTTATAACAACCACAATAAAATGAAGGAAATATACTTAAATCAGCTTATGTCCAGTTGATGTATGCAGACAAATCTCAGTAGCAGCAACTCTACTTAAAATGATTACCAGAGATGTAACCAACACAGGTTTTAAAGTTATCAGAAAATCCCCCAAGCTAATTAACACTTAAAGGAATTTCAGTGCAGTTTAACAACTAGTGCAGAGCTTCAGACACACACACAAGACAGTTTCAACAGAGCTAGATCTGAGAAATCAGTCCCCAAGTTATAACAACCACAATAAAATGAAGGAAATATACTTAAATCAGCTTATGTCCAGTTGATGTATGCAGACAAATCTCAGTAGCAGCAACTCTACTTAAAATGATTACCAGAGATGTAACCAACACAGGTTTTAAAGTTATCAGAAAACCCCCAAGCTAATTAACACTTAAAGGAATTTCAGTGCAGTTTAACAACTAGTGCAGAGCTTCAGACACACACACAAGACAGTTTCAACAGAGCTAGATCTGAGAAATCAGTCCCCAAGTTATAACAACCACAATAAAATGAAGGAAATATACTTAAATCAGCTTATGTCCAGTTGATGTATGCAGACAAATCTCAGTAGCAGCAACTCTACTTAAAATGATTACCAGAGATGTAACCAACACAGGTTTTAAAGTTATCAGAAAACCCGCCAAGCTAATTAACACTTAAAGGAATTTCAGTGCAGTTTAACAACTAGTGCAGAGCTTCAGACACACACACAAGACAGTTTCAACAGAGCTAGATCTGAGAAATCAGTCCCCAAGTTATAACAACCACAATAAAATGAAGGAAATATACTTAAATCAGCTTATGTCCAGTTGATGTATGCAGACAAATCTCAGTAGCAGCAACTCTACTTAAAATGATTACCAGAGATGTAACCAACACAGGTTTTAAAGTTATCAGAAAACCCCCAAGCTAATTAACACTTAAAGGAATTTCAGTGCAGTTTAACAACTAGTGCAGAGCTTCAGACACACACACAAGACAGTTTCAACAGAGCTAGATCTGAGAAATCAGTCCCCAAGTTATAACAACCACAATAAAATGAAGGAAATATACTTAAATCAGCTTATGTCCAGTTGATGTATGCAGACAAATCTCAGTAGCAGCAACTCTACTTAAAATGATTACCAGAGATGTAACCAACACAGGTTTTAAAGTTATCAGAAAACCCCCAAGCTAATTAACACTTAAAGGAATTTCAGTGCAGTTTAACAACTAGTGCAGAGCTTCAGACACACACACAAGACAGTTTCAACAGAGCTAGATCTGAGAAATCAGTCCCCAAGTTATAACAACCACAATAAAATGAAGGAAATATACTTAAATCAGCTTATGTCCAGTTGATGTATGCAGACAAATCTCAGTAGCAGCAACTCTACTTAAAATGATTACCAGAGATGTAACCAACACAGGTTTTAAAGTTATCAGAAAACCCCCCAAGCTAATTAACACTTAAAGGAATTTCAGTGCAGTTTAACAACTAGTGCAGAGCTTCAGACACACACACAAGACAGTTTCAACAGAGCTAGATCTGAGAAATCAGTCCCCAAGTTATAACAACCACAATAAAATGAAGGAAATATACTTAAATCAGCTTATGTCCAGTTGATGTATGCAGACAAATCTCAGTAGCAGCAACTCTACTTAAAATGATTTTGGTTGAAGGTAGGAGGCCTTGTAAGTGGGAATAAGATAGCTTATGGCTGGAGGTAGGGGAGTTGACAGGGTTTGTTTGAAAGGGATAGTAAGTATAAAGGGTAGGGGTAGTTCGTATGAGGTTAAAGATAGGTAGAGGTGAGAGTAGTTAGGAGAGTTAGTAGTAACAAAGGTCTGTATTTATTAGACATGATAGGAGATGCAGTAATAGAGTTGGAATAGCTAGATAGAGGGAAGATGTCAGAGAGTAGGTAAGGTAGTTTGGTGGGTGGGGAGGAGGTAGTATTAGAAGGGGGTGGAGACAAGTGCAAGATATGATTGGTGGTTAGAAGAGAGGGGTGTGTCTATAAGGTAAGATACGAGTGGTGCATCCTTCCTGCAAATCCCGAGCTTGTTTTCCTACTGTCCTACCCTCTTTGTGCCCCCTTTTTCACCACTGTCCTATCTCCCCATTTTCTTTTCTTTCAAAGAAATTAGCACAGGTGTGCATGAGAGTAAGCACTTTTAAGCAGTAGTAAGTGGGTGTGCGCTTGTGTGCGCTTAGCTAAGTGTGTGTGCACGAAGCTAAGTAACAGTGCGCATGCGTGAGCACCGCGCAAACCAGTGCTAACCCGCTTACAACTGCTTAAAAGTGCCTTAGTCACTCTGAATGACAAGGCCTGTAGTCTGCTCAGCAGCAAAATAAAATTCCTCTGTCAGTTTTGAACCCAGGATCTTGGAAACACAAGTCTGCATGACTTACCACTAAGTCATGACTGATATACAAGAACTTTGTGCTGAAAGCAATATATCATGAAATAGTAGGACTGAATGTAAAGGGAATATAGGAAGGCTATTACACAAAGCTTGTCTTGTATCTTTACTGGCAATTCTTGTGGATTTGTATAACATTAGTGTGAGACGAGAAACAGCCATGCTAGTCGGTAGCTAGTAGGTAATAATGTGACAGTAGCACCTTGCAAACCACACACATTATCAGAGCAGGATAAACACTGCCATATTTGAACAGGTAAGAGGCCAGACCTCACAACTGGGACTGATTTACAGGAATGTCCCTGATTTGAAAACAAATGTTAACTGTGCCCCACTGACTCCCTGTGAAATGTACTAATAGTAGGCAGAAAGGTGTTTTGTCCCATGTAATGGTAACTGTCTACTACTGAAAGTATGTACTACGTGCATGTCAGAAATGGTGTATTCACAAGCACACCCACATATCAAAGGAGGTATCCAACTAATAACAGAAGGACAGTATAGCTGTTTACAAGCACTGCATGTGCCTGCTATCCATAACTGTTAGTACAAAGTAGAAGGTACCACTACTGCTCAGCAGCAAAATAAAATACCCTTGTAGGTGTCAAGCCCCACTCCTTGGCCAGACCAGACTGCATGCAGTACCACCAAACCACAACAAACATATAAGGAATTGCTGCTGAAAGAAATATAGCAAGCATTACAAGGAGTGAATGTGAATGGAAAATAGGAAAGCCATAGTAACACATTCCAGTAAAGACACCTAGCAGGCCTCCAAGGAGTGAATGTAAAGGCTAAATAGTGAAGTCATAGCAACAAATTGCAAGAGCCACTGCTGTAAACCAGTTACTCCACAAGTCCCACAGGAAAGCACATACTCCCATTTAAACAGTATTAGTATTATTAGGTGTCAGTTAACATACACACAGAGAATAATAGGTAATCTCCCAGTGAAGTACCTCGCAGGATGCGCAGTAGCAAAGCCCGCCCCGGACACACCTCCTAGTCATGTAATTGTCAAAAAACACAGTAGCAAAGCCCGACTCCTAGTAACCCTGACAGCTGTCTGCTGTCACATTTCATTACAACATTACAGTTATGTGTCTGTAAAATATACAGTTGGAAAAATAAGAAAACGCTCCGGTTTTAGACCCTTTGCCATGAGTTTTATTTCTGAGAGGATGCGATACATGAAATTATGTGAGTAATAATATCAGATGATGTGGTGTCTTAGATAAACAGCGCATAAACGAAATGCCAGCCTAAAGAAAACGAGCAGCAGACGCATAAGTTCTAGAGGACAGAAAGAGGCAGATATAACCTTACTTTTTATTTATCTCGAAGGCATCTTATGTTCTGAATTTTAACTACAGTTAAGTTACTGTGTCTCTAGAACCGAGACAACTTTTCAGCACTGAACATCGTAAGTAATTTGACGACCCACAGGGAACGTTTGAAACATTCTGTTTACAAATGATTTTTCAAAACATTTATTTTCTGTGAAAAGGGGAAGCCCAGTATTGTCCATTCTGTTTTCAAAAGATTTTTCAAAACATTTATTTTCTGTGAAAAAGGGAAGCCCTGTTATGTCCATGACAAGTACTTAGTAATGCAAATATTCTACTAGCAAGCGAACGTTGGCTTTTAAGCTATTTCATTCATGGCTTGTAGCTTTGACGTGCCTTTAGAGGAAAGAGTTCAGAGTATGAGTGTGGCTCTTTACATGTCAGTCTCACAGGCATACAGACAAATGACATAACTAGACTAGATCTTTAGGTCTGAGCTCCGCGCTCACTGTCACTCAAATGTGCCAATCAATTTGGACACGCCCAAAGCTGCGCAATACCGCCCGTGAGGTACTTCACTGGGATATTACCGAATAATAAACTGGAGGAAGCAATAGTCAGTTGTCAGTACAACATGCATGTCAGTGCCTACAACGCAGCCTGAGATATGAGAGACATACCAACCTTTACGTTCACACAACAGTGTCCACAGCATACCAGCATGGTCCCCATCTTGAAAATCTGAAAGGGGTATGCCTACCTTACCTAACATTTTATAGCACTGTCCTGAAATCACAGTGAGAACTGCAATTACCACACAGCAGGCTGCATGCAATTAGCAAACAATTGGTGCAGAGGCCATCACATGCACATCTGCATATACCTACAAAAGCAGCCTGTACTCCCAGTCCACACATGCAATACGTTCATTGCAACAGCCAGAGGAAGAGACAGAGAGAGAGAAAGAGAGAAAAACAATAAATAAATTAAAACAAAGAAATAAAAAAAAAAATACAAATAAGAGACACAGACTGCTGAAACTACTACAGTACAGAACAGCAGGCTACCAAGCAGCAAGCCATCAAAAATAGCAGTGTCCTACAAAGGTAATGTAAACTAATAATGTAATAGTCTGCATACTGTGAACCCCCCATATGTGTTAGCAGTCTGTATATAGATATATATGAAGATGTGCATAGGGCAGGGGACATACTGCAATTGTTAGTGAAGGCTGAACATACATAAGTATGTGAAGGATGCTATGTGCACATAACAATGTAGGTTGTAGTGCAACGTACAATGTAGGTTGTACAGTAATTAATGTTTAGCAGTATGTTAGTGTGTATTCGTATGTGTAAATAAAAAGGTATATATATATATATATATATATATATATATATATATATATATTATATGTATATATGTATCTATATATAATGTGCATATATGTATACATAGATAGAGAGGGATGTAGAAATAGATAGACCCAGAATTATATCACAGTACAAGTACAAAATGATTGACCTCAACAATTGGCTAAGATTCTGGTGTCATTCTAAGGGGATCCAGCATCTGTCTGCCTGGGACAACATGACCGATTGCTTTGCCAGAGATGGCCTGCACCTGTCACCCTCAGGATTCCGGATACTGGCTAAGACTCATGCCACCCCTATAGTGCCTTTGTCAGGCAAGGTTCAAATGACAAATACACCACTGTAAACGGTGACATCTGTGCAGTGACAGAGACCTGGTTCAAAGCTCCAGAGAGCACCCCTGCATTACCAGGCTTCAATTCATACCACACCTGTTGGCCACCTAACCCAGAAAGAAGCACTAAAGGTGGAGACAGGTCCATATTCATTAAGGATATCCACACCTCCAGGCTAGTTGCACAGCATAATACATCTGAGGTATCCAATTGCAACTAACTCTGGGCAAGAACGCAATCCAAATCTACAGACCCCCCACCATGCCCCAGGATTCACACCCCTCATTTCATGATACACTGGAAAGTATTGGATACAACCCAACACCCTAATAATGGCCGATTTCACCTACCCCACCATTAACTGGAAAAACTACACCTGTACCAACTCTATTGCTCAACGTTTTCTAGAATTCATAAATACCAATGCCTTGGATTAACTTATTCACACCCCCACCAGGGGCAGCAATATCCCAGACTTGGTCATCACCAACATGGGAAACCGGTGTTTCACACCAGAGGTCAATTCCTTGTTGGTGAGATCCGACCACAAGGTAATCAGCCTAGACATCCACATCCCACCCCCAGCCACAATTAGGGGCACCATCGTAACAAACATCTCAAAAGCCAATGTCACACTTCTTAAGATAGAAGTGGCAAACTGCATGACACCCATGCAGACGGACAATAGAGGTATGACTGCTGAATCCTACACAAATGCACTGTATAAGCACTTACACGAGTGCATGGATCATGCTATTCCTAACAGAACCAAGATGTTATCCCCCAGACAAAGGAAGCCAGTCTGGTGGTCCTCTGCCATAAACAAACTCTACATCAGAAGAAAGACACTGTTGCAAAAATAAGTAAATTCCCATGACTGGAGGAACTCCCTGGTCAACCTCAGTAAGAAGCTGAGATCCCTCATAAAATCCCCCAAAGCTAGTTAGTTACGAAAACAAAATTGCCACTGACTCATCCACAAAGCATTCTATAGCTATGTCAAGAATCTAAATGGGAACACTCACATCTGCTCTGAGGTACAGCATAATGGCACTAAATATACAGAACCAACTGATATTGCCAACATCCTAGCAGATAGGTTCAGTGCTAACTTTACCCCCCTCTCACCCCCTAGAGGGCCCATCTCTTTACTGGAAGAATGCAAAGTCCCTATAATCACGGCTGCACAGGTAAAATACACACTCTCTAAAGCCAAGAACACAGCATCCATGGGACCTGACAATATCCCAGGCTGCTTTTTACATGAACCACTGAATGAACTGGCACCCTACCGCAGTACCATGTTCAAGCATAGCCTCACCTCAGGCTTTGTAGCCACTGAATGGCGCACCACAACACATCCCACTCCACAAAGGGGGAGCCACGATGGACCATGGTAACCACCGCCACATTAGCCTGATGAGCCTGGTCTGCAAGGCCATGGAATGTACCATCATGGAACTCATAAACAAAGACATTGGTAATCTCCAAACTCTGGACCCTACTCAGTTTGGATTTGTAAAAGGCAGATCATGTCTCCTAAACCTGACTTGACTTCTTTGAAGCAGTCACCAAAGCCATAGATGATGGTGAAATGGTTCACACAGCTTATGTAGACCTCGCCAAGCCTTTCAACACCATCCCCCATTCTGGAATTATAGATAAGCACACTAAACTAGGTATAAATCATTATGTCATAAGATGGGTTGAAAACTGGCTCATGGACAGAACCGACACTGTGAAAGTAGCATATTCCAAATCCGACATCAGACCAGTGACAAGTG
Organism: Protopterus annectens; assembly: GCF_019279795.1. Lineage (NCBI taxonomy): Eukaryota > Metazoa > Chordata > Ceratodontiformes > Protopteridae > Protopterus > Protopterus annectens. Next base: position 291,341,024 of record NC_056749.1, on the reverse strand, counting down.
GAGTACCACAGGGTTCAGTCCTCTGTCTTCCCCTGTTTGGTATCTACTTCTCCGAAGTGCAGGCCAACACAGAAGGTCTGTGACTAACAAAGTTTGCAGATGACTGCAAACTAGGAGCCATAATCGCAACTCCTAACGATGTGGGCAAACTACAAAAGTCCCTCACTGAGACAGATACCTGGTGTTAAAGCCATGGCCTGAAGCTCAATGCCAAAATGTGTATTGTCATCCCCGTGGTATAAACTCTGTACCCATGAACTACCAGATAGCTGGTAGTCTACTTAATGCCGAAAATGTGATATTAGACCTTGGGACACAAGTGCACAGTAGTCTCTCCTTTGATAATCACATCGTCACAGTGGTCGGGAAATCCTTCTATGTGGCTGATGTCATCACAAAAGGATTCCCATCCAGAAAAAAGAGGACATTGTTCCCCTCAACTCATCACTTATTAGACCCATAATAGAGTACAACGCCCCTTTTGGTATGTACCTCACAGGACAACTACAACAATTGGAAAGACCACAGAAATACCTCACAAAGAGGATTACTGGCCTCAAACAGATGCCCTACGCAGACCGTCTCAAAAAACTACAGCTCGACTCTATGGCATATCGCCTACTCAGGGGTGATCTCTGCCTAACATACACAGCTATGTCAAACCTACAGCTGTTGGACATGCTCCACTTAAAGAAATCCCAATCCCTCTGAGCTACATGCTCTTGGGACCTTAACCTTGTCACCACAATAAACAGAACATGCTGGAGGGATAGAGTCCTGTCCCAGATACTTCCCATACTCTGGAACAGACTACCTATCTATGTCAAACATAGCTCCTCATTAGCACTCTTCAAGAAAGATCCTGATGATTGGATGGGAAATGGGGAATTCACCCTGGGGATCACATCTGTGGCTCTGCTCGACAGGGGCATAGGAAAATACCTTTCTTGGGTGGCAAAAGCCAGGGTATATTTATTGGCTAGGCTTGTATGGGCCCTAGGGCCGATAGCCTAGTACCTACCTATGAACATATATAGATAGATGGATAGATTATGTATATACACATATTATGTAATAGACACATACATATATAGATATATATATATAGTTACATACACATATACAGACAGATATGCATGTGTACAGATATGTATGTATATGAATCTCTCTCTCTATATATATATATATATATATATATATATATAGATATATATATATATATATATATATATATATATATATAGATATATATATATATATATATATATATACTGAGAGAGGCACATGTGTGTAGATGTATTGCAACATGTGCCTGGTGACAAAGGCATGCAATGAACACCAGTGCAGATACAGGAGTACCATACCCCATTCCAAAACACTTACACCACTAACCACCACATATGTGGTTGCCTGCCTACTACTGGATGTGTCAGGAGGGAACATGGGAAACAAGTGTACAATAGCCTCCCCTGTGATATTCACAGTGGCACACCAGTCTTGTAATACCTGTACATGGTACATGTCAGCAGAAATGGTGTGTCAGCTAGTGAAATGTAGGTCACTGTACCCCTCTACACCTCACAATGTCCTACATGGTATGTACCTCCCATGACAACTACAGAAAGGGAGAAGGATACAGTCGTACCTAACAAACAGTGATAATGCCCTCAAACATGTTACCTATGCAGAGTGACTGACAAAACCACAGATAGAGTGCCTCTCAAACTACCGACACAGATCATACCACTACTGGATAAGTCACACCCATAACAGTTGTCCAACAACACCTCACAATATCCCCAGCATAAATGACCTATGTTTGTCATCCTTGACACCGCAGTAAAGAGCACATGGTGGAGGTACAGGTTCCTACCCACAAATAGGCCATACACTGGAGTAAACCACCCAGCATTACGAAGCAAGGCTCCCCATTAGTAGATGTCAGACATACCCCTGTTGAATGTTATGCAGATAGGTAGTATGCCATATGAGTCACCCTGTGTAACTGTTTGACAGGAGCAAGTACAACTATATTACATGTTTCCCAAGGGGCAGGGTTGCATAACAGTATGCTGCTGTAGGCCCAGGCCCAATAGCATACTAACTGCCTATGACACAATGCACACACACATGTACTCATTGCAATACCAACTATGTGAAGTGGAATGTGTGTGCCACTGACTGTGTGCAAGGTCTGTAATGGTGAGATTGATCAGCATGACTTTGTGTCTGTCATGGTAGTGTGTGTCCTTGGTGTGAGGTCAGAGAAATATGTGTCAGGTATTGGGATACAAACATACTACATTGCCATATGTTGTGCTGTGGTTCCCTGTAGGCAACTGTGGTGCATACCTTTCAAGTGTACCTCATTACGAGGAACGTAGCTCATTTGGGGTCTTAAAAAGTTCATGTTCCTCGAAGTTCCTCAAAGTTCCACATTGAAAGACTCTGTCACACATTCAGTGTTAGAAATTATTTTAAGTGAAATCCATTGTAATTAGAAGTGAATCATATTAATTCATTAAAAGATCTTCTTTATAAGTAAAACCAGCTTATTTTAACCATCCTATGACCTTCCTAGTTGAAGTTGTTAGTAAGCCATTAGTATGTGTTCCACATTTTGCCCATTTGTTCCACAGTATTAGGGCTAGTGTTCCTCATTTTGGACATGGAAGGTTGGGAGCTATGCTGTGGTGTAGTTATGGTTATAGCAACAAAGACTATGGTGCATTACCAGTGACATTTGTACTATGCATTGCATGGGTTGACAATGTTCCACAAACATTACTTTGATACATACCCCCAGTGTGAGGCTGTGTATTGGACCTCTAACAGTGTGCCGACTGCTGGAGTATACTTGTTTGTTGTATGGGGTGTGCCAGGCACTGTCACAGAGTTGTCAGCTGAGCACTGATATGTGGTCATTTACATGTGTATCCCCCAATAGACAGACAGATGCTATATATGGCAGTTCAGGGATATCACTACAGTAGAGTTTTATGTGTGCCATATCACTTGCTCACATATTTTTCTTTTCCTTCCAGGGCAATGGTGCACCAGCGCAATCCCACGTACTCTGCTGCAGAGGAAGATGAGATACACCCGAGCCTGGTGTGGGATTTTGCCACACTCTTTTCCCATACCAGCCAGAACCAGCAGAAGAGGGCTGCACTGTGGCAAGACCTTGTCCGTCGGGTAAATGATATAGGCATGCACAACCAGACATATGAGCAGGTACGCCATCACTGCAGTGATTTAATTAGAAATGTCCATCAGCGTGCATCTGATATCCACAGGCAACAGCTTGCCACAGGTGGAGGGGCGGCTATACCCCCCCTTACCAGACTGGAGGGGCTCCTCCTAAGTGTTGTGGCTCCAGCCCAACAACAACAACATCCACACACATGTGTAATGATGGAGGCTGGAGCCACCCAGCAGGAGGACTTGGAGCGTGCAGGTAACATGCCATATCTATATTTGACTGTTCTCTACACTGGTAGTTTATGCATGTGTGAGGTGTGTACTGTGCTTGTGTAACAGCAAGGCAGCCAATCCATGCTGGTGAGTGTGTAATAACATTCCTTTAATACTAATGATAGTAATAGTAATAATACCCTAAAATAGTATTGCTATGTGTGTGATTGCAGGTGTGTCTGTGTCTGTGTGTTTGTATCTCATGTACTGAGGAGTGTGCATGTGCCCATGTGTGCATGTGGGAATGTGCCCATGTGCCCATGTGTGCATGTGTGGTAACATTGTGTGCACATTGTAAACTGTGTTTCCGGTCTTCTTCTCACAGGTTCTGGTGCTGCATGGTGGTGTGCAGCAGGAAGGTGAATCTGCTACTGGGGATAGTGATAATGATGATACCTGTGTAATGGCACAGGGAGGTGTGCCAGTGTCCGTTGTTGGTCAGCCAATCGACAGTACACAGCTGTCAACCCCATCAATGCACACAGTCATCCTGTCAATACATCCATTGTCATCAATATCCCTAGGTGATGGACAGCATACAGTGGGCATTGACCAGGGTAATGTGGTATCAGTGGCACATGCATCCCCTCAGAGCAGCCATGGCCAGAGTCCTGACATGGTACCACACAGGCAGATGTCCAGGGGTTCTCGTGGGAGCATCCTTGGTCGTACTGCCTCTGTCAGACGTGCCCACAGAGGTCTTTCAACCTCAGCTATGTTCCGAGCTGTAATGCAGGCACAGTCACGTATGGAACGATACACAAGACAGGGTCTGAGGGAGCAGGGAGCACATCGCACTGCTATAAATGACACTATGCGTGACGTTGTGGCTGCCATCTGTAATTTCGCAGAGGTCATTGACAGACGTTGGGGGGACACATTAGATCTGTTCCACAACTACATGTCCATGAGCCAGGGCAACACAGGGCAGTTGAGGCATCGACATGGATGAATGCCAGCAACAGCAGCAGCTGGCAGTCATCACGGACGACAACAAACCCGCGGCCACTCACATAGTGCCAGTACCAGCCCCAGCAATGGGTCTGTGCTGTCATCAGACCGCCCTAGGAGACCATGTGCACATGGCTCTGGACAGTCCCAGCAGGGACATGTCTCCAGTCAGCAATCACCTGCTTCTGATGACAGTACCCAGTCTGGCTTAGTACCTGATACTGTCTGTAGCACCCCTGCCAGGCACAGGTACCGTGTCCGTGGCCAGAGACAGTGATCTGTATGACCTGGCAGGTACAGTCTGTGGCTGTCCACAAACACCCGTATATGGCAGCCACAAGGTGAAACTGTGTGCATGCATACACACATGCATAATGCCAACACATACACGCGCACACTGCATCAACATTGCCCCATCTTCTACGGTTGTCCCTCACTAACACACACACACATACATGTCGATTGGTTGTATCAGTGGCAGACTCAGGCATACCAAGTACACACCTTGTGCATATGATGAAACTGTGCCGCCTCCTGCAATCTGTAACATCGATGCAGGACCGGTTAACATGGTGCTGATGCACAGGGTGACTACATAGATGTGTAGTAATATTATCATGTTGTCAACTGTGCAGTGTAATGATATCATTGTGGGTATATCCCAGCATGCCTGATGCATTAACAGTATGATTGTATTGTTTTGTACACCCCTATAAATTACCATAGTGTAATGTCTGTACATCTTTGCATTCTGCTGGTAAGGCTGTAAACAGGCAGCCACCTACAAAGGTAGCACAGGGGATAAGTAAATGGAAGTTATGATACTCAATGGTGGACATGTAAACCGCAAGATGCATGCAGTACAACCTCTACTCTGCATGGAGAATGTTGATATCTGTGCAGTAATAGACAACAGGTTCAAGACTCCCAAGAGCACCCTAGCACTACTGGGTTACACCTCATACCATGCTTGACAGCCCCAAAACACACAACTAACTATGACAGGAGGTGAGTCTCATTAAATGTCGGGGATACTGTGGTGGCAGGACAGGTAGCATACAGCCTACTAAGTTGGGGAATGCTGATTGAGGACTCAGTGTCTGTCATTATAAATGTGTATTAGTTCTGGTTTAAGCAGTTGGGCTTCAGGCCAGTTAATTCACATTACAATGGTTCATGGTCTGCACTCTTGTGGGAGGAGAGGCTGGACTCTGCCCGTCTGAGGTGGGAATTTCTGGCTAAAGGCTTATAGTGCCTGCATATTTGAACTGTTTCTTACTGAAATTGGTACACCTTGTTTGCTGTAGCAGACTAGATCCATGCCTGCTGATTGTAGCTTTGTTTGTATGCTTGTTTTTTCCCTGAAACACTAATCCCACCTGAAATGCAGCTTTACAGCGCCTCTGAGAATCCCTAGTGACATGTGCATTGCTTACTGTATGTATGTCCTTGTTTCACTTGACAGAAAGTTTGTGTTTATCAGTTATGCAATTAAGTTACCTGTAACACATTGCATTTGAGATACCTGGCACTTGCTCACTAAAGCATTTATATATGCCAGCACTAACAAATTAAAAGCACTACACCCTCACAAACTCACCTTATGTACCTTGTTCCCCATTGGCCCTTTTTGTTGTTAATTATAAAGGAATTCCCAATACTAGCCTAGCATGTTCAAAGGTCAGTTGTCAATCTCCTCCATGGTCCAGCTGGTGAATCTGGGAATCTAGAGGCAATGTTACAACTGCCTCATTTACACAGTCAACCCTCTCCTCCTCCCAACAAATTCCACCACATGTGAGAGATGCAACCATATATCCAAACTGCAGGCTAAGCTCTCTCAACTCAGTACTGGCAAAACCTGTCAGGAGGAGAAGGAAACCACGGTCACTACAATTCCAGTCTCACAAAGACCTACCACAACAGCAATGCAAACAAATAAACACATACAACCATACTCGGAGTCTCTAAATAAAGGTCTGCCTATGCAGCAGACACCTCCAAAGCAGACACACAAGCAACCGCTACCCCAGAACAGAACACGTGCAACACATAGCTCATAAAGCCAGTGTGCCGAACAGTCACAGCATGTAAGGCTAAACAACACACCTGCTACACTTGTGATGGATGCCTCTATCGTCAGGTACACTGATGTCCCGCTCACCAGGCTGAACAAGGAGAAGGTCACGGTGAGATTCCTGTCGGGCGCTATGATCTGCCACATAACACAAACACACAGGTCACTCCAAGGCATGTATAAATATGACTCAGTCAGTGTCCATGCCAGTGTGAATGACCTGAGACATACCTCCCTGGACTACATGATGAGAGACATAGAGGAGCTCTCTGAGCATGTGGCCCAGACTGGTATGACCCTGACCTTGAGTAGCATCTTACCCTCACCAAGAATGATGCCACAATATGTAGACAAGATGATCAATTCGAACAATTGGCTTATGTTTCAGTGTCACTCAAAGGGGATCCAATGCCTGTCAGCCTGGGATGACATGCTCAACAAGCCACACTGCTATGCTAGGGACAGCTTGCACCTATCACCCATGGGCTTTCGGATATTGGCAAAGGCTCTTGATACACCCATAGTGCCTTTTTTAGGCAAGGATCAACAGATAAGACCACCTCCATAGGTATCACAAGGGATAGGAAACTAATAGTAATGCTACTCAACACCAGCAGTGTAAACGTCAAGATGCATACACTGGAAACTGTCATTAGCATGGAGAACATCAATATCTGTGCAGTAACAGAATTCTGGTTCAAGGCCCCCAAAAGCACCCCAACACTGGCAGTTTATACCTCATACCATGCTTGTCGGCCACATAACTTGCACCAAAACAGAACAGAGGGGGAGTATCAATATTCATCAAAGATACACACACCTCCAGGTTGGTGGCACAGCACGAAGCATCAGAGACTATCCATGTGCAACTAACAGTGGGTAAGACTGCCATCCAGTTCATAGCCTGGCACACACCACACTCCTACAACCAGGTAAAACTCTTGGCCTACTTAAGAAGACATGTATATCTGCAGGTGTCTCCAAACAACAATATATTGGGCAGCTTCATTTACCCACACATAGACTGTGAGCATTACTGTAGCTCCAACACCCTAGGTGTAAAGTTCCTAGAATCCATACACTCAATTGCTATGGAACGACTTGTTACCACTCCCACAAGTGGGGAATACATGCTGCACCTGTTCATCTCCAACATGTCGACTATATGCTCCAGACCAGACGTGTATCCCTCGCTGGTAAGATTACACCATAGACTACTTTCACTGTATATTCACATACCAAATGCAGCCCCTGCACAGAAAACCACAGTCATAAAGTTGTGTAATGCAAATTACATGTATTCACATGAGGCAGACTTCACACATGGGAACTATTTCAGGTCACAGGTACATATGTCTATGTGGCACACACATACCTCATGTGTGCATTGACATTACTGATATGATCTATGTCATACAATATTAAGAGCAACACCCCACACACATGGACAAATTGTGTGACAAAAACACACATGGCATTTGTAAGATTCAAATCCCCCCCAACTATGTTATGACACTTGAGAGAGACGCATTAGCAGAGCATGCTATTCGCATTACTGGGAGGTTCCCTTCTCCTGCTGTACTTATAGGGTGCTGACATCATCAGTGTTTAGAATGAGGAATGTGCATCATGCAGTGTGTTCTTGTAGTTGGCAAAAGGGACATTTTTTCCACACAGAATTGGACACACACTAACCCCCCTCACCCCAACACACACACTGAGCATTTGCAGGATTCAAACCCCTACCTAACTATGTTATGACACTTGAGAGAGACGCATTAGCAGAGCGCGTTATTTGCATTACTGGGCGGTTTTCCTTCTCCTGCTGTACGTATAGGGTACCGACATCATCAGTGTTTAGAATGAGTAATGTGCATTATGCAGTGTGTTCTTGTAGTTGGCAAAAGGGACATTTCTTTCACACAGAATTGCACACACACACACTAACCCCCCTCACCCGAACACACACACTGAGCATTTGCAGGATTCAAACCCCTACCTAACTATGCTATGACACTTGAGAGAGACGCATTAGCAGAGTGCACTATTCGCATTACTGGGAGGTTTCCCTTCTCCTGCTGTACTTATAGGGTGCTGACATCATCAGTGTTTAGAAAGAGGAATGTGCATCATGCAGTGTGTTCTTGTAGTTGGCAAAAGGGACATTTCTTTCACACAGAATTGCACACACATTAACCCCCCCTCACCCAAACACACACACACACACACACACACACACACACACACACACACACACACACACACTGAGCATTTGCAGGATTCAAACATGGATGTGACATTGCAAATTCAACCCCTGGGATCTCCACTGTGTCCCTGCTTGACGGAGGCACAGCACACTAGCCTTACATGGTGCCTTCTGTGACCTACTTTACAGAGGCACAGTAGCCTACTGTACTGGGGAGGCAGATGCCAAGCACACTCTGGCTAAGCTTGTATTCCCTAGGGCAAACAGCCTAGTATTGACCTCGACACCCATATGTTTAATTTTCAGATGCACAATATTTGTTGCTGATAAACTGTTTGCAGGTCTTTATTACCACAGCTTTCCCTGTTTCTATGTACAACTTGTGTATCTGTGGAACATGTTTGAATATGCGTGGGCTCCACTATTTAACTTATGTCTCTGTAGTCATTTAACTGTGTGCACTGGGCAGATTGCTGTCTTGTGGTCGGTTCCTGGTTTAACACATACAAATACCACATATGTGTGGCCAACTGCTAAACTGAGACATAGCCTAAGTGTGTGAGCATGCCCAGTTAAGGCATATTCCATGGCTTGTTGCCTGACATATGTCTCATTTATCAAAGTGTGTGAGCATGCCCAGTGTGTGCTTTCCATATGTTGAGATCTTCAGTCCACCACATTTGTGGGTGTGTGTGAACTTCCACAATATTTACATTTATAGTTCTGTGTTGGGAGTCATGTTGTGTACATACTGCCCAACTGCTTTGTGTCTGAACCCAACAGGAATTATACTGTGCCTGCAGGGTTTCCATGGGATAGTTTGCATACAGTTGTCATCATCCTTTCATAATGACCATACACTGTAATTTTGTATAGTGTACTGGTTCAGTACTTTCACTGTGGTGGACAGTGTCCTGGGTTTCAGTCCTATCACTGCTTTCAATATTCATAGTGAGCACACCAGACTGGTGAAGGGCCAGTTGTGCACATATGACCATGCTGCATTTTGTTTGGATATGGACTACTTACACCTGGCTTGTCCAACATTGGTAGTGTATTCCACAACTTGGGTGGACATTGACAAACACTAGCAATGTGCCCTAGGCCATTTCTACTGCTAGTTAGAGAGTGTGTTTGTCCTTCAACACACATTGTAACTGGAATTTGACATCACATATTTCAAGGTTAGTATAATGTGCCTCTGTCTACCCGTGACATAACAGTGATACCCAGGGTAAACCTACCATCTCCCATCCACTCATCATGATTCCTGTTGAGGAGAGTCAATGAGGGACTCTCCGGCTAACCTGTACTGGGAGTTTACTCAAGAGTGGAGTGAGCTTCTGGGTTATGGATCAATCACTACAGCATGTCCTATGTATGTCAGTGCTGGGGTTCAGGTCTCTCTTGTGCATAGCTCACTGGCATTCAGATTGTACAAGGTGCAGCATGTTCATTGATTCCAGCTTGGACGTGGCTTTATACATCAGGCACAGATTGCCTCTGGGCAGGCAGTATGGCACTGTGTGGAGCTGCAGTTTGTTTAATCAGGCAACACACTGCATCTGTTTGAGCTCTTTGATCCTCCTGGTGGGGTACTTTTGGGGTCTTTCTAGTTGCTGGAGGTGTCTGCTGAGGTACATCCCACAGGGGCCATTGTACTCAATTGTAAGGCTGATGAAGGATGACTGAAGAGGCACGATGACCTCCCCTGATCTAGATCTGACTACCTTCATGATTAGGTGGGTATATGGTATGTTTCTGTAACCACTACAGCCACATGGTTGTCAAATGCAAGATATCAAATTGTGTCCCCAGGTCTCTTATTACTTCTAAAGTACTTAATAGGTTTATCCACAGGGGATGACTATACACTTTTCTGCAATTAGCTTGATGATATGACTCTGGCATCAGTTGTCTGTTTCTATGTGGCCCTTTTGTAGGATGCTTGTGTCAGCTGGAGGGTCAGATAAGGTGCCCAGTTTGTAGTCCTCTGCAAACTTGTTCAGACACAGTCCTTCCATGTTGGCCTGTACCTATGGGAAATATATACCATGCAAGGGAGGTCCCAGGACTGAGCCTTGTGGGATGCCAGTTGTAGCTGGTTTGTAGTCTGACATGGCTGCAGCATGTCTGACCATGTCAGTTCTGTCCTTGGACTGGTTTGCAACCCATCTACTGACATAGGGGTTTATATTTAAGCTGGTGAGCTTATCTATAATGAAAATGTGGGGTATTGTATGGAAGGCTTTTGCAAGGTCCAGATAGGCTGTGTGGACCACATTCCCCTCATCAATGGCCTTGCCCATTTCAAATGAGTCAGACATGTTTAAGGGGCAGGATCTGCCCTTAAGAAAGCCACGCTGGGTAGGGTCCAGTGACTGTAGGTCCCCAATATCTTTATTTCTGAGGTCCATGATGATCCTTTCCATAGCTTTGCAGACCAAGCTTCTCAGGATTCTGGGGTAATAGTTTGCAGTATCCATTGAGGCACCACCTTTGTGGAGAGGTACCACTTTTGCTGTATACTGCTCTTTGGGTACATATCCTGTGGTAAGGCTGAAATTGAGCAGTAGTGTTATTTGGCATTCCATTTTATTTGGCATTCCATTCTTCTTGGAGTTCATGTTGGACACAGCCCAGGACACCATCTCGTACCATTGATGCTGTGTCTTGCTTTGAAGATGCTGCCTGTTACCTCAGCATCTGCAATGTCAGGGGGCCAGCACTCTGCTGAGATAGATATTTGTCATTTTTTTTTTGGGGGGGGGGGAGTTTGCACTGAACCTGTCAGGTTGGATGTTGGCAATGTGTGTGGGTTTGGTGTATTGTTTGTAATATTTGGTAATTCAGAGCATATTTGTGAATTCCCAACAAGGTTCCTACCATCAGTTAAGACAGCCTTGTGATTATCCTTAGTGTCCTGTACAATTTGTATCTCCATAGGTTCATAGGTTCATACTGGGCTATCTGCCCTAGGGCATTTATCAGCCTAGCCAGAGTGTGTGTGGCTTTCGCCACCCCTTGCTATGTGAATATTATGGCCATTTAGGGTTTACTTTACTGTGCCTCTGTCTAGATGTGACACACTGAAGACCCCCAGTGTAAATCTACGATCTCCCATCCACTTGGCAAGATTCCTGTTGAAGAGAGTCAGTGAGGGGCTCTGCCTAACATGGAGTGGGTTCTGTTCCAGAGTGTAGGAAGCCTCTGGGTTAGGAATCTGTCCCTCCAGCACATCCAATTTATTTATGTGTTGAGGTTGACATCTGTCGCTCTCACAGCTCTTATGGCTTTGGATTTTCTGAGGTGGAGCATGTCCATCAATTCTGTATTGGACATGACCTTGTACATCGGGCATACATTGCCTCTGAGTATGCAGTATGTGACTGCATACAGCTGGGGTGTTGTCAGCCAGGCAGCATATGACAAATGTTTGACACCCTTTATCCTCTTGGTCAGGTACTTTTGAGGTCTTTCTAACTGCTGCAGGTGTCAGGTATGGTACATCCCAAATAGGGCATTGTACTCACTTAAGGGCCTGATAAGAGAAGAGTATAGGGGCACAATGACCTCTCTTGATGTAGATGTGAATCCTTTCATGATAAGGGGGCCAATATAGGTGGTCTTCCTAGCCATGTTGGCAAAGTGAGTGTTGCATGTGGGGTTACTGTCCACTTGTGTCACTAGGTCCCTGATTACTTCTTCCATACGTAATGGATTACCACCTATGTGGTGATTTGTGAGTACCTTGTTTGGTATTTGGGGAGACATTCATACTCTCCAGTGTCTTCAGGGAGGCTGAGTGGTGTTCCTGGGTCTGAAAGGGTGGTCTGTAGCATGCTACAAACTGTACAGCGGTTTTGCCTACAGTTAGTTGCACATGGATAGCCTCTGATGCTTCGTGCATTGTTAGTAACCTGGACGTGTGGGTATCTTTGCTGACTATGGATACTCCCCCTCCTTTTGTGGTTTGATCCAGGTTTTGCGTCCGAAAAGTATGATTTGAGGTATAACCTGGTAGTGCTGGGGTGCTCTAAGGAGCCTTGATGCAGGTTTCCATCACTGCACAAACATCAATGTTCTCAATACTGGGGAGGGCCTCGAGAGCGTGCATCTTGTGGTTTAGACATCTGGCATTGAGCAGCATTACCCTCATGTTTTTTCCACTTATGTTTTCTGGGGAGGTGGGTTTGTCTTTTCAGCCTTGCCTACAAATAGCACTATGGAGGTGGCAAGAGCCGTAGCCAATATCCAGACACACAGGGGTGACAGGTGCAAGCCATCCCTGGCAAAGCAGCGTGGCTTGTCAAGCGTGACATCCCAAGCAGACACACATTGTATCCCCTTGGAATGACACCAGTAATTGAGCCAATTGTTAAAGCTGATTATTCTGTGTCTGTACTGTGGCATCATTCTTGGTGGGGGTAGGATGCTGATCAGGGTCAGAGTCATACCGGCCTGGCCTACATAATCGGAGAGCTCCTCTATGTCTCTTTACATGTAGTCCAGGGAGGTACATCTCAGGTCATTCACACCAGCATGGACAATGACCGAGTCATATTTGTACTTGCTTTGGAGTGATCTGCATAATTGTGTTATGTGGCAGATCGTAGCAGCCTACAGGCAGCTTACTGTACCCTTTTCCTTGTTCAGTCTGGTGAGCGGGACATCAGTGTGTCTGACTATGGAGTCACCAATTACAAGTGTATCAGGCATGTTGTTTGTCCTTATGGGCTGTGACTGTTTGGCACACCGACTTTGTGTACTATGCGTTGCATGTGCTATGTTTGGGGGTAGTGGTTGCTTGGGTGTCTGCTTTGTAGGCCTCTGTTGATTTGGTGTTTTTTAATTATAGCCTCCAGGAATGTTTTTGTGTGTTTATGTATTTGGTTTGCAGTTGTGATAGGTCTATGTGAGTGGGTTTGTGGTGTGTGTGGTTACTAGTTTAGACAGTACTGAGTTGAGTGAACTCAGCCTCCAGTTTGGAGACGTGCTTGCATCTCTCACATATATTTGTATTTCTTGGGGTGGTGTCTGTGTACATGGGGCAGGTGGAACATTGCCCAAGATTCACAGACTCAACTTGTTGTAGCTGGCCTTAGTGGATTTTATGACTGGCCATATTTTATTGCCATAATACTGATCAGAGATTACTTCCCTTTTTGGGTTTGCTCTATCATGTGGTGACTTCCTCATTCTCTTGCATGATTTGGTAATGGCTGTGGTCCACCATGCCAGATGCCTGTGTGTATGGTATTGGGCCTTGGTTTTATTTGGGATTGCATAATCCATGCATTCCTGACTGTGTTCATAGAATGCATTTATAAAGGGTTCTGAAGTGTGGCCCATATTTTCCACAGGCACAGGGCCTTTAATGGATTCCACATCAGTTTGGAGGAGTGCAACATTTCCTTTACACATGTTTTTCACTGTGGTTTTCTGGACAGGGACTGTGATCCGGCTGTGAATATCCAGTGTGATTACTCTATGGTCTGATCTTACCAGTGAGGAATACACTTCTCATCTGTCCATAGAGTACCCATGTTGCTGATTATCACATCCAGTATGCTTACCCCTCTTGTGGGAGTGGTACATTGTTCCTGAGCATGTTGGTTTATGGATTCTAGGAACCTTTGGCCTAGGGTGTTGCTTCTGGGATAATGCTCCCAGTCTATGTTTGAGTATTTTCAGTCACCCAATATAATGTTGTTTGGAGAGCTTGATATTTCCATGTGTTCCAACGTAGGCCAAGTGCAGTTCCTGGCATTAGGAGGGTAAGTCTGTAGCAGGCTACAAACTGGCAGGCAGTCTTAGCCACTGTTACTTGAGGATGGATAATCCATGCTGCTTCTTGTTGTGGTACCGGTAGTCTGTAGCAGGCTACAAACTGGCAGGCAGTCTTAGCCACTGTTACTTGAGGATGGATAATCCATGCTGCTTCTTGTTGTGGTACCAACATGGGGGTGGGGTTATCCTTGACAATTATTGCTACTCATCCTCCTTTTGTAGTTTGTTTCATGTTTTGGGGCTGTAAAGCACGGTATGAGGTGTAACCTGGTAGTGTTAGGGTGCTCTTGTGAGCCTTAACCCAATTTTCTGTTACAGGACAGATATCAACATTCTCCATGCTGAGGGGAGTTTAGACTGCATGCATGTTTCAGTTTGGACATCTGACATTGGGTAGCATTACATCTAGGTTCTTATCCTTTGTGATACCTATGGAGGTGGAGCATCGTGCCTTGCTCAGCATGTCATCCCAGCTGGCACTCATTGGATCCCCTTTGACTAATGGCAATACTTAAGCCAATTATTGTAATTGATTATCTCGTCTTCATATTCTGGCGTCATGCTTGGTGAGGGTAGGATGTTAGTCAGGGTCATCATGTTTGCATATACTACATGGTGTTACATTGCTTAACACATGGCAATCATGCCTCAGGTGGTGCTGCAGGGCTGTCTATGTTGGATGCACATACTACACTCACTGTACATGTTTGATAGCAGGTTGTGTCAACTTAGGCATCCCTTTTACTATATGTGTGAGTCAGAGAGAGGTATAATTTCCTGGGTTCCTACTGATCCAGTGTATGTGCTATGCGTTGCTGCTTTGCCAAGGCATACTGGGCACACCTCCTTCTGCCTACTGGAGCAGGCTCAGGTTGTTCCTCCTCCGAGTCACGCTCTGCCTGTGATTGGCTTGGCAATGGTGGGGGGCTGTTTGGCCCAGCCCTATGCTAGTCCTGCTGCAGCTGTTTTCGCAGAATCATATTATGTAGCATAGCACATACCAAGATGATTTGGGTACATGTATTTGGTGAGTACTGCAAGGCTCCACCAGATGTGTCCAGGCATCAGAACCGTGACTTGAGCAGCCCAAACACAAGCTCAATTACATTTCGTGTTTGAGCATGTGCCTCATTATGGCGTTCTTGTTCAGGTATGTGTACATTTCTGATGGGTGTCATCAGCCACGGCTCCAGTGTATAGCCAGCATCCCCACTAAGTGACCATGTGGGATGTCCCCATTGGCAAATGTCTGGTACAGCTGTGTCAGATGCCAGATATGTGAATCGTGGTAGCTTCCAGGGCAGCCAGCACACACATTCATTATTATGCCCTGGGCATCACACACAACCTGGCAGTTGATGGAGGGGAAGCCCTTGCGGTTAATGTTGGCCCTACCCTGCTCACCGGCTGGTGCTTTGATGCGTATATGCATGCAGTCTATTGCACCCACTACCTCAGTGTATTCCGCTATTTGCTGGAAGAGACGCATATTGCTGGCCAATACCTCATGGGAATTGGGGAAATATACATGCTCACCGACATGTGCTGACATGGCATCCAGGAACTGGTGCAGTACCCTGGATGTTGATGCCTGTGATATCCCCATCATATCACCGACATGTGCTGACATGGCATCCAGGAACTGGTGCAGTACTCTGGATGTTGATGCCTGTGATATCCCCATCATATCACCAGTTGGTCTCTGGAAGGTACCTGTTGCTAGTATTCTTAGACCAACACATACCTTGGTTTCCACTGGGATGGGTTCCCCTCTGTTGGTTCTGTGTGTGGGGTGTGGCCTGCACAGCTCAACAATTTGCTGCAGGAGGTCTCTGTCCACTCTATAGCGCTCCACTATCTCCAGCTCATGTAACCCCTGGTAGGTGACCCTGGGCCTGTACACTCTTCTCCGTCTCCTCACTGTGGGTTGTCTAGCAGCATTTGCATAGTCACCACCCTCAGCAAGTTGCATATGTGTCCTTATAACAGCTATGGCAGCCCCTAGCATTTTTGGTCTGAGTGAAGCTTTTTCAGTTTTCACTTCTAGTAGCTTACTCCTCTGTTGCAGTGTCTCTTGAGAGAAACTTTCTGCACTGTTGTTTGCAGTGTTTTAAGTGCTGGGCTGGGCTACTGTTCTGCCTGTGTAATTGCCTGCTTCTGATTGTTTTCACCTGCTAGCTCTGCCAGTAATTTCTGCTAGCTTCCTACTATTTACCATGCTTCCTTTTTCCCTTCTGTTTCCTCAGGGGGGAGCAAAGTGCATACCAGCAAAAACACGCTCACAGAGGCTAACACTTGTGCACCCATGCTCAGACGGACTAGAATCTGTTTATTCAGGTTAAAACGTGCGCACACCAGCGCAAACAATCTTACAGATGTTTAAACAGGCTCCTACATGCTTATTCTGCCTTAAACGTGTGCACTCACGCTTACACGCTGCACTCTGTCTTACTCGTAACTACCAGTGTGCACACGCGCACATGCACGCCCAGCAAGAAACATTGGTGTTTTCCATCGTGTACACCTTCCATTTCTTGGCTTTCCCATGCCTACTTGTTGATACTCCTCTTTCCATGATGTGTGACTGACAGCTTTCACATGCCACTGTGCTCCAATGAGCTGCATTCCTTTCATACATTCCCCCCTGTGATGTCACCTATCTCCTACTCTGTTACTCCCCCTTATCCTACTCCTACACTGCATGGATTGTGCTCATTTTCTATGTAACAGTGCGATTCACTATCCTACCACTCATTTACATAGGATTGCCTACTAATGCTTAGTTACATGACTTACACTCCGCTTCCCCCCTTAGCAACCCCTACTCGGTTGCCATGTTGTTTTACCCTGCTATTCCCTTCCATTGTATACTCATGCTTTGCATAAACCCACATTTGTGGGTTTAATATTTTTATTTTTTGCTTTTTATAGCGCAGCCCATTTGCGTGATTCTGCGCTACGTTTAAACATTATTTTTATTTTATGTTTGCATCAGGGTACGCTGCCAGTGGCCACATATTTGGCCATTGGCATGCTGCCTGCGACATTTGCAACCTTTATTTGGAGCTGACAGGGCTCCATTGTGTTATTTGCAGAAGGGTACTCAGTTATCAACTGAGTACATTTCTGCAGATAACACGGCTCTTACACGGGCAGGTTTCTGCTTCCTGGATCACAAATTTACCTCATTTGCATGCCTTTTGGCTGCAAGTGAGGTAATTAGCATATCCACGCCCTGCCCGTGTAAGAACCGTTTTAGGTGCTCTCTTACATGCACACTCAGGCTGTTCCTGGATCACGATGGCTGGAGTCTTACATTACTCTTAGACTCCGTGCAAGCCATTGTGAATCCTGCCCTATATTTATATATATATATATATATATATATATATATATATATATATATATATATATATTTTTATATATATATATATATATATATATATATATATATATATATATATCTATATATAGACTATATATAAATATATATATATATATATATATATATATATATATACTATATTTATATATATATATATATGTATATATAGACTATGTATATATATATATATATATATATATATATATATATATATATATATATATATACTATATGCAATTTTAGAATATCAGACAGTAAGCCTTCAATCTGCAAGTCCCAGCTTAGAAGGATGTAAACTACCTGTCCTTCCCAACAGTGCAGACCACAAACCTTCTTAATGCAAAATAACTGGTCTGAAGCCCAAGTGCTTCAACCAAAGGCTTAGAATAACAGTTACAATTTAATCAGGCTACTAACAAGCAGTAATAAATGCAGCAGAATAAATGCAATTAAGCACTTTTAAGAACAAGCAGCAAAAGCAAAATAAGGTAATAAAGTAGGAAGAAACACAAATACAGTAAAAGCAGATGAATAAACTTCAATTTTTTACATAACAGTAGAAAACAAGCAAACTGATTTAAATAAATTACACAATTAACCAGTTAAAGAGCTCAAAACTGAGCCCTGTTTCAGCAGTCTTCAATCAGACAAGTTCTAACTACACACATCTGCCACCAGGGTGCAGAGGACCTTCTCCAAAAAAGTTGGTCTGTATTAGTGCTCAAGTTATACAAACAAAGCTATATTTAGTATGTCTGAATCTTGTCTATGCTACAGCAAACAAGGCACACCAATTTCAGAAAGAAACAGTTCAAATAAGCATGCACAATAAGCCTTTAATCAGAAATTCCCAGCTCAGAAGGGTAGAATCTAGCCTCTCCTCCCACAAGACTGCAGACCACAAACCTTCTTAATGAAAAATAATTGGCCTGAAGCAAGTGCTTTAACCAGAACTAATATACATTTAGAACAACAGAAACTGTACCGTCAATCAGCAATTCCCAACTTAGAAGGATGTAAAGCTCCCTGTCCTGCCACAACAGTACAGACCATAAATCTTCTTAAGGTAAAACAACTGATCTGGAGCCCTAGTGCTTAAACCAAAAGGCTTAGAATAACAGTTACAATTTAATCAGGCTACTATCAAGCAACAATAACTAGAGCAGAGTAGAATACATTGGAGTACTTTTAAGAAAATGCAAAAGCAAAATAAAGTGCATTTTTTTTTAAGTCAAGTGCAAGGAGAGAAGGAGCAAAATAAAAGCAGTTTCAGGACAAATGAGAAACAGAAAACAACTGTTGTGATAAGATGGAGTCAGGCATATGGACTTTTTTATTTCTGACAAGCATTTACCACTGTGTAACATACTTTTGTACCATGCTGTCCACAATTATAGCACAAAACAAATGGCTGTTGCACTGTGTGGCTAAGTTACTGACAACTTTGATGTACCCCTAAGCTTCATTCTCTGTCTTGTCACAAAGTTTTTTAAAGTCTGGCTTTTAAACTATCATGTAAAGTACATATTTAAGGGATTTAGAACTACCCCACATTATTTTAACATATACTTGCATAAGGTTTTAATTCAGATCTTCAAGTTATCAACAAGCGTACCTTGCACATAAATCTAATCATCAAAAGCTTCATTTTAACCAAAATCACTTTTTACTCTTTTAATTTCTATAGTATTCTAATGTTTCTGCCATATTTTCAGATACACACAAAGACACACACACACACATAATGTATATTATAAGTTATCTACATAAGTTATCTGTTGTTCTACTTTGTAAATATTTTATCTTTAAATTGTTTCTTTTTTATTCTAAATTAATCAGGTTGCTGAACCTGTTCAGCCAGAACTCAAGCAAAAAGGCAACAATTATGCAAGTGAACAGTTATATATGCAGATATATATATGCAAAAGTGATAATGATTTAGCATTGACTGTACAAACAATACTGAAGTGATTAGTATATGATCAAGAAAACAATCTGAGAACAGTTTACATTTACAGTTTATTTATAGGCACAGTTAACTGTATTAACTGAAGAAATAATGCAGTATTAACTGTTTTAAGTAATACAATAACTTATTATGAGTATACTGCACTTAGTACAACCAGAAAAGCACTTATATGAACATATTGACAATTTAAAATATTTACAAGAAATGGAATAGCTTATAACCCAAACTTGCTAGGGCAGTTTCATAGTTATGTTTAATTTAGAGAAGTGTGAAGGTTTTATAGTAGGAACTGATACAGGAAGCACAAAGTTAATATTCAAGAAAATACAAAGCCTGAAGCTTAACCTTAATCAGCACATTTGTCTAGCCTGCACATTGTCAGTTTAATGAGTTATGACAGATCTGTTGATAAGGTGTACATGTTGTAGTCTTCATGACTCAGCACGGCAGGTTATTGTCATATTATCTAAAGTTTATCCCCCATACTGTATTTTTATCATGATTTTACTTTGTCAGTACCAGATAGAAGCTTTGGGGAAATTAATATATATTTTTTTGCATGGCCTTCTTGTTAACACAGTTGAAAGTACAGACACTCCTAGGCTTTCTTAGTGGGAAATGCAGATAAAACTAAACATGACCATTAAAAAGCTTTAATGGACAGCTGTCCAATCAAGAGGATAAGCAGGGTCTAAGCAAAGCATTTATGAAGTATTTCAGTTATGAATTTTTTACATAAATTTTCACAAGAAACCAGCTTTATTGTAGCTCAGCTTTTTATACCACCAAAGGACATTGTGAGTGGGGATTTATAAAAGCTTAACTTTATGTTTAGGTATTCTTTTTATTTATCCACTGTACTGCCTCTTCTATTTTATTTAAAAAACATTAAGCAAAAAAAAAAGTACTGAAGGGTTTCTCAGCACTACAAAATATGCAAGTGCTTTTACCAGGAGAAGAATAACATGTAAATAGTAGAGATTTCACATGTCTTATTCTTAGCTTCACTGTGACAAACCCTGTGTTGGTATTCACCAATAATCATACAGTAAGTAAAACACCTTGGAATTTAAACTCAGATAATTTAATATACTCAGGCTAGAGTACAAGTCCACAACACAGATGATTAACACAGTAAAATGTTTAATTGTAGCAAAACTTCTAATTCCTTATGAACTTAATGCTATATTCCTGTTATGCCTGCCATGATCCTACCCAGTGTATTTCATTATTGAAGTCAGTATACCAAGTGATGTATATTGGAGTATTTTGTCCATTTTGAAATTTTGCCTTTTAAATTCTTTATCATTGTTCATAATACCATAATATCTGGCACATGAGCAAAACATTTCTATCTACTCACCCAACAATAGCATTTATGACTTCAATTTATAAATACATAATAGCATTTATTAGCAATACATACTTTTTGTAATGTTATTGCTATTGGTTTTCATGGATCTTCCTTCAGCCATTAACCTTTGTTTTCCCATTGTTAATCAGACATTCAGTTACCATAAGAAACAATGGCTAGATTAGACAATTCTTATATAAATATCTTCAACCAGACAATGCTGGTAAGCACCACAAATATGTTTAAAACTTTCTTCCTGGTGGTTTGTGGTGATGCTGCCTTTCCTCCATTTTTGATCAAGTGCAAACAAACAAAGATGCTCTCTTTTCTTCAACTCTACATCTGTAGTTTATGTGAATGAAGCCCAGATTAGTGCTTTGTTACCTATTTCAAGTATTTCTTTACCCTTGCAAAAGCAATATTAACCCATGATGTAATAAATACATTAAAAATCCATTATAAAACAGATATATGAATACAGTACATATATTAACTTTAAAATTATTCTTTAACAGAATGCCATCCAACTACATAACCATGTCTTCTTGTATTTTTCAAAGGGAAGTTAATTTTATATAACATTTTTAAGTATGTAGTTTTATTTTGAGCATATCTACTGGCAGTTATTGTGCACAACTGACCAACACTATACTATTTCTGCCTTTGATGCAATGTACTTCTAATGCTTACAAATGACTATACTCAAGGATTTTCTAAGAGGTACATACAAACAAAACATGTCCTTGGCTAGCAGCAATGCTTGAGTCAGCTGCTTAACTATATAAGTAGTACTCATAAAACGATATGCAAGCACTTGCACAAAAGGCAGCTTTGCAGACAAATACATGAGTCATCCTAGTACTAGAATTAGGACAAGTTCAGAAATCACTTTTTACAAAATATTTCGCATAAGGTTTTAACTACAGAAGCTATGCTTTACTAAATGTCATTTGCAAATATTTTCATGCAACTTTGTAAAAATGAGACATGAGAAAGTTCAGAACCTGGGTAATGGAAACTTGAAAGTAACCACCCCAAGCTTATTTTAAGCCATTATCATCCACTCTAAAATTACAGTATTAATTAAAGAATTGTACATTTGATTACTGCATAACAATAGTAGCAGATGACTACAGCACCCCTCAGATAAAAATGTAGGTGTAACTTGGAAACAGTAACAGAAGCATGCAGGACCATTTCAAAACCCCTGGCTAGTCTAAGGCACATTCCAGCACTCGTGATATTTCTAAAAAATAGGATGGGGATGGATGACAGGTGGCATATGCCTGCAGTCAGAAAGATGTCTTCCTTTCACCACAAACTACCAGGCAGAACATTTTAAATATCTTTGTGGTGCTTTTGTTTGGCCACAAAGTTTAGAATAGGATGACAGAGTTGAGCAGGGAGACATAGCTGAGGAGCAGCAGTAAAAAAGATGTAACAACATCTTTGCATACCGGTCAAAAATACATAGATGGATTACAGCCAGATCAGAATTTCTCACAACAGGCCATGTTCAAGAGCGAAACATATGGTGGCACAAAGATTCAGAGAGGCCAATCAATACAACAAGAAAAGGTCAAAAAGGAATCTACGTACTTAACAGCAACTAATCAGTGGGCAATAGTGATGCATACCATGAAGGATGCTGAATGAAAACAGTCTAGCAGTTCATAGAAGGTAAGGAGAAATTAAAGTGAGTTGTATAATGCTGTTGAAACTGCAAAATTCAATACAGCAAGCGCAACACTGGTGAATAATAAACTTTTACAACCAAGCATCAAAGAAGAGGGTATGGCCGAGATGGTGAGCAGTTAGCTGCACCAAAAAACTTTGCTCTGCTTATTTTGATTTATTCCAACAGGATTTCTTTTTCAAAAAAAATTTAGTCATTTTTTTTCACTGAGGGATTAATATTAAAGTAGTTATTATTAAGATTTTTACCGAAACTCTAGTTGGTTATTTTTCCATTCCATTTTCCTGCCAGAACAACTCTCTTGCTTCTTTGCTAAAATGAGCCGCTCTAAAGTAACTACCCAGGAAGCTATTATGAAGAAATACAATATATTCTAACTAATATCCAGTATTTTTATTGAAAATAGATAAACTGGAGATAAAAATGGACAATATAAAAGAAGAAAATAAGCAAGTGGATTTATTGAACAATGTTATTATGCAGCAGTCACAGCAAACAGCAGCAACTAAAGATGCAGTTAATGATATGGATGGGAGTGTGGCTAAAATTAGAATTGCACTGAATTTATTCACAAACAAAATTATTTACTTATAAAAAAAAAATGGAAGGCCTATAGAGTAGGTCAAGAAGAAACAATTTAAGAATCTATGGGATACTAGAGAAAGGAGATGGAGACATGATTTTATTTTTAAATAACTGCCTTCCTAAGTCCCCAAGCTTAATCGAAGCTCTCTCATTTGGCATTCGGAGAGCACACACATCTCTTTCAAACAATTCACTAAAAAGAAATCCATCTTCTCCTAGGGCATAGTTAAATTCAGATCTTTCAAGATAATGACTTGGTTTTGAAGACAGCCTAGCTTAATTCACCTATAAAATTAAATGGACAATCCATAGGATTTGATAATGGCTACTCCATTTCTATTATGGTCAAAAGAAAGGTGGGTGTTCCCTTTATGAAAAAGTGTAAAGAAAGTGAACAAAGCACAGCTTGTGTTCTTGGCTATAAATGGGATTTTTGCCTAAGGATTTTGTACAAAAGGAAGTTTTGGACAAACCAGAAGATATGGACTGGTCACTTACAGAGACAAGCCAACAGAAATGAATGGACTTTAAAAATAAAAACAAAGTAAAAAACTTAAGAACAAATGGCTGACTCTATATTGGGCAAGTTTTAAGTTCTTAATATACTCTTGTTCTATTTAACTTTTATATAGGACTATGATCTGAATTAAGGTAAAAGTTGATTTAATTCAAATTTACATATTTAACTGATATTATATATGATTTATCATTTAATGAACAAAAATAAAATTAGGGGGCTAGTTCATTTGGGGTTAAAAGAAATGTATTTATTAAATAGCTTATAATGTCTTATAATATTACAGATTAGTTAATTGTTGCATAATTTAAGATATAGAGTAACAATAAGCAAATATCCATTTAAAACAATTGCAAGTTGATATTACAGAGATATTATATTTGAGATGTGTTATCTGTACATTTTTTTCTCTCTCTCCTTTATATGCAATTAAGCAGTGTATGGCTTGTACTGGCTGGTATAAAAGGCTTACTCCAGTGATTTTGATGATAAATGAGTTCTGTTTTAATTTTTTTCATGCAACAGTTCTACAGTTCAGTTATCTTGTAAAAGCCGTCTGATGTGGTTGAGAGCATTCTGCAAGATACAGATAAAGCCAAATATTTTTTTCCCACATAAATACATATTTAAGTTATTTTAATGCTTTAGAATGAGTCCTGAGCTGCATATTAATTACAGAAGCTCCACAATAACATTTTGGACTTGCGGCTCTTTCAGGAAGAAATCTAATGTTCATACACCCTTTGAAACATTTAACACTTCCACAAAAATCACAGAGACAGAAAAGGAGATTGAATTAAATCCCTTCACCTTGTTTAAAGCTTTAATGTTAAAAGTTAGAAAAAAAGGTCAATAGGTTCTCAATGAAGTTTTTTTTTTATTTTTTTTTTTAGGAATATAGCTAAGGATGATGTAAATGTATACTGGCCAGAATATGAATCTATGTTTTAATCTGTATGATCTGCACTGGCATTGCTGTGATTAATGTCTTTTCATCTAAGTTTTTTGCTTTACATATGCAATTTTAACTTGCTTAAAATGTGGGAGGTTACATATTAACAATTTAAGTAACAATTAATTTCTATATGACTGTTATATTGGTTATATTGGTTGAGACTAAGAGGAGCATTTATTATTAATAAACCAGATTAACTTCAGAGAAACAAAATTAAGAGCTTTCTTTTATTCTTGGAAAACGCAATGTTATGGGGCAAAATGCACCACAACTGATGGATTAAGTTGTGAGAGGGGCTTCAACAATATCTACTCTTGTATAGGTTTGGCTTCTGTCAGTACAGTACAAGATTTATGCTATATAGTAAGGAGAGGTTTGCAGTCATAAACAGAAAGCTATACTGGGTACAAACATTGAAGAAAAGTTGGTATGTTTGAAATTAAAATGAGTGAGATTTGATATGCAATTTAAAACTTGATGTTGACATTGAAGTAGTAGTAACAGCAGGATAAGTGTAGTCAGTAAGGTTAGACAGTAGTTTGTATGATTACATCAAACTAGGAATTTATTTCATGATAGGGGGGAATTTTGTTCTTGGAATTAGTTACCTAGTTTGGCATTAGTTTTTTTCTACACGTCAAGGGATATTAACAAATATTCTTGTTTGTATTATATATAATGGCAAATTTATAAAGTTTTGTCCATTATGAAAGTCAGGTTATAAATGTATGTTGTTGAACATTAATGGTTTAAATAGTGCAGTAAATAGTACTAGTCTATTGAAATATATGAAACTTTATAAAGTGGATATTGTCTTTTGTAAGATACACACCAGCTGCCCAAAGATATAAAGAAAACATTTTAAAAACATTATTCCATTTTAATTGATTCTCATTTTAGATCAAAAAGAGGTGTGATTATATTATGCAAAAATGCATTGAACATGCTGAAAATGATTGATGCTTATTCAGTTAAGAATGGAATGTTTGGTTTTATAGAAATCAGTAAGAAGCATTATTCATTTAACTCATACAGGATTCCCTGGAATTCAAGCAAAAGTCTCTAAAAAGTATTTAGCTATTATAACTTTTTGTATGAAAGGTGAGATAATCATAGCAGGAAATTTTAATTGTACATTATCAGAAAATAACACTACTGTTAATAGAAAACTTATACTCTCATCAGTTGCAAAATACTTTAATCACTTTATCAATACAAAGCATTTGAGAAACATTTATGATTTAAGATTCAACTAACCACATTACCCTTGTAGATTTGGCACCCAAAGCAATATCGAGAAGGTTTCTACTTTTAATAGCTTATACTCAAACTGGAGATATGTTAATTTCCTGTCAATTAACTGACCACAACACAATTACTTTTAACAAAATACTGAAGTCAAATAATTTAATATTATTTAAAATATCTCTTATGCATATAATTATAGTTTAGTATTTTAGAGTGTTATATTAATGAAATTAAAACATTTTTAGACTTTAATAATAGAGAAGTTACAGAGATCATTTTTTGGAATTCCACAAAAGCCCATTTTAAATGTAAAAATCAGAAATTGATATGCATACAAGAGAAAATGGCATAAAGCTGAAAGTTACAATCTACAATATTATAAAGTTAAAATTACATCAAATTATAAACCTAATCTAAAATTAAAAATATTTAATAAAAATATGGATAGTTTTAGTTATACAATTTCAATAAACGTAGAAAAAATAAAATTACAATGCTATTCAGAAATCATAAAAGTTTACAGTGATTAGTCATTACTTCAAAGAAAATTAATAATTTCAATCATGTTAAACAGATATAAATATGGAAGTAAAAATAAATGTTTTACTGATTTAGCAGATATATTAGAATGTTAGGGAACATGAGCAAATACTAATTTGATAAAAAAGTAATATTCATTTAGGCCTTCTGGAAGAAAACATTAACTATAAGCTAGCTGATAAACCTTTTTCACTTAAAAAATTAAAATATCACATTAAAAATCTTAAAATTAATAAAGCTGCAAGTTTTGATGGAATAATTCCAGAGCTTTATAAATTACAACCAGTTAATATAAAGAGTCAATTGAAAACATTTAATGATATTAAACATACATAAATGTGCACCCCTATCTTGGAGATTTTCTCTCATTTCTTCAATACTAAAACAGGATAAAGACCCTAAATTTTGTTCTTCATGTAAACCTTTTTTCACTTCTAAATATAGATTATAAAATGTTATGTCAGTACTGGCAAATAGATTAAATATGATTTTGACAGGAATTTTTAATAATTATCAAGCTGGGTTTATATTAAACTGGAGTGTTTATGACATTATTAGGCTTAATATTTTAATATATTTTTGCAAACAAAAAACTTGCATTAATAAGCTTTAGACAAAGCTGTTGATTCAATAAATTGAGATTTGTTTTTGAAGAATATAACTTTTTTGTAAAGTTTATTAAATTACAATGCTGTATAACCATCTGCATTTCCTGTCTAAATGATTTTTAGTATTAAAGGGTACAAAGCAAGGGCTGTCTATTATCTCCATTGATATTTGCATTATGTATAGGACTTTTCACAAATCACATTAAATCAAACAAAAATATAATAGATGAGAATTACTCTTCCAAAATGCAATTATTTGTGGACATTTTACTAACTATTGGAAATACTGATTCATCATTATAACATATAGTTAAATATGTGTTTTTTTGTTTTGGATATTTTTCTAAATTGAAATTTAATCATTACAAAATCAATATGTTGTTAAACAGAAATGTCAATAACTAGAAAAAGTTTAGTAATTTTAACTCGGATAATTGGATTAAATATCTATGAGTTTTTATAACTTCAAGTAGAAAAGACTTACAAATATAATTAACACAATTATACAACTAATTTAAAGGTGGAATAAATATTTTTTTACCAAGTAGGATAGGCTTATGTTAATAAAATGAAATATTTGCCCAACATTTTTTATATTCAGTCTATTTAATTAAAGATTTTATTTGGGAATAAGATTAAACTGTATTTTACTAAATGATTTATGGTTCCCTAATAATGCCAGGATTTTATTAGAATGGCATATGAAAAGTTGGGAAAAAGGTGGTATTGGTTTTCCTAATTTTGATTTCCATGTAAAGTCAGCTAGTATTCAAATTATAGTTCAATAGTTAAATACTAAATATGATTCTAAATGTAAATTATACAAGAAAAATATTACCAAGTAATAAATTATGAGTAAACCATATATGCAGATTGTATTTAATACATTTTACTGGATCTTAAAAGATTTCTTACAAGTTGAAATATAACATTTTCTACCCCACTGATTCTATCAACATTTAAGAGATATTTAAATAAAAAATATAAGTAAAACTTTTGCCTTATTTCCTATAGCATTCACTAATTGGCACAATTTAGATAAAATGTTAGATTTTAAATATAGCGGTTTTATATTTTGGCATGAGTTTCTAAATTGCAACAAAATATACTCAACAGAATATTTATTAGCTGTACATCATTTAAGACAGACCTGGTTGAGTTTGGAAAGTTGTAAAGATTTTGTAAATGATTAAGAGTCCTTATAGTTGCTTGTGAAAAATGTACCCAAAATATTAGAATGTTTATCTAACATTAATAGTAATTTAAGTAACAACACATCTTATTTATCAAAAATGCATGAATTTAAGAATAGACTGTTCCTCTTTACAAATAACATGTTTGGATTACTCTATAAGAACCAATAATGAAGAGTTCTCTGGCGTGAATAAAAAATGTTTACATCAATAGGCAAAACATCTTCAATTTATTGGAAACCATTTACTTGGAAAAATGTTCATAGAACTTTTATAATCACTCATAAGGTTGTAATAATAAAATATCAAATGTCAATTTTTGGAGTTGTAACTGGCTATATATGGTGCTAGAGTGTAAAATGATATCTCCTTTTAGGAACGGGTTTAAAAGTTTTTCTCAAGTGCTGTGGATAAATGTACAACAAATTCATTAATATTGTTTAACGCTCCAATTCCTTAAGTTATTCCAAGAATGCAAGTGAATGTACAAATATCTTAAAGTGTGTGCAAAAGGAGCGGTTATCCATTAAGATGAGACAACCAAATATTACGCATCAGTATATTGCACTGAAAAATAAAAAAAGGAGGACTAACACCTATGTATATCCTGGGATTAATGATATGTGTTCAATAAAATGCCTACTTAGGTTAAAAGCGCTGGAACATTAATTTTAGTTAAGTCTTAGTAATTAATTATGTATTTTTTATGGTGAAGAACTTTGTTGTTAACTGAAAGTGACATTTGTGAAGTCTTTTGCTGAAGCTTCCTATTGTTGGATAGCTTTAATTTTTAATTGAATTTAAATTGTTCTTAATTACTATTTTTCAATTATATCCAATTAACCTTTGATCGAATATATGGTTGTAGTGTTGTTTGAATCTTTGTCTGAAGAAGTGCATATATGTTTGGTGCATGAAAGCGCTTACAATAAAATTTTAACAACACTCAGACTTTTTTTCTAGTTGGACTTAGCTGAGTTTACCACTTGTTTTCGTTTTTTGGATGTTTGCTGGTTTTTGGAGTTTTTCAAAATAAAAAAAGGGATTTACTTAAAATATTAATATATTTTCAAATAAAATATTAATATCATCTAATGTAAATCGTTATTAATTGATGTTTTAATAATTTGTATTATGATCATGGAAAACTTTAAAAAAGTTTTTTTTCCTTTATAAAAAATAAGTAATCTTGTGTTGTTTCACTTAATGCCCTCTATAAGATGACTTCTACTACACCACTTGGCTAATTAATGCTCCCTCTTATAGTTTACCAGGTAAGAGTGCCCGTTATAAAAAAAAAAAGAAAACACTGCAAGAAGATAATCTGTAAGAGGAAGCAGTTTTGATAAGGGATTACTTTACAAAAGTAATGAGACAGGGAGGTGAATGGAACAGTTTTGAGGTAAGAAAAATGTATTTATGCTTTATATATATATATATATATATATATATATATATATATATATATGGGTTCATGTCTATGGATCGACAACTTACTACATCGACATCCACTTCACCGACATCTAAATTAATCGGCATCGCAAATCACGGACATTTAACAGGTAAGACATTTAAATTAGCTAATCATGCCTACCATGTTTTATTAAGTATGGCAGTGTTATGCATGTCTGGTAGGCATGATTAGCTAAATTTAAATCTCTTACCTGTTAAATGTCCGTGATTTGCGATGTCGATTAATTTAGATGTCGGTGAAGTGGATGTCGATGTAGTAAGTTGTCGATCCATAGACATGAACCCATATATATATATATATATATATATATATATATATATATATATATAAAACCTTGATTAAAAACAGGAGTAAAGGTGACATTATATATAGAGGAGTTGGGAATTTCAGTTAGCATTGATTTGAGTTAGGTTAGAAATGTTAGAATAGAAATGTCTGTGAGAAGAAAATAGTGTAGTATCTGATAATGATTTTGAGTTATGTCTGGGAAATTAATGTACCTTTCTAAGAAAACTCAGCAGAATGTCAGAAAAAATAGTATTAAAACACTGCTTCTTGTTACATTTAATTCTGAATAAAACAGCATAATCAGTCCTTTAAAAATGGGTATGTAGTACTGATTTTGCTCACTGTGAGCAGCATAAATGGCTAAAATAGTTAAGCCTGGAAGCAACTCTAAAATGAGTTGTAGGGTGGTATTAGGATTTGAATTGGAAGGAGTAAGATATGGCATTTTAATAAACATGCTGCAGTGCTGAGAAAAATCCTTTGTTCTGAATATACATAAGAAATAAAATTGTAGCCAGCATGCTAAATACAGTAGTTACAGGAGAGAGCGGTGCATTAAATAACAAGTCAGCTTTTAGAAAAAAATGTACTTCAGATGTAAGATTTGGAGAATAACTCAGTTTGCAGATGAATAATTATTTAAGTATGTAATTTAATTCTGACTATTTCTGAGACTTGGACATGACTGTTATGCACAGTAAAAGAGGTTGCACTGACTGGCACTTTTGTTTCCACAGCAATTTGACATTTAATTACATAAACTTTGCAAGAGAGCAAATTATATAATTTGCAGTCTAAATTTAATGGTACTAAAACCAACATTATGGTAATATACGAAAAACTAAAAATAGACCATTGCAGTCGTAATGAATGCTAGGTATCCATAAAAAAGTCATAAAAGATTACTACCACTGCTGTGATAATATAAAATGGAATTCAGATTCTGTTACCTACAATATCAGTCATAACAGTTCAATTATGGCCTACTACTTTTTGATCAGCTGTCAAAATGACCAAGCAGATCAGAGATCTTTAGAAGACCACTGAAATAATCTTGACAAATTTATAATACTGCAAAATAACCCTTAAAGGTAGACATACAAGATGCTAAAATTCTCATAAAATTTGTCTTGCTTGAAAAACTAATCTTACTTATTCCTGGCAAACTTATCAGTTACAGTGTTAAATTGTTATAGACTGAACAAGTGCAAGCTTTTAAGAGGGTCTACAGAGACTTCTTGAAGTCAGCACCACCCCTTGCTGCAGAGACATACAATTCCAGAGGGTGATACACACAGCATGTAACATCACGGATTGATCAACAGGTTATTCTAGAAACTATAATTTAAAAATAGGTGGTGGTGGTTATAAATATAGCAAAAAACCTAAAAAGTTTAACATTAAGAAGATCAAATTATGTTTCCAATTTTGACTACTAACTGCTGAAGCATTTTGTCTATACATTTATCCATTGATGGCAAATAAAAAGTTTGTTTGTGCATATAACTGAGCAACATGTATAAAACCTTATGGCAGAATTATTTATTATGCTAAAGTGACAAGTAGTACTACTAGCCCATTTAGTGGACAAAACAATCTGACACTGCAAAATAAAACTGTATAATAAATGTAAAATGTGAACCAGTTAAAAATTTTCCAATCCAAGCATTCTGAAATGTCTACGGTATCTGAGAAGACCAAGGGTAGAACACAAATACCATACAAGAGCTTGGAATAAAGGTGGCATTAAACTACCCTATATAGAGACTTATGTAAAAGTTGTATCCATTATAGCTATCATTCACTGGTTGAATGATAATTATAAGACCAACAGCAAAGAATAGCAAAATACTTTTCAGTCATAAAAATGGAAAACATATCAATGTTCATTTGAAACTATAAATTATGTAATTATCTTCAATGTAATATTTCCAGGATTTTCCTCATATATCAACAACATATTTTTAAAGAGAGTAAGGAATGTTTTACTTCTTTCACTCTATTTTGTAGAAGTACACCATTTTGAGAAAGCTAATGTTTTGAAAATTTCTGATTAGACAGACAGATAAGGAATGTACATGATAATGTAATTGTTTTCAATGAGGCAGAAATAAGTTTTTCAATAAAGAATTTGATCTGTGTACAGAAGATTTGAGTTTTACCACAAGAAGACAAAGATAAATAAAGGATATTAAATATAGTCTTCTTTAATATGGGATTTCTAGCAAGAAGTATATTAAAAGCAACTCTTATTCAAGGCCATCAGACTTGCATAAGATATTAATAACTTATAAAAAAGAACTAAATGGAAATCTCTCAAAATTGAGGATATGAAGTGGAAGAAAAATCATATTGATTAGTTATAACAATTTGACAATATGATATGATATGACCACTAGTTCAATAGTGAAATGTTTTCACAAGGAATGCTTCCACAAGGCCTTTGTTTACCAGATAGGTTTGCTAGGATAAAAAAGGATAACAAAAAAAGTTTTTCTGTGATGCAGTCAAGAACTAAAAGTGAAGTGCAACCATATGTATGAATCTGCTCCTTTGATATTTTACTAGAAAAGAAAAAAACATTTTCTACAAGATTTGTCATCAAATAATTTGCTATTACAGGGCATTTGGCTTGATTAAATGTCCTTTTACCTATGAATATGAAATGATTGACACTGCATATTGTGAACTATTCTAGCCTTTGCAAGAAAATTGCAACAAGTAGAGAAATCTCACTTCCTCAATTTGAAGACTTTCTACAACTTCTGGAGCAGGTAAGTAATAGACAATCATCCAAAAATAAGGATCTCTCAAACGCCCTTTGATTTTAATCCATACTCGAAAGTTAAGCAGTTAATAGAAAAGATGAAGCTAAATGATTTATTTCACAACTTAGTTAAACTAACAGATTATGAAATTACACTATTTTAAAACCATGATAACCAAACATAATACAGCGAGATGCCATTCACAGGAGTTAAATAAATCAGTGTATTATAACAGAAAAACATTTTGTGCTTTCATTAAAAAAACAAAGTGTTCAAACAGCATTTAAATATTAAACGTCAAGACATGTCATCAATTAAAGAAAAAAGCCAGTGTAGCTTAAAAAACAACCATAAAAGTATGAACTAAAAAAACAAAGTGAATATAAATTAATTTTTACTCAGGGCCCCACCTTCAATAGCCTTCTCCATTTCCTGGGAAAGAAGCTGAAGGAGTTGTATCAAGTGACAAACCCAATGTGTCGAGCATGTTGACATACCCAACAGAGTCAAATTAAGACAAGTAACAAAAAATTGTCACTAGCACCTTTGAAGGTGGTAAAAAGATTACCACTGCCAACAATCTTGTATTAATGCATAATTCTGATACATCTTTTATCAAACAAGTGTTTGAGAAACACTGGACATGCTTGCACATTTCAAGTATGTTTGAGAATTAGTGGGCTCACATCCACCATTACACTTTTGGAAGGTTCATAATATTAAGAAGAAATCTGAAATCAGCGCAGTCTGTTGAGACAATTGGATTATTCTATTCACAACAAAATGTGGCCATTTTAACCAATGTGCTTACATTAATTGTAAAAATTGTGGGCAGATAAAATTATTTTTCTCCCATGGGCTAAAAGTTTAGTCTGCATAACAATCAGTCAACCATGTGGGGTGTTCTGTACTGGCAAGATAGAACATGCCCTAAGGGAATGACTATATGAATACATTCATGCAATTAGGGTTAAAAACATTAAGTATGCCCTAGCTAATTATAATCTAAACCGAATGGGTATTGATAAATTTCTATTCGTGGTTTTAGAGAAATAGGTGGTGCAGCGGTAACATTGTTGCCTCACAGCAAGAGGTTCTCCCGTTCGATTCTCGGCTGGAGTGCAGGGAGTGCCTTCTGTGTGTTTGCATGTCCTCCCCGCGGTTGGGTTGGCATTTGAAAGACATGCATAAATGGGTGTGCCTTAGTTGAAGGTTGAACGTCGAGCTGGCATCTCATCAAGAAAATATACTGCCAATCATTAGCGGCCCAGAGTTCCGCTGTGGCGACCCCTAACCGGAAAAAGCCGAAAGACATACAACAACAAAGCCTTAGAGAAAATTAATGCTGCGTAATTCACTGACAATTGCAAAAACTTGTTGGAATGCAGGGAAATATGGTAGCCAATGAAAGACCCAATAATGAGTTCCTCATTTAATGATACAGTTAACATCTGTTAATTACAGAAAAAGGCTGATATGCTTTAAAACAATATGATAGTTTTAAATTTAAATATTTTGTATTTTGATGGTCTTTTTTGGTCATAATTTTATAGTTGTTTTTTAAGCTGCACTGTGTCTTTTTGTGGCATGATGTTCACTATTTAAATGTTATTTGAACACTGATTCTGATGAAGTTTGAAGTGTTAAAAGTGAAAAGTGCTATTTTTTTTTTCTGTTTTAATGCACTGATTTATTTAACTCTTTGGTTCTTGAAGTTGCATTTTTAATCTACAAGCATGACTGAGTGGCTGTACGAACACAATTTTTGTTTAGTATACTATTTTAAAAGTGATATCTTACAGTCAGGGATTTTTGTATACATTTATATGGTTGTGACATTTTCCTTTTTTTCAATTTCAGATTGGTTATGGTAAACAATTATTTGCACTGCTCCAAGTTCTTATCTCCATTTTATTTTTTTCTTTCATTTTATAATATCTTAATTTATGTAATAACTTAAGACAGGACTGTAATAAACAATGCTAACCAATGCAATGCACGATAGACAGTGAGATAAACTGATGCAACCCTATTTATGTACACAAATGCATCCAAATGAAAGTCTGAGATGACTACTGAAAATAATCAAAATGGAAACTACCCAAGCCAAGCATTTACTTCAGGCAGTAAAACATTAAAGAAAAAAAATCTCATTTCACAGGCTGCAACTCCTCATAGTTGTTTGCAACATTCTAACAGGCACCTCACCATACCAGTTGGGAAATAATCAATTTGCAGATTATGCTGATCAGCTATCTAATGTATCAACAATTAAATGTAAACGTATATATACAATTTGACCTTACCAGAGAGGAAACTACAATGTGTGTGTGGTTTGGGGGGTACATTCTCCCATATATGTGAATTACAGATTCAGTAAGCTTGCACCCCTAGTGGGTTTCTGGACTAACTAGTCCGGGGAGGGGGGGGTTGTGTTAAAGTCCAAGAATCTCTGAACTTGCATATTTGTGGTCATGTAGGATTTCCTGTTTATACAGGTAAAGGTAGAAGTCCCTCATGAATATGGTATAATGTTGAATGAGAGTCACCAGTAGATCTCAGTATGAGCTACAAATTGTGTCAGAGTGTGACCTGTTGCTCGCAACTAGATTATATGTGACTCTACCTATGGTAATTTGGGCATGGAGATGCTTAAGTGTGTCATCTTGTTAGACCAACTTTGAGGTTTGCTTAATTTTAATGTGGCCAGATTTACCTTTATCTCTAGTCCCTGCCCATGCAGTAGCCAGTTTAAATATGTGGAAGAAATTGTATTCCTGAACTGCCAAGGTGGTCTCTGAGGCTTTAAACCATGTCAACTTAACTGCACATATGCCTGTATTCTCTAAGGTGAGTAGATTTTGGAGGGAGTGGAGTTTCTCATTTAGGCTCGCAGAATTGAGCAGTAACAGCTTTATATTCACTTAGATTGATTCTGACAAGTTGGAAGATTTGTCAACAAGGGTGTAGGACAATGTTTTAACTAATATTTGAAAGCTTACAGGGACAGGTGCAACGTGTCCTTCACAAACAATTGTGGTATTTTGACCATGTGCCCCCATGTTGTCAAACATCATACCTCCTTTAAAAGGCACGAGAAACTAAGCCTGCTATTGAAGTCATTCATCTTCTGTTCATATAGTGTCATCATCCTTGGTGAAGGAAGAATACTGTTCAATGCTAGGCTCATACCAGCCTGGAACACAATCAGAGCTTCATAATATGGCTATTTTTAGTCCAAGGAGGAACATCTCAGATTATTTTCACTCACATGAACTATGAGTCATACTGGTAATTAGAGTTCAGGTATCAGAATGACTTGTTGGACTCTGGCCTCATGATTTATGATTTTCTCCTTATTCAGCACAGTAAGTTGGGCATCTGTGTGTGTCATAATGGAATGCACTCTGATTAGAATATCAGGAAGTGCGCTTGCTTGCCTTATGGGCTTTCACTTTATGGGTTTAGATTCTATGAAGAGTGGCTTTGTATTTGTGTGTGGTAGTGTTTCAGTACAGTGTTTTTCAGTTTGATGAGTATAATAGATACAGGTTAAATGTCTGTGAGGTTTTTTGGGGCTTAACAAGGTTAAGTGCCTTAGAGCATGTCCGTCTGTGTGTCAGGTGGCTAGTATATGTGGTGTCTGTATTGTGCACGTTACTGACAACCTGATTATTATTTTGAGTACTGGTATAAAAAGTTTTGCCTTCAGTAACGTGTAATTAGTAATTATATCTTTCATATTCTGTATTGTTTTCTCAAAGGATTAGTTGGTAGTCAGTGAACATAAGACAATTCTGACATCATCGATATGCCCATATCCACCCAATGGGTGATGGAGAAAATGGGAAAGGATATATCCATGATGAGAGGTCTTTTAAGGTGAAGTACAAGGGTGTGGCATAAAATGTATTTATAGCAGGCAAGCTTAGGTGCTTTCAAGGCCAGAAACAAAAACTAAGCTATATAGGAGTAGATTCAATGTGCAATGTTCTTCACTGCTCAAAGTAGTTGCTCTTTGCTTAATCGAGTTACTGGCTATAGTAACAGAGGTAGTTTTATATGGAAAATTTAGCTTCTATTTGACTGCATCTGGACAAATGCACTCTCCACACTTTAAATGCATAAAAATGCAACTTATAATTTAAAGCAAACAAAAAAAAAACTAGTGCAATTAAATGCCATTTTCTAAGTTAAGCAAAATGTCTCATCTCTGCCTACCACAAGCAGCAGTAAAGAACAGTACACAGGTTAGGACATCAGGCATTGCTGACTGTGTGAATGAGCCACAACATTAAATTTAGAGAGACAATGTAAACTGAAAAAACTGAGGAAATAATCCTTTGGCCAATAAAACAACTTCACTTAAAGCCTTCCTGTGTTTTTCTTAACTTGGAAGGACCAGGCTACCTGCTATGCCACTAGGCAAACAATTATTCTTAATGTAAAAATCATACAAGGTTAGCTAAACTTGAAAAGCTGAGAGAGATACCAACACAATGACTAGCTAAGACAACATTTAAGCTGATTTTCATGCAATTAATCTAGCATCAAGGACACAAAAACAAATACACTTTACACACATGAAATGCAGATGCATGTTATAATTTGAAACACACAGTATACTTATCTAAAAATACGCTAGACTCGTTACCTCCCACACTCCCCAGCATACCCTATTTCACAATTCCATAATACAGAAATTATCATCTCTCTTTTGAAACTTAACATGACCTTTAACGGTCATTGGTGTATACAATCCTCCAGGTAAAAATATCCCTGCAACAAAAGATTTTATGCTGGATCTCAAACAAAATCCCTCAGAAAGCAATTGTACTAGGGACATAACCATCGACTGGATGACAATCAGCTCTGCAATTTCTGCAAACTTCATGGATCTGTCTGCTTTCATGCAGCTTACTGCCACTCCAGCCAGATATAATATATCTATGAGAGAATCGCCTTTTATTAGTTTCTTGCCTCCTCACCTAAATTTCATCCTTTGGTAGCCTAAAAGACAACATAAGTGATCATCAGCCTGTATTTGCAGTCAGACAGCTAAACCAGCCCCCTAAATCACAACATTTTAATCAGTTAAGAAATTCAGAAAGTTCAAAACTTGAAAAGTTTTAGCAATTCCTTAACCCGTCATTAGAGAATGGGCTTATTGTACACGAGTACCCTGATTGGAGAACGAGCATTCTCCAGCAGGGTATTTATGTACAAGTAATGCCTGGAGAAAAACATGTCCGCCACTTCACGGCAGCATATCAAGCCGCCATGGAGCTCGAACTGAGCAAACGGAACAGCCTCAATTATTTTACACTCGCTAAGTAGTGCTTCTGCTGTTTAGTGAGTGTAAAATCTAAATAGAAAAGAAAAAGGTATGTGTGTTTCTGTTTGTGTGAATGTGTGCATGAAAGCGAGGTGTGGGTGAGTGATAATGTGAGTGACAGCGCAATCCAACACTGGCAACAGCAGCATTCAAGAGGTTTACATTTACATACCTCTCTTCTTCAATAAATGAATAATCGTAAAATAAAGGGGGAATAACGGCTCAAAACAGGAGCATATTACCGTTTAAAAAAGTTGCAATAAGGACTTGTATTAGCAGGGTGTGTGACTGGGGGGGGGTTGTGTGGCAGAGGGGGAGAAAGAGTGCTAGCAGCAGCAAGTAAGAGGTTTTTGTACTTCACCTTTTATCTCAAGAAATGTGGATAGACCCTGAAATAATGGGGAACAAAGTTTCCAAAATAGGAAAATCTTTTAAATAAATAAGTTAAATAACAGGATTTGTGTTAACATGAATTTTCTGAGAGAAATATAAGTCTGAAAGTCAAATCTATGTCATTATTTAGAAACTTCAATCCCCAAATGAATGGGGAAAAACATTTTAGCAGCGACCAAAAAGTAAAGCAAATATTTAGATATTTGCTTTAAAACTATATATTTTGGATGTAAAATGCTTCCTCTAACACAATTTATATATACTATAGCAAATTAGAAACATTAGCTGGAGGAACTAGCTTACATCCAAAATATATTTAAAAAAATAGTAATAAAAGAAATATATACAAGTAAAATGCAACAGCTTTACAGAGAGCCCATTCTCAAAGCATGTGTTAATGTGTAATTAATAGCCTTCCAGGGGTGTAGAGGCCCTCCACCTGCGTCTTCAGGCCTCAACACCCCTAGTTGGGCATTAATTACACATTAACACACACCCTGTCAGGCATTTTTGTTTGCTTAATTGGGATTCACTAAAGTCTATAGTTAGTCTGTAAATGTTATGCATCCTCTTAATATCCACACATGTATAATGCAAACACGTGTATCCCATCATTAATTGGGATTCACTAAAGTCTATAGTTTGTAAATGTTATGCATCCTCTTAATATCCACACATGTATAATGCAAACACGTGTATCCCATCATTAATTGGGATTCACTAAAGTCTATAGTCTGTAAATGTTATGCATCCTCTTAATATCCACACATGTATAATGCAAACACGTGTATCCCATCATTAATTGGGATTCACTAAAGTCTATAGTTTGTAAATGTTATGCATCCTCTTAATATCCACAGATGTATAATGCAAACACGTGTATCCCATCATTAATTGGGATTCACTAAAGTCTATAGTTAGTCTGTAAATGTTATGCATCCTCTTAATATCCACACATGTACAATGCAAACACGTGTATCCCATCATTAATTGGGATTCACTAAAGTCTATAGTCTGTAAATGTTATGCATCCTCTTAATATCCACACATGTATAATGCAAACACGTGTATCCCATCATTAACTGGGATTCACTAAAGTCTATAGTTAGTCTGTAAATGTTATGCATCCTCTTAATATCCACACATGTATAATGCAAACACGTGTATCCCATCATTAATTGGGATTCACTAAAGTCTATAGTTAGTCTGTAAATGTTATGCATCCTCTTAATATCCACACATGTATAATGCAAACACGTGTATCCCATCATTAATTGGGATTATTAACCACTAGGGCTTGCCTCTTTGCCCCTACATACATTGCCTTGAACAAAGCCTCTTCAGTTTTTCTGACCAGTCAATCCAGGAGAAGTGACAGAAGAGGCTTAAAAGGGGTGAGTACAAGGGGTATTAAGCCTTGAAGTGACTGTCCTTCTGCAGGCAGGATGTGGAGGGAGTTCTAGTAAAAAATGGTGTTATTTGAATCCTCCTACACTCCACCCCACTCATGACTCAATCAAGGACACATTGGATTATAGGTCAGCAGTGTTTTTCCTCTAGATCAGAGTCAATCTAATACATGGACATTACAGATTTTGGACATAATGTAAACACACTGGCAGGTTGGGGTTACCAAACCTACTCTGGCTACTATCCAGAGTCTGGGTGCATAACCAAAGCCCCCTTTGGTATGTTATGCTAACCACCAACTCATGGCTCAACTCCCAACCAGTAAACACAGAAGGGACCACAGAATTACAGTAGGGCTTCACAAAGGATCAAGTCATAAGGTAATCACTCACTGGTATGCCATTCCCCATAACAGAAAAAGCCTCTTTGTTAACCAAGACCCTTAATTATAGTAACTTTGTAATAGAGAATCAACAGTAGTAGTTACTAACTAGGGTAATGTAATTAATTGGAAAAGGTAACAGCAAATTGGACAATTCAATACCCAGTCTGTTCAAGTGGATTCCATCCGCATTGTAAAAGTCTTCGGCTTTAAGTCACTGTGCTCAATAATGTTTGTATAGTGCATTGGTAATTTTCTTTGTTCTTGTATCACTATAGTGTTAAGATATTTTCAGTCTAAGGGGTCGAGAGGTCTGTCCAACATAAAATGCAGAACAGGTGCATGTGGCAAGGTAGATCACCCAATCTGTCCCATAATTAGCAAAAAATGAGATGTCAAACATATTGCCAGTATTTTAGTTTGTGAATTGTTTGGATTTCATAACTACCACAGTGAGTACGGTGACCACAGGGGACACAGCCCGTAAGTAAATTACCTGTTAAGGTAATTTGTGTCAAGTCATCCTTGGTCATGAGGACATGTATATAGTGGCCGAAGTGTGAATCTAAATTTCTACCTCTTCTAAAAGAAAAGTAACATCTCTCCTGAAGGAAATCCGAAAGTTTATTATCCACTAGATGAATATTCCAGTGGCTGCAGACACTATTTAGCAACACATCAATGTTTCTGCCATACGTGGTAACTAAGCAAATCTTATATTCTTTCGCTGGTTTCTTCTCCCTGTATCTCAGAAGCTCTTTCCTATCAAGTGTATCCTCCCAATTTCTGGCATCATCAATGTTTCCCATTTTATAACCCCTATCCTTAAATCTCATGGTAAGATCCTACTTATCGACCTCTTAGACTGAGATTATCAAAACACTATAGTGACATGAGAAGAAAGAAAGTTACCAATGCACTATACAAACATTCACTGGGACAGAGGAATGCACATTTCAGGTTTATGGTGATTGATAAAATTACTGGCAACAGGACCAACAACGTTAGATGGCACCAAATACTAAATAATAAAGAAAAGGAAGGGATTATACAGTTGGGAAGTTTATTCCCACCAGGGCTTAATGAGCATTTGTGATTGGCCAATTAGCTGAGGACTCACTCACAGGTCAAGTTATAAAAGGAAGCAATTGTTTTCTATTACACTGATGAAGGCTTTGTACTTTGTATAGCTGAAACTGGTCAGTTTATGTTTCCTTTTTCATGTTATAAGGCTATTTAGCCTTTTAAGTTAATAAATATTGAAATGCTACAGTTTTCTGCCTGTGGTATTTCTTAGTGCAATTTGGATTTTTTTGAGCCATGCAAATGCCGTACCTGCAGGGGCTGCCATTTTTTCAACAGCATTCTCTTTCCCCTGTTGTCAGTCTGTGGCATGCTGTGTAGGTGGAACAACATCACCTTTTGTAGATTTGTGGTGGTCTTGTCTATGGCCACTGAGGCTTACTCAGCTTTTTAAAAACTTTCTTTTCTTGAGTTGGGAATATATTGTGCCATCTGCTTTGGTCCAACACTACTTGGATAATATTAGGAGTTTGTTTGTGGAATGGTTGCCAGTTTATCAGCTCATTCAGCTCTTCGGGCATTTTTTGTTTACTACATGCGAATGGGAGATTTGGATTTATTGTAAGTACTTTGTGACTTCTTTACTGACTGGTTGCTTTGTAATTTGGGGTCTGGATTTATTATTTGTGAGATTGACTTTAACATAAGAGTCAAGTATGGGGCCTATGTGATGGTGACATACTTAAAAGTCGATTAACCAGGTCTACCACTTGTTTGACTCTTCGAGTGCTTCATTTTCAACAATTGGAAGAAGATACAAGGGTTTATTATCAATCTATGGGCTGGAAATGTTTTCTGAACAGCGTTGTGCACTAGACGCCATTTCTTCTGACCATTTCAGGGTTTGGATGCACTATTCTTCTAAGGAATATTTTTATATTGCAAATCAAGCATTGAGGGCAAATTAGGCCCAAGGGTTGGATAAGTTTCTAACAGCGGTTAACTTTATTGAACCCTACGAGTTGGACTGGAACTTTTTGGGACACCTTCGGACTTATTATTATGATCTACTATAAGCCCTAGGGTTTCAGGTTTGCTATTATACATGTTATTTACAGTATTTGATGTTTATGATTTATTGGTTGCATGTAGTGGGCTGTTTAACATAGCTGAATAAGGACAGGCATTCTAAGGGGTTGTGAAAATAGACATATTATCTATTTTCTTTTTAGTGCCGAAAATACATTTTATTCATTAGGGGGACCAGGCCTTTTAATTCCATTTAGACCAAACCTGGGTGCATTATATATACACAAACATTTTTGGGCATCTCCCAAATGAACTAGATATTTCCAGCATTATTCTTGCATCTTGGGGTTGAGAGGGTGGCCTAATGGTTAAAGTGTTTGCCTTACAAACACAAGGTGCAGGGTTTGAGTCTCACAAGGGATAACTGGCTAGGCTTAAAATGGCTCGCAAGGGCAGTTAGCTTAGTACTTACCTATGATCCAGTGTTAACTGTTTTGGACAATTTCATAATTATGAACCGGGACTCTGTTGATTGAAGGGATATACAATGTTTTTGTTGAAATGCTATATTTTTTCTACAGGAGTAACACATTTTTTCAAAGGATCATAATTGTTACAGTTATTTTAACTGGATATTAATGTATATTTATGAATAATCTTCAGGATAAGGACAAGTCTTTTATTGAAAATGCAATGTATAATGCTGAAAGGGTTTAGCCATGTTTTCTGTTTGTATGTGATGTTTTACAGTGTCCTATTCATTGGCTATTAATTTACATTGGGGGAGACCAATAGTGTTTGAATAGACATTTTTCATCAAACTGAATGTTTGGGAAGGGAACATCACACTACAGATGGTAATCCATACAAATCTTATATTTGGTGCACCTCCATTATAAGCTAACAGCTCATTTTCGCACACGATTTTTGTCAAAGTAATCTTCTGTATACGTTGCTGGATTCCATTATTATTTTGGTAATTTGTAGATATGTATGGATGTGATTGCTGATTTAATGCTGCCAATTTGAACAGTACAGTAGTGGGTTGCTTTTTTCATTAGAGGAATCATTGGTTGAACCCAATTTATGGTCTCTGGGACATTAGCTTTTCCTTTAATGTATAACCATATGCTTGTATATGATCAGAGCAAGGGCCATTATTGTTTGGGTATATTTGAAGGTAGAAACCAGTTATGAAGAAATGGACGTAGTACTGTTATCTAATCCCTATTCATGAATAGACTTTGGTTTTTGAAACAGTCTTGATGGGATTAAGAGACTATTTTGATTGATACAATAATAGGAGTTATTATTGTCCATTTGGAATTCAGATGTGGAATATATGGATAATTTCTAAACAAACATAGGTTCATAGGTAGGTACTAGGCTATCTACCCAAGTGCATTTATAAGCCTAGCCAGAGTGCGTTAGCTTTCACCATCCCATTGATTAATTAACTGAGCCTCTGTGAA
Source organism: Protopterus annectens (assembly GCF_019279795.1). Taxonomy (NCBI): domain Eukaryota; kingdom Metazoa; phylum Chordata; order Ceratodontiformes; family Protopteridae; genus Protopterus; species Protopterus annectens. Next base: position 291,296,902 of record NC_056749.1, on the reverse strand, counting down.
GAAGAGCCAATGAAGTGATCCCAGGGGTGTATTTTCTGTTACCCATCCACTCGTCAAGGTTTCTCTTGAAGAGTGTTAGTGAGGGGCTCAGCCTAATGCAGTTAGGAATTTTGTTCCAAAGCATAGGGAGTCTCTGTGACAGGAATCTATCCCTCCAGCATGTTCTATTTATTGTTGTGGCGAGGTTTAGCTCACTAGACCGAGTTGTCTCGCAGTGATTTGTATTTCTTTAGGTGAAGCATGTCCATCAATTCTGAGTTGGACATGGCTTTGTAAGCCATGCAGAGATCACCTTTGAGTAAGTGATATGCCACTGATTACAGCTGGAGTTTTTCCAGTCGGGCTGCATAGGACATATGTTTGAGGCCAGTAATCCTCTTGGTGAGGTACTTTTATGTTTTTTCCAGCTGTTGGAAGTGTCTTATGAGGTACGTCCCAAATGGGGCATTGTACTCTATGATGGATCTGATGAGTGACGAGTAGAGGGGCACTATAATCTCTTTACTTCTAGATGTGAACCATTTAGTAATTAGATGTGCTACGTAGAAGGATTTCCTAAGTACTTTTAACTGGATGTTAATGTATATTGATTGTCAAAGGAGAGATTACTATCTACCTGGGTCCCCAGATCTGCATTAAGGGGGCTGCCATCTATGTGGTAATTCATGGGTGTTTTGATTTTCCCAGACGGGATGCCTATGAATTTTTTTGGCATTTAGCTTGAGACTATGACTTTGACACCAGGTGTCTGTCTTAGTAAGGCCCTTCTGGAGAATGTCTGCGTCAGCCAGAGAGTCAGTTATGGCACCCAGTTTTCAGTCATCGGCGAACTTGGTTAGCTATAGTCCTCCTGTGTTTGCCTGTACTTCTGAGAAGTATGTGCTGAACAGTAGGGGTCGCAAGACCGAGCCTTGTGGGACACCACTTGTGACTGGTTTAGAGTCAGACATGGAGCACACTATTCTTATCGTGCAAGTTGACTGTAAGCCAGTTGGCAACCCATCTCGTGACGTAGGGGTTTATGTTCAGGCTGGTGAGTTTTTCTATAATTTTCGAGTGGGGAATGGTGTCAAAAGCCTTGGCAAGGTCAAGGTAGGCTGTGTGAACCACCTTCCCCTCATCTATGGCCTTGGTGACTATCTCAAAGAAGTCATCCAGGTTTAGTAGGCATGATCTGTCCTTAACAAAGCCGAACTGGGTCGGGTCAAGTGTTTGGAGGTTCCCAATGTCTTTAATGAGTTTCATGATAACTCGCTCCATAGCCTTGCAGACCAGGCTAGTGAGGGTTATGGGGCGATAGTTACCAGGGTCAGTTGTGGCCTCTCCTTTGTGGAGTGGAACAACCGTTGCTGTGCACCATTCTATGGGCATGTAGCCTGTGGAGAGGCTGAGGTTGAACAGTGTGTTTAGGTGGGGGGTTAGTTCGTTCTGTAGTTCGTGCAAGACGCAGCCTGGGACACCATCTGGCCCCATTGATGCTGTGCTTTTGGCTTTTGAAAGGGCTGTTTTCACCTGTGCATCTGTGTTTTCTGGAACACTACACTTTTCAAGTATTGTTGTGGGCCCTTTTGGGGGTGAGAGGGGGGGGGTGAACTTTGCAATGAATCTATCTGCCAATATGTTGGCAATATCAGTAGTTTCAGTATATTTTGTGCTATTTTGCACTAGCTCAGAGCATATCTGCGTGCTGTCACTTAGATTCTTAACATAGCTAAAGAAGGCTTTGTGGTGAGCTTTTGAATCCTTGGCTATTTTTCTTTAGAAGTTGGCCTTGGATGATTGTGAGGGACCTTGGTTTCTTACTGATACTGATCAGGGATGTTTTACCTTCTTGGGATTTGCTTTTTTCTGAACTAGTTTCCTCCTTCTATTGTATAGCCTGTTTATGGCAGGGGTCTACCAGACTGGTTTACTTCTCTTCAGAGAGTGAGTCTTGGTTTTGCTAGGGATGGCACGATCCATGCATTCTTCTAGGTGCTCATAGATTGTATTTGTAAAGGTTCCGGCATCTTGGAAAACCTTTAT
>NC_056749.1:291290058-291294377 GCF_019279795.1 Protopterus annectens | reverse complement strand
TTTAACTACATTAAAGGTAACACACAGATCAGGAAGGGGATCCAAATTCTTGAATGATGTTGGATGGGTGACATTCCACCTCCATCTTTAGTTTATACTAGTATCTAATCAGCAGATATCTCCTTGAGCAAGACTAGTTCATATGGTAGACAGTTCAATGTTTCTATGGTAGCATATACCGTGGGATATGGACAGGAAAGGGTTGGGACAGTGTAACGCAGCTTTTTGAATGGTCTCTAGGTGGCCTCCCTCCCCACATTCATTTCATTTCTCCTTGGCTTTCCTATGCCAGTCTAGCTGTGGGCATTTTGTGGCTAGTGAGCAGTACATCATGCTGTTTTAGTAGAATCATGCTGTAATTCAGTTAATAAAAGCACAAATAATGTCTAAATAAATACATTGCACAAGTCCTTTAAGAAAACGTAAAATTCAGAAACAGGCCTCATCATCAAGAGGAAGAGTACTAAGTATTTCCTTGAGGCCACATCTGTCAAAAATAATGCAATACTGTTTATTTCTTTTCTTTATTAGCATTTGTATCTGTGCATTTTCTACATACCATTTCATTTAAACTAGTGTTAGGAGTAAATTTTTTCCATACCTCTCTTTAAGATTGACTTTTTTTTTCAAAGATTAAAAATGGCTGTATCAGCATTTTATTAAAATATATTAGACAGAAAAGAACTTATTTTTAAAGAATTACTTTTTTTGTTATCTTTGCATAAATTATTGGCCTCACTTTCAGATCTGGATCCAGCATTAAGAAACCTAGGCAATTCCCTAGGGCCTGTGTTGGCTGAGGGGTCCCAAAATAAAATAGATTGTAAATAAAGTCTGAAGATTACTCTAAAACTGGAGGGCTTTAGGACTTTGCAGGAAGCTTCTGTAAGCTATAAGAAAACAGCAATCTCCAGAAACCTGTAGAGGAGTATTGAGCATCCCAACAATTTGATAGCAGGAGATTTGATGGCCTTACAAGCAGCAGCACTGACATAAGTCAGAAGAAGTCCATCAAAGAAATATGTGCAGCTGGTATAATCAGTGCTGCAAATGGAAAGAAGAACATAAGTTTACTTTTGCTCATGCAAAGTTTTTCAATGTCTGTTTTGTTTAGCAAATGGCCATAATCAGTTTTTGTGCGATAAAATTTGAAACAGTGTTAATAGCAGAACAGTTAGTTATTTGCCTTTGCTGCAGAAGGCTATGGTTTCTACTCTCCCACCATGAGGATGAAGTGCTGATATTGCAGTACCTTTTTAAGGAAGGATGGGGGTGCTGCACTCAAGTGTGTCCTCCTTTGGATGAGATGCCTAGAAACCTGTAGCCAGTTTGACATCCATTCCCTATTGCAATATTAACATTTTTTTATGTAAAATGGGCATCTTATTCTTCAAGGGCTGCAAGAACTGAATTTGTATATAAAACACTGAAATGTAAAGTTATTTGCTAGCAGCAACCTCTTCATTAGTTATAGATCTCTTTCATGTGGAATTATTCAGATGACTTTTACTTCTGCAGAGATTGTGTATATTGACAGATATTGATGGGCTATGATGACAACAAAAGTTCATGTGGTCTTTATGGCTGAAATACTCTAAAATGGTTAATATGTTTTGTTTCAGTGCTTCCTGCAAAATTGTTCAAACCTACAAATTTATAGAAGGGAACAAATTTAATGCAATTAGAATGGTATATCAATGAACAGAAGCATGTATGCATGGTCCTAAAAATGTGTGCAAGGAGCCTATGGTTTACAACCCAAATGTAAACTTAATCCTCCACTGGCCAGATGCATGTTTTTTGCATGTGGGTGGTTTCAATGAATGTGAGTTTCAGGGGGAGAGAAGCTTAACAGAAGCATGTATGCATGGTCCTAAAAATGTGTGCAAGGAGCCCATGGTTTACAACCCAAATGTAAACTTAATCCTCCACTGGCCAGATGCATGTTTTTTGCATGTGGGTGGTTTCAATGAATGTGAGTTTCAGGGGGAGAGAAGCTTAACGCTCATGCCAAGTCTGCTTTCATTGTGTGACTTTAGAAAATGGCTATCGGTATTTATGTTATAAAACTTGAAATAGAAGTTTTAAATATTTCTAATCATCGTAGAAGTAAAGAAGAAAGTAGTATGCCACTTAAGAGGCTAGAACAGTGTTTATGGTAAGTGGGTAGAAATAGCCAATTAATGGGAGTAGAGGGGGCTGCTGGAGGGAGGGCCCTGATCCATTACCCTGCCTAGTGCCCCATTTGACAATGGACCAGCTCTCTTCATAATAACCAATTGAGTAGTGAGAAAGGGAAGTAGCACTGCTTGTGTTTAAGGAAGAACTTAACTGTTTATTTGCATTTTGAAGATAGACATGTTGCTACTTCCTCCTAGCCCTAGCATTGGATGGCATTTTGATGTAATTTTTCAAAAGCTAAACCATAGATTAGCATGGAATAATCTGCAAGTGTACTGGTGGGTGTCATTAAGAGTACTTCACTTAGCACAGACTAAATGTAATTCATTCAGTCTCTGTCATAAACAGATACTGTTCCAATTATAACACAGGGGGGCATATGTTCAAATAGTGGGTGGGTAGTGAAATAACCAAACAGGAGATGATGGGAGTTCATGACCAACTTTGACGCACCCATAATGGTACAAGGGTTCAGCCAGCATATCACAGTTATTTAAGAGGGGGATCGCATGAATTAAAAACTGATAGCCCTAGGTACATGGGTAAAGATATCCCAGACCAGTTTTTGCAGGACTCTTGAGGGTGAAAGAATGCATGTGTACATTAACGGCAAAGAAGAATATAAAGTGATACAAGTGCTAATGTCAGTCAAGAGGGGATGGATGAAGACCTCATACAGAAATGGACTCATTGATAACAAGGACAGAAAACACCATCATTACTTCCTTCTTAATGTTCCTTTTTGGAATTAAAATCAAATGACTAAATACCTTGGACCAGTTAAAAGAGCTTACTAGCTCTGGAGTTAAAAAGGATAAAAAATTCATAATGGAGTCCCATCTAGAAGGATCCATCAGTCAAAAATTCTCCATCTGTAAGACTGGATTAAGAAAATTTTAAGGTAAAATTATGAAAAGTGCACAGTTTGAAACTTGTAACCAAAAATACTCCACAGACCAGGACCAAGCCAAAGAACTCAGGAGGAGCCAAATACAAAACTAAGGATTTTCTAACATCTACACGTGATTTAAAAACAGTTGAGCATTTTTTCTTTTGAAACATACAGGACAACTGGTAACTAACAAAGTCCTTATATAAACCTATATAAAAAAGGATCACTATAAAGCTACAACACATATTCAAGAAAAACAGTCAACCATGCAAAAAATCAATATATAAAAAATCTATTTTTCAACATACTTTGTTTTAAAAAAAATAAATGATGATTAAATAAGTATTTTATCACATTTTATGTAAAGACCATAAGAAAACAGTAAAAAAGAACATAAAAATAAAAACCTCTATGAGCTCAGCTTAACTGTTATCCAAATAAAAATGTACTTACAAAGCAGATCAAAAACTTTAATAGACATTTAAAACAACTTTAAAACTGGCCTGATGAAGTTATTTGCATAGAATGACAGTGCTTACTGTTTTTAAAGGAGTTTTATAAGTTTTCATAAGTGTCTATTAAAGTTTTTTATCCGTTTTGTAAATACATAGTAAAAAAAAGAACAAAAACATTATCTGCATTACAATCTATTGTTCTTTGATAAAATGAATGACAGTGATGAAAAAAATAAAATGAGTTTCATTTCTAATAAGTTTCTAACAATGTAGATGCACACATATGAAAAACAGGATCTATTAATAGATTTTCATTTAACCCATGCGATGACTTACATGGAGAGCTGGAAGAATTAAGCAAGTCTAAGTTTTAGCTAAACCGATATGATACTTTATTAGTTACTTCAGGCATTTATTGGTGCATACAAACACATATCTATATTTATCTATACATATATCCCTTTCTATCTAGCATATATATATATATATATATATATATATATATATATATATATATGTATAAACATATACTTTGACTATGCAATGTAGCTTTCAAGCCATCAATATAACAAAATATCATCTATGATCTCTTTCTTTTAAAAGGACTGAAATTATAGAAGGAAAGAAGAACTTAAGAGGTGTGGAGAGGATTAAGGAGAGCAAATAATATAGAAAGATGGCAGGTGAGGTTTATTGTAGGAAAATCGAAAGTAATGTACTTGGACAACTGCAGCCCTTGGGAGTGATATCTGCAGGTAGTGCTTCTATTCATTGTGTGCAGAGTAAATGTT
>NC_056749.1:291222558-291285058 GCF_019279795.1 Protopterus annectens | reverse complement strand
AGAGACACTTTTGTCAGTCCTGGGAGAAAGAACAAAGGTTTCTCGGTAATGTTAGAAAGCTGTGCCCATCCTTGAGGAAGCAGGGGCTGCCATTAGTAACACGACTTACCCCCCATTTCTCCCGTCAAAAAGAAACAGAAAACTAAGCATGTATCAAATCCCCCTCAAATTTCATTGGATAGGAGTAGTTTACTGGGACTGCCTCAGGGTTTAAAATTCAGGCTATCGATTTTTCTTGTAAAGTAGCTTGTGAAAAAAGAAGAGAGGGTTCCTCTTTCTTGAAATATTAAAGATTCTGACTCTAAGCAGGAAGATGCAAGGATGGATTCAGGATTTTGTCTTCAGACTCAGAGAAGAGCTCAGATTCTAATTATCCTTGTGTGCTTTTCTATTTCTCTGAGACTGTTGCTAAAATGTCCCCAGTGTTTTCAGTGGGAGAACACTGAGCTTACACTGTCCTTCAGACATTACTATGGGTTTATACAGAAGGATTTTGCAGAACTGTACCCATTCCTCCTGTCTTTTGATGACATGTCTTACTGCTTACAATTGCCTCATAGTCACTCAGCTGTCCCTAAACTAGATATAGGATGTATAAAATCCCCTATTCTTAAATTTTTATACACTATTTCCAAACCTCACTCAGCTTCTATAGGCTTAGTTGAGTCCACTACTGCTAAACACTTGGTTAACTCCAATTCTATTATTTAATATGGATGGGGAAATTATTGACAAGTATGAGAAAAAAAAGTGTGCACTTCAACTATAAATTATCAGACTCGTATGTTAAAGTTTGTTCTGGCAAATTGTGAATGTATGAGTAGTGTTTTATCTACAGTTTCTTCTTGTTAACAAAAATCTGCTTTGAATAAATTTGTTTCTAATATTGCACAGGTCACTACTCATTGTTTGCAGTGTGTATGACTCTGCTGATACTTCTTCCAGGGCTATTGCCAACGTTGCTGTTTTAAGAAAGTTGGCTTGGTTGCTTTAACAGAAGCTCTCAGATAATGTAAAAAAATTAGATTGTAAATTCTGCCTTGGACAGAGAATTAGTGTTAGGTCCATGTGCTGCAGAGGTGATAAAAATATGCAATAAGAGAGACAAGCCATTCCAAGGAATCTCTAAACATTTTTTCCCTCCTTTTTCAAACTGTCCAAGGGGTTTTATTCTCCTCATCAAATGTTAGCAAACACAAAAACAAAATAAACAGTCTGAACAGAAGTCAGATGAATAGATGTTTAAGAAAAAAATGTGGCAAGAGGGTTCAAAAAAGTCTCAAAACTCCCAAAACTGAGGACAATTTAAGTGTGAAAGACTATAAGAGACCTTGTGACTTCTTTCTATCTTGGCAACCTTTCCTTCCTGAAAGTCTGAATCTTCCTTTTTCTTTATTGCAACATATTGTTTCAGACAATGGGTTCTAAAAATCATTCACTAGGGTTACAGATGGCAGTAGGAGGAAATTCTTCCTTTCCAGGGGATCATTCATTCATCCTCCAGAACAGACTATTTAGTTTCCACCTATTCTTCATCACATGCTGTCCCATGGAGTGATAAAGCCAGTTCCCCCCTTCCAAGGTGGAAAATGGGCTTTATTAAAGGCTATTCATAGTGCCAAAAAAAAAGAAAAAAAAATGCTTGAAGACAATATCTGTATCTTTCCTAAACCTATTTGTGATGGTGCCTAAATTCAGAATGTCGGCACTTCACTACCTACTATCTCTGCTCCTTCTTTCATGTTTCCTGGTAACACTAGGCTTAAAAGATGCTTATTGACATCACACACATTCATCCAGACTACAGACATTTCTTAAGGTTTGGTGTGTATGGAATGCATTATTAGTTCTTTGCTTTATGCTTTGCACTATCCCTGCACCAAGAGTGGTCACAAAGTGTCTGGTTTCAATTATACTTTGTTGAAGGCTACATGCGTCCACATTTTTTGTACATTTAGATGTCTTGCTTATCTTTGCAAAGTCTCTTTCAAAATGTCAAAAACCTCTCTCTCTCTCAGGTGAAAGATTTCTTGTACAAGCTGGGATTCCAAGACAATGTTCAAAAGACTTTCCTAACTCTCACACAGGATTGTGTTCCTGGGATGTCAACAATATACATCAGCTCAAAGAGCTTTTCTTCCTCAGGAAAAAAAAGAGCTTTACTTAGATCCATTTCTAATGTTTTCCATGCAGACTTTTTCACTGCAAGGGAATAACTCAGGATTTTTTGTATCATGGTGATCTAGTCCGTTACTTTAAAATCTGAGGTCAACACAGGATTAGAAATGACACAAGACACCAAGGCTCAAACTTAACAATTTATTAAACAAAAACTTACTAAATAGACAGTAAAACTAATACTAAATAAATAGAAAAACTAATAGATCATGTACTTACAAGCATATACATAAACAAAATCATCTTTGCCACTGATAGGGAGACTTCAATCCTATCCAGTGCAGCTATCTGTTCAGTCAAGGCAAGGCCGACACTGGCAAAATGTCTCTAAGCTCAGTTCAGGCTGGTGCTGTGATCAAATCCAGATGATGATGATTTCCATTTTAGCCTTTGAGCTTTTATAGTCTTCATGAGTTGATGGAATATTGTAGAAAATTACAGATCATTTCCTAAGTTTTAAACAAGCCTCGTAATGTCTGGTCTTGTGACCTACTTCCCTTTTTCGAAGAACAGTTAGCTCACAAACTTGTGATATAGTTCCTCTTTGAAATCCCCACATTCTGGTAAACATCTTTTAAGCTGATAAACAACTTATAGGTTAACAAAAGTTCAGTAATACCAGTAATCAGTGAGCAAGGCCTGCTCTTAAGCATATTGTATTGTTACAATATTAGCAGCATATTGTGAGGTAGTGGCATATCAAGATCTAGCAATAATCAATCCAGCAATAATTAAACATACACAGTGATATGTGTCTCGAGGCATAACAAAAACTTGGTAGACTTTGTGGATCTGTCACAGGCCACCCCTTGCATCAAGCAACGTACACTGTGTATCCCTTATAAGAGTTAACACTGACAATATCAATTTGTACCTTCTCATTACTTTACAGTAAATGCAACATACTATTAAGCAAAATACCACTGAAACTATTGTGGTCAAAAGCAAAGGATGCAATAACAAATTAAACCACACTGAAGCCTTAGATGACCACATAAAAATATCATACCAATGCGAAACAGTTATATCCTGTATTTCATTTGCAATTTTTACAATGGTACCTTTGTCTTTAATCATTTTAATCACTGTTTGATGCGCATCATTTAAGTTGCAACACTGTTTGTCCTTCCTGCATAATCTGTTGAAAGTCCGGGTGGACTAGAGATGGCCATTTAAAAGTGTGTAATGGTTCTATGCTAGCATTAAATGTGACGTCCATCCATCTAGTCAGTCTAATCAGTTCTCCAGTACAAAAATCAATAATTGCATGGATATTACTTTTAAAGTATGCTCCACCAGTTGTGATTATCCCATCGCTCCAGGCTAATTTACAGGAGGATATCACACAAACAGTGGTATCATTTAGTTGGTAGATGTCTGTACCATTTACTACCTATCTGTGCCAGGTGCATTCCCCAGTTCCATTATGTAAGCATGGGTGAGGCTTCCTTTTCACCATCATGCATACCCATCCCTGGGGCCAGGTTTCACAACCTGCCACATCAATGGGTACATCATTATAATTAATCAGAGTAGATTCAATTTGAGGTACCTACCAATTATTTCCAAATTGCAAAGGCAATGTAACAAATGGACTGACATGCTTTGTCCCTTTTTTACTAGCAAGATAGTCAAAAATTAGTATACAAGACTTATTTTCACATGCAAAATCTATTGGCTTTAACCAATGATATAGTTGCAGTTCCTTTTGCCAATGGGCTGCCTTTTTAGCCCCCCCCCCAAGTTTGAGTGAATTGCAAATATTGCTGGTTGGCAGCCAACTGAGATAAGATACAAAAAGTCCGATTTACTTCTGCTGTGAGGTTATTTAAAATCTGTTCTGTATATGTATTTGTATGTTCGATCCATCTCCACAAGACAGTTTGAGTTAAAATACCGTCTACATTTCTTTGTCCCAGCTCAGGATCATGGTCTGCTAGTAGCTTAAAGGCCATATTTAGGTCACTGCCCAAACGGCTCAATTTGCTACGTAGGGTATCTATATCTACACTGTTTAGGAATCCAGTCCCTGTTCTGACTGCACCTAGTGCAGTACCAAGAATACCTGTAACATCACGTTTACTCCTTTTATATTTGTAATGTCTGTATTTGATATGCAAGGAATTAACCGGCCATAATTGTGCAATTTTACAATGTGGATACCTGGTGGTAATATCAACTGCTGACATGTTAACTATCATTTTAATATGTTGTATAACTCTAGCGCTACTTACAGTTTTTCATCCCCTGGTATACCTTACCAAATGTCCCAAACCATCAAATACAGTTGAACTATTGTCCATGGCATATATTTCTGAATCCGGAGATAGAGTTTCCGTGGTGTCATTTTCCCTTTGAAATTCAGCTATGCAGGAGGAATCTAATGGAGACTTGGCTAGTGGAAATCCAGACTCATTTAGCCTTTGGTACAGACTCCAAAAGGGTTGGAAACACATTTTTCAGGATGTCTATCACAGTTCAGTCTACATACAGTTGTAATATTTTCCGTCTGAGTGATGTTCCAAGTTAAGGCAGGTTTGGCTGTCACTGCATATAGATGGTCTCCCAATTTCCAATAAAAGTCACAGTCAGCTGTTAAATTTGCAACATCTTCCCCTTCGAATAGAGGGATAGGATCAAGACAGTCATATGGCCCATCTAAGTGTTGTTGTTGGAAAAGGTTGGCTCCTTCCCAAACAGTGGCAATAATCTATGGAGAGGAAAGTACAACGGTTGTTTAGCAGAATCAAGTAATACTAAAACAGTATCACCAGGTCCATCACAAATTACAGTCCCATGTTCATTTGGCTGATTGGGTGTGGTCACTATAACTTTCATTCCCAGCCATTTGCTTGGTTTAGTATCAAAGTCTTGTAGTAAAATAACAGCATCTTGATGCATACAAATTTCTACTAAAGGTTGTCCTTTTTGAATCATCTGTGTCTTATCTAAATTGATAGCCTTCACTATCACTTCTCGTTCTGGCTCCCATAATGTAAAAATCTCCCAACTTTCTAATAGTCCTTTTTGCCCCCAGTGCCAATTCTCTGGGAGAAAGAGTTTCCAACCTGTATCAACTAATACTATATTTTGTGCTGGCACTCTTTGTTCAGTCAATGCACATAGCCAGAACCGAGTTTGATTAGTTTTTGTCAAAAGAGGGTATATGGCATTTGGGTTCATCTTTTCTATTTTTAAAACACAGCAGTTGGACTGAATGTCATTCATATGCATTTGCAAAGGAGTCCCTTGATGCTTTCGAGGCCTATTATTCAGTTGGCTCACAGCTAATTCTAATACCTTTGCCCAGCCTCGTAACGTTCCATCATTCTTATTCATTTGAATTTGTTCTTTAAGGAGCCCATTATACCTTTCAATTAAACCAGCAGCTTGAGGATGATATGGAATATGCAGCACTCATCGAACTCCATTTTCCTTTGCCCATTCTTGAACCTCTGCTCCGGTAAAGTGGCTGCCTTGGTCACTTTGGATTTCACTGGGAATCCCATATGTCATACATAATTTATTCAATCCTTTTAACACTGCTTGCTGGTTTGCTTTTTTGCATGGGGACACCATTAGTAATCCCGAATAAGTGTCCACCATCATCAGGCAATATTGCTGATTTTGATCCAGTGGTAAAGGACCAATAAAGTCTATTTGCCAGATTTGTGCTGGACGACTGCCTCTGTGAATGTGTCCACATGCTTCTGCTTGCAGTTGCTTTTATTTCTTTGACAGATTTCACACTGCTTTATAACATCTGTAGTTATTTCCTTATACAACTGTATACCATGCCTTCATGCCCATTCTATTGTCGCATCTCTTCCCAAATGCCCACTCCGATCATGGGCCCGTCTTATCATACTAGCACTTTTGGCTTTCTCTTCAGCACCACGTACCATGGCCATCTTATCTACCTGCTGGTTATGCCTCCTTTCATTTGTTACAAGTGATGCATGGGCATCTACATGTCCAACACTGATTTTGCATTGTTGAGCTTTTTCCCATATCCGTTGCCAGCCTTCTGAACCTCCCCATAGAGGTCTGCCATGGATCTTCCAATTCTGTTGTTGCCAGGCAGGTAACCAGGTTGTCAATCCCTTAAAAACTGCCCAGCTGTCATTATAGATGTATGCTTCATCTCCAGGTGATAAACTATCGATGACCAGGGCAACAGCTCGTAATTCTGCCTGATTATTTGAACCGGCAGTACCTTCGTCAAATAACACAGTTTCTGCTCTTGGGCAATAAGCCACTACAGTCCAGGTCTTACCATTTGATCCAATTTTGGCAGAACCATCAGTAAACCATGCATGTTTCTGTTTTTCTGCATCTAAATTATCAAATGGTAACGCTTCAGTGATTGGGGATTTTGGAAGCTCATGTTGCTGTTGTTCTATCGCATCAGCATCATCCAGAATTACCAGTCCAGCCAACTGTTGTTGTACTTGAGATACTCCAGGCACGATGTTGGCCCTTTCCTGTAAATACTACTTCCACTTCTGTACAGTCGAACATTGTGCTATCAGGGTTTTCATCAAATTATTATCTCATAACCACCCCTGGATTGGGTAGTCTATCTTAACTGTCACTGTTTGTTGTTTAGTTATTCCTTCCACATGAATCAATGCTGTGTACACTGCTAGCACATGCTGCTCAAGGGGGCTATATTTCACCTGTGCTCCAGTCAGGGATTTGGACCAAAATCCCAAGGGTCTCTTTTTCCCAGTGTCATCCTTCTGCCACAGCCCCCAAGATATAACATTATTGGCAACTGTTACTTCGAGGATGAACGGTTGCTGTGGATCAACTGGACCCAGCCCCACACTCTGCCGTAGAGCCTTTTTTGCTTCTTCAAAAGCCATTTGTTGCTTGGGACCCCACTGAAAGTCACATTTTTTCCTAGTTACATAGTGAATGGGTCGCAAAATCAGTCCGAGGTGAGGTACAAATGCTCTCCAAAAGCCCATTGCTCCCAAGAAGGCCTGTGCCTGCTGTTTCGTTTTTGGGACTGCAATTTTCTGAATACTCTCTAGTGCTGCTGCAGGAATTTCCCTTTTCGCTCCATTCCAGATCATACCAAGGAATTTTACTGATGTCCCTTGTTGTGTTTTATTCTCATTTATAGCCCACCCTCTGTTCTGAAGGTGCTGAATTACAGTTTTTAGTGCAATATCCACATCAGATTTTTCTCCAGTAATCATTATGTCATCAATTTAATGGAAAATAGTCACTTTGTCCAGCTGTAACTTGGCTAGGTCTCTAGCCGCTAGTCCACGACACAGGGTAGGGCTGTGCAGATATCCCTGAGGTAACACTTGGAAGGTATACTGCCTCCCCTCCCAGGTAAAAGCAAATTGGGCTCTGCTTTCTTCTGCTATCGGAATGGAGAAGAAGGCATTTGCTAATTCCAAAACTGCATGATATGGTCCAGCAGATGAAGACAATCTTTCCACGATCGTAACAATGTCTGGAACAGCTGCCGCTAAGGGTAGGGCCACCTTGTTCAGACCTCGATAATCTACAGTCATTCGCCATGATCCATCAGGTTTCTTTACTGGCCATACCAGACTGTTGAATGGACTCACTGTTGGCTCAAGTATGCCAACCTGAAGCAGTTCTTGGATCGTCTCAGTGATCTCAGTATGCCCCCCTGGGATACGATATTGTTTGATGTTCACTATTGTTTTAGGCGTGGGAATATAAAGCGGTTCCCACTTAGCATTGCCTCGAACTACAGCCTTAACTGCGTTGACTGAACAATGCCGCACTCCAAACCTAAATGGCCCTACAGTGGTTTCCAAAGTTCTACCCTTTAACACATCTATTCCTAAAATGTGTTCAGGTACCGGAGCTATTACTGCTTCAATGTAAATAGGAATACCATCCCCAAAAGCCATCTTAACCTTGGTTTTGGCACCTAGTGTTTTTGCCCCTCCATAACCATCAATCTCTACGTACTGTCCACGAAATCTGCGGGGGTTGCCTGCAAAAATGGTTACTTCTGATCCTGTGTCTACCAGAGCCATCATATATTGTGGCCCTCCCCTCCAGAAAATGGTAAGGGGTACGTAAGGGCATCGGTCCCCAGGTGTAATTGCTCTTACTGTACCCCTAGCTACTAGGGACCCGCCTACTAGTCAATTTGTCTCTGTTTTTTCAACCGGGGTTCTCCATTCCTTTCCTCCCCAATCTCTCTCATCATTAAATTCCCCCTTTTGCCACTGTGCTAACTCCTCATCAGTAGGGATGTCAGGATATAATTGATTCCATCCTACCTTCTCTTCAGTGGTACTTCTGGTTGGACTTTTTGTAGGGGTTTGCTTTTTACTCTCAGAACTTGAACCTTTTTCTTTTTGTTTTTGCTTCCACTTTTTATATAATTCCTCAGTAGCTATCCCATCTATTTCCGCAGCTTCAACCCCCCACCTTAACAGATCCAGAAACATTTGTTTTCTTGTAACCTTTTCTCTGGATTTATCTTTTGATTTCTCCGCATTTGCCTTTCTAGCTCTTCTCTGTTCTTTTTCTTCCACTAGTTCTGCCATTTGATTTAGAGTGGCTATTACATCCCATATCTGCTGACCTACACAGCCTGCCAGGGCAGCCATCAGCTGCCCTTTCCACCACTGTGGTGCATTTTTGATCAATTTGCTCCTCATATTGCTGGTCATAATTTGTGCATCTGGTCCTTTCGGAAGCACTAATGTCCCATTCCTTAATTCCAGGGAATAAATGGTAGCCAACATAGACATTTCTCTTAATGGCTGTATTGCCTCTGCTATTGTTTTCCAGTGCTTATGTTCGTCAGCTACTGCTGTAGCATCAGGTCAAGTAGCGCGGAAAACCGAGGCTAACCACACCACCAGTGTATTCACCTGGGGATCATCATGATTCACATTGTTTACTTTTTGCTTTAAACGTGGGTGAAACACCAAACATGCACATTGGTGCATCTCTTCAGCATTTAGAGACACAGCTTCTCCCCCTGTGTTCCAAACCCAAAGAAACCATGCTAAAACAGTTTCCCCTGGTGTTTGCTTATAGATTTGGACTATATTCAATAATTCAGCTTGAGTATAACTCCGCACCTCAACCCATTGTTGTGGCGCTGCCCCCAGTATACTGTCCGTTTTTCTCAATAACTGGGCGTGCCTCCACTGATGGGGAATTTACTATTTCAAAATCACTATCACCCTCATCCGTTGAGGGGAAATCACCTTCCCACTTCTCGGGATCAAACTCTGTCTTACACAGCAAAGCACGAACCCGAGGCCTTGAGGGCAGATGGCGTAATTTTCTCCCATTTCGTTGTCTAGACTGTTGAATCATTCGAGTAGCTAGAGTCACTGAATTAGATTTCCAGTGGTCAGCTTCCTCTCCTACTTTAACAAGCGCCATGTTTGCTTTCTCCAAGGCATCTCTATCCAGTCTATGTGTATGTGTATGTTCTTTACATTGCTCTTCTAATTCTAAAACTTTTTCTTTTAGCTTCTCTACATCTCTGTCTAATTCCTGAATTGCTTCAAAGAACAGCCATCCGGCTGCTCCCACCCCTTCCTTCACCTTTTGTCCCCTTATCATCCAATTTTAGCTCTGATAAAGCTCTAGCTAGACTATCAGGGTCTGCCTTAGGTCTTTCCTGCAAAGGTTTTGGGGAAGGAGGGGGTGAAACTTGACTTAATACCTTAGCAAGAGGATCCCACTTCCCAAATAATGCTGGCAAAATAGTGTCAACGCCCGACTTATTTGGGGTACCTGATACAGCATCCTTCTTATCTATGCCTATATGTTTTAAAGGAAAAAACATTGGTTGTTGTTGTGACATTTCCACTGTAAACCTCAGATCCTGCCGACTACGCCACATGGCATCTATAATTCTCATGGTAGCCCTGTTAAGACTCCACAAAAGAAAGATGCAGTGGTAATTGAAATCTCTTTGGTCCCACCATAAATGCACTGTTTTCAGATCCAAGTACTGGGGTTTGTCAGAAATGAAATATTTTAGTGGAGACAACAGATATCCATTATCCAGGTCTTCCCTGCTCCAAAGCAGATGATTACAACAGATGCTTCAGACTTTGCTTGGGGAGTAGTTTCAGAAGGGATAAGACTGTTGGGGATGCAGGATCTCAAGAATGGATGCAAGCTCATAAATTTTGAGGAAATGCTTGTCTTGATTAAGGCACTCATCTCTCAAATATTTGTCATCCCTGTGACCTCCTCAAGTGGTTAAAGGTAATACCAAAGTCACACGGTACAATTGAGGTGGAATCAGGTCATGCTCCCTTTGCAGACTGGCCATTTTAGCTTAGAATAATGCTTCACACCAAAATCTCACTCTATAGACATCCAACATTTTATCAGAGCAAAAATGTGTGGCCAACAAGCTGAGCAGAATCAGGCAGATCCATACAATTAGAAACTAGATTGGGGTCTTCCAAAATTTGATCCACCTGTGAGGAGTTCCTCAAGTAGACCTATTTGCCTCTTCTCTTAATCAACTGGCAAAGACCTGTTCCAGGACTCTATGAAAGAAGGTTTGAATGGCAGATGCCTTTTTTTTTCCTTTGGATTAGAATATTCCTGTTTGTCTTTCTGCCCTTTCCACTAATATCCACAATATTTCTGTAAATTCAGAAGGAATCTGCCAAGATCATTGTGGCAACTACCTTATGGGACAGACAACCATGGTTCTACCTTCTTTCAGAAATGCCCAGTGGAAATTACCACAAGTGTCCTCACAGAAAGGATCTGCTCACATAACAGGTGGTGTTTGATAGATCCTGACAATCTTCCTGAATTCACCGCCTAGATGAGATGGGTCTTAATTCCTTTCAGGCTTTTTTTTTTTCTGAGGATGTGCAGCAGATACTAATGGAAGCAAGAAGGCATGTTATTAGATCATATTTTATCAAATGGAAAGGGTTTTCTAGTTTATGCAGACAACATATCCAGCATCCATTCAGGGCTAGCTGTTGTCTGGTTTTACAATATTTGTGAGAGTTACTATCCTACTACTGCCTTTCTTATTCCTCTATCAAGGTTCATTCATCAGTCATTTCAGCATGTCTGCCCATGGATCCTCATCTTTCAAGGCAGTGTCATGTAAAAATGTTCCTCAAAGGAGTTTTCTTTAGGAGACCTCCAAGTAAACTGATGTCCCCTTCTCAGTATCTTAATTTTGTATTAAAGAACCTAACACTTGCTGACTTAAGGTCCATAACATGGAAGATAGTTTTGCAGATTGCTCTGACATCTGAAAGAAGGATATGGGAGATGCAAGCTCTTATGGTAAGTTAACCCTACCTCATTATGCATAGGAACATGATTTCTTTGTGAACTAATCCTTCCTTTATGCCTAAAGTAGTATCCAAGTTTACTTAAAGCCAAACTATTCAGTTATGTGTTTTCTTTCCTGAACCTATGAAGAAAAAAGGATAATCAATACCGTGGATGTCCAAAAAAGCTCATGTACTATCTTGACAGAACTAAATCTTGGAGATCTTCAGATCAATTGTTGAAGGGATGATAACCTGCGTCAAAACAGACCTTTTACAAATGGTTACCTAAGGCTGTTACTTTCTGTTATACTTACCTAGACAAATCTATTACAGTCAGGGTCAAGGCCCACTCTACTAGGGTCTTGACTTTGTCTATGGCTTTTTGGAAAGGGTCTAGATGTATTATAGCTATGGTAATCTACCCATATAGATGAGGCTACTGCAGCAGTGATCAGTCTGAAGAACATAGTACAGTTGTGTAAAGTGACCTTACCATAGCAGTAGATATTCAAATGATCATTGCTGCAGTAGCTACACCCTCCCTCCACCCCTTTGTATTTTGGTGTGTTTTATGCCAGTGTGGACATTTATTTCTGTTATTCCTAGCATTGTCCTTTCAGGGCTCTGCCTCCCTGTCTCTGCTGGCAGGAAAGCATAGAAGAGCTTTGCACCAAAGCTTGTCTTTTAGTCAGCTCAGCTCAAGCTCAAGCTGCCTGACAGTTTGGGAACATGGAAGGTGCCCTGAAGCTTCAGAAGCTGTCTGGCTGTTGTATTATTGGCAGGATACAACTTGTATAGCTAAGGCTACTGTAGCAATGATCATTTGAACAGCTGTTAAATTCAGCTTACACAACTATACTTTTAACACTATCAATTCAAATTATACTGAAGAGTGAATGAATTATCTATGTTCTACCATGGACCCTTATTTGTTTTTAAAATGAATACAAAGAAAAATAACTTTTTTATGCAACAACTACGAGAAGTTTATCAACTGTCGGGATTGAAGTTTCAAGTCTCTAGATTCAGAACTGTGCTTAGTTCTACTCTAAACAGGGCACAATTTCTATGGAAAAAGGAAATGGTAATGAAGAACTGGACTCAAAAGAATAACAAGTGTCTAACTATTTTATATATAAACAGAGCAAATGTCACTGTGCTGGGGAGTAACAATTATATTCTCAGAGTGATTTAATTATATCATTTGAGATCAAAAAGTTTTGTAGGGTGCAGATATAAAGCTACCACATAAAAACTGTTCAAGATGTCCTACATATGATATTTGCCTTACAGGTTAATGAAATTTAGACATAGAATGCAAACACAAATATAGTTGTTAATTCTAATGACTATACCTTTCAATTAAGCTTTGTGGACAGAGACCTTAGCAATTACTAAAGCCTTTAAGTCCATACTAATGTGTTGTGTAAAGAAACAAGAACATATTTTAAGATGGGTACAGCTCAAGTGGCTGGATTAAACAATGTAAGACACATTGCTGTACACCCTTTATTTTAGGTGAGTAGGTGTTGCTGTACCATTGTTTTACTTACCATATAAAGGTTTTGGTGAAAAAGAATAAAACACTAAGTTACCAATATGGTGCAAGGGATGAAAGAAGCTTGTCCAAGAAGGAAGACACCATCTAATATACATGACCCCACCTACTTCCATTTTAAGTGATGATGCATAATTTATTAAGGAACTAAAAGAGCCTGAGTTTGCCCCTAGCCCCCAAATGAATCATTTCCAACAGATAGCCCATAACGTAAGTTAATGACAGCAAACAACCAGGTTTATACAATAAACTATAAACAGTTATCAAAGATATACTAAAAACTTTGACACCAACACGCTGGTCTATTTTCTATCTGATTTAACATGGGAAAATTATTTGTAAACAATAATAGGGTGCGTTTATACCAGAAAGTAATTAAAACTCATGCACTTGATTTACAAATCTCTCTCACATGCCTAAATTAATGTAGAAATTATAACATTTTTCCTAAAATGTGTAGCTTTCGCTGACTTGCAAGTATTCTTTGGTCTTTTTACTTAAAATGATTAACACTGCACCTGAAAAAGAATGTCAGCCTATTAAAGCAAAGGCTTTTTTTTCGTCAAAATAAAAGTATATGCAAGGAGTTCAACAGGTGCACTACAATGCTAAGCTAACAGATGAATTATTTTAACAATTAGCTAAGAAAATTAAGTAATGCACTACAAGAGGCAAATCCCTTCAAAATCTATTAAATTCTTAGTCTGTAGATGAGATCATCTTCCTGTCCCAACTCTCTAACATGGTTATTATGCTGTAGATAAGTTCTCAAATTTTTGGCCCATTCTGATTTTTTACCCTTTCTTTCTCTCTTTAATAAAGTTAAAAAAATGTTTTGACATTCATCTTCTTTTGTCATGCTGATCTGTACCCAACTACAATTTTTAGTATTAAAATTACATTATATATTACCCACTTTGCAATTATGGTTTCTTTAAATTGTAATTTATTTGATATATTATGTAAATGCTTACAAGCAGATTCCAATGTGCAACTGTTTTGGTCTGTTTAATTGATGTTGTCTTTAATATATCTAGCAAATAAATACAGTCTGCTTCAAACTTACCTTTGTAATTACCTGTATAAATTAATATCAACTGTTATATAGGATGAAATAATCTTCCCTCTAGGAATTGTACATCCTTTCAACTTTATGTTTCTGATTTCCTTTCTCATTTAAGAAGACTTCCTACTTCTTATAACAACAGATTCCTAAATGCCTGTGCCCCCTCCCCATATATCCCCTTCATTCTACTTAAGTATCACATCCAGGGACATGTGCCCATCACTCTAACAGACTAAACATGAGAGCACCCCCCCCCCCCCAATTACAGATATCTAACCATATTTATCACTGTGGAGACAAAATCATAACCCCACTGAAATAAATCTACAAACTGTAGATTTCACTTATTATGCCCTATATCTGTAAGCAGCAATTGTAAAACCTCTTCCTTAGAAACCACATGCCTCAGATTTCCAGCCCATTTCTATCCTCCCTTCCCTAGGAAAGATTCTGGAAAATTTACATTGCTTACAACTCACTCAGTACATCAACCAGCACCATCTTATTTCTGAAAAGTAGCATGGCTTTTGGTCTGGTTGCAGTACATCCACAGCCATCTGTAGAATCTGCTTGGAATGGATAAAGGCCTAATTACTGGCAGCATTTGTATAGACCTCACCAGAGAATGAAATAAGCATTAGGAATGACTTCTGCCCTGGTTCAAAAAATTGCCTAGCAGCCACCTCTGCACGAATTTCTGATCATCATCTACTCCATCAATCCATCTGCAGAAAGTAGTTCGCCAAGGATCTACTTTGGCAGCTTTATTTTATCTACATTAAAAGACTGTCTCTTCACATTTCAGATTTATGCTGATGACATGGTTCTATCCCACTCTAAGCAATCTGTCGTCTTAAACTTCTCATGCCTTTACTAAATGTCATTGATGATGAATTTTTGCTTAATTCTACTAAAACAAAGACCATGTTTGGCTACTAAGCAAAAACACGTTTCTAGCTCTCAACTTCTACAAATCCTTGATCATCTAAGTAACACTGCTGAAAATGTCACTACCTTCAATTACCTAGACTTGGCTGGACCTCATCCTAAAATTTCCATCTCCACTTGGACTACTCACATATTTATCAAAATCAACAGTCACCTATTCTGGCTAATAGGATCTGCCTCTTTTCTTTCTAGACCATGTAGAAACGCCATAGATAAAGCTAGCTTAGTGTCTTATTTACAATATTGTCTCCCTCTGATTGCTGCAGCCTATAAAAAAATGCATCCACATTCAAACCATCTCAAATAGCATATACAGATTCATTACTCTCTGCAAGAAAAAAATCACCACTGCAAGACCAATAAAAAAGCAACTGGCTGCCAGAGAAACAACATGTTGACCAGAAGTTTAATCTTTTCAAAAGTGAACGCTCACTACCCCCCCCCCCCCCAATTCAACAAACAGATCAGAAATGCACCAATATGCAGCCATAGAAAAAGTTAACTTTTCGGGTAGTCCCGCCAAACCTCACAGACTAGGTTTCAGCATACACACCATGTTTTCTCAGTCCTTTGTTACAAACTGCAGGAATCTCTTTTCTTGTAGATAACTCCTCATACTCCAATATCCAATCAGAATTAAAAAAAAAAATTTAAAACTAAAGAAAAATGTACCATCCTTTTCTATGGTTGTATAGTTTGCTTTGATTTCATTGTTATTCTTTCAGACTTACTACTCCGATATCCATTCTTTGCGCAATTCCTGTATATGCTGTATTTTGTCAGTTAATCTTTATGTAATACGTATCTGGTTTCATACCCACAAGCCAATTCTGATATTTACTTTGTATATAATACATGCATATTAAGCTGCGGTGGTGCAGCTGTAGTGTTGCCGCCTCCAGCAAGAGGTTCTCCCGTTCGATTCTCAGCTGGAGCACCTTCTGTGTGGAGTCTGCATGTCCCCCCCGTGGTCGAGTGACATTCGAAAGACATGAGTGAATGGGCATGCCTTCTTTGAAGGTTGGGCATCGGGCTGGTACCTCAGCACCATAAAAATCGACTGCCAGTCATTAGCGGACCAGAGTTCCACTGTGGCGATCCCTAACTGGAAAAAGCCGAAAGAAGATGCTGCATTTTTCCTTTCATACTGTACACAGTGTGATGCATCTGTTTCCCCCAGGCAGGGACAACTAGGCACAGTGAGTTCACTGCTATATGAACTCCAGTTAACAAATTGGAACAAAACATGATTAAAAGTACTAGAATATTTGGGCCTTACAGATGATTTTAAGCCCAGCCAATTTTCCTTTTGTGCTAGAATTAATCTATCCCTTTTAGTCAGAGTTTGCTTTACTCATCCCATGGTCAATAATTATATATTACATTTAATGGGAATATATTGAATCCTCCAAAGATGTGAACATCCTACAGGAAGGTCTTGCACAGAAATGCTTACAGCCAAAGCCATGGCTTAAAACTCAATGCAGAGAAATGCATTATAGTACCTTTTGGGAAGTGGACCACTCCAGGGAAACATGTTATCAATAAAATACCCCTAAAAGTTGATTCAATAGTCAGGGATCAGGGTACTCATGTAGATAGTAACATAGTTTTCAGCCAATGTGTCCAAGGTAGTAAGAAAATGATTTGCTGTTCAGCTTATAAGGGTTTCACATCTAGTTCCAGAAAGACCATTATGCCACTATACTCAGCCCTCATCAGACCCATCACAGAGCATAATGCCTCCGTATGCATCTGACCAGACATATGCAGCAAATGGAACATTTAAAATAATTCCTTACAAAGACTACAGAAGTAAAAAAAAACAAAATGTCCTGTGATGATCACTTCAAAGCCTATCTCTTCACACAGTATCATATAGACTGCTGAGCAGTGACCTTTGTCTGGCATCCAAGGCATCCCTGGACACTATTTTGGTGAACATTTGGCACATTTACAAAGCAAGCATCACATCAGTATGATGCTGTGTATAGTGACTGTCCATGTAGGACATAAAAAATAAATATAAATAAATTACAGTCTAATCGTACTGAGACGGGGGCTGTGAATGAAAAGTGTCAATGGACCAACTCAAGTAGTCTGTAATCAAACAGAATATGTGAACCAAAAGAAAAATACGACAGCATTCCAATCAATATACTACCTCAATAGTTGTTGAATGACTAATTTATCAAACTGCTATAAGATATGCATATGCGGCTACTGAGTAAAATTTAAAAATACAGTCCGATTCCTGTGATTGTTTCAAAGATGAAAGCGCTACAGTACTAAAGCATAGCAGTGTGTTTAGGTATTATAAAAAATAAGTCAAAATATTGTGCAGTTTTACAGACCTTAGGAAAATAACTCACAGAATGCATAAAAACTGAACCAAGTACTGCTCAATGAAGGGGAAAAAAAGAGAAGCAAGAGAGAATGAAAATTCCTTATCAAATATACAACTAATTGGTATTTTTTTTCAGCTTTGGAAAATGGAAGTCATTCATCTGAATGTGAACGCATAATGGTGGATTAGAACATTAAATAGTAGCAGTTAACTTTTCCTTCTTCTCAAATTCAATGACCATCTTTTTTGTCCTACAGGAAATTCAGAGACACTGTGTCACTATTTGCAAAAAAGAAGGGAGAACACACTGAATACCTGCCTGCTAGAGAAAATGGCAATCTGAACTTTTTTAGAAAGAAACTGCTCATTACAAAACCTCCTCATACAATATTGATCATGGATACAAGTAAATCAGAAAAGCATATACCCTGCAAGAGCCTTGACATTAGATGACAATTTCCTCAGCTGCCAGGACTCTACATAAAGCCAGAACTTTTACGTAAATGGCTCACTATCCGGTAATATACCCACACATAGCTCTCAATCAAACAGGGAACAGTGAAAATAGAATCAGCAACAATTTCAGGATTAATCAGGGGCACAATAAAATATTAGTACTATTAACTTGAGACATTGATAGAATAAGACAATGTGAATTAATATACCTTTGCTGTAGTAAAGGAAGTCTATGACTAATTATTGCCATACCTGATTAAGTGTAATTCACCATCTCTTCTCCAAAAAGCCACCAGATTTTGGAGTGATTAAGAGGGACAGAACTAAAATCTGATTCAAAATCAGGGATAACTATGAAAATCAGGGAGAGTTAAGAGGTATGTATCCACAATTTCCTTGTAACGATACGGAGAGCGATATCACAACATGGACCTTTTAAAATGATCTGACCTGTTCTGTTAAAGTTTACTAGTTGCACAGGTTATAGTGCAATTTCAAGTTCCTGAATGGGAGTGAACAGACAGCAAGAAAGGAATCACATGGGGCCCCTTTATTTATGAGGCACAATGGTAGTCACTATCTCATAGTTGTCCCTAAAACTGGAAAATGCAATGACCATAAATATGATTAGGGGGTTTTAATTTATTTTTGACCATTTGAGGAGAACGACAGAAGATAAGAAGGAAGTTTCTTTGCTCACCAGTGGGAGTGGGGAGCCTTGAGCAGCCTATCTGTCCCTGAAGGAGTGACCTCAGCACAAGAGCTGTAGTAATTGGTTGTTTTGGACCATTTCGAGCTCTTTTGAAGTTCCCTGTTTAAAATCCGCCTCAGAGCGTTTTTTTCTGGCTATACTACTCAGAGACAGCTCCACGTGGTCCTGCAGAGTGGTCCTAGCTACAGAGAACTGAGAAAAGTGACTACTTTCCAGATTTAAGTATTTTTTTCTGTTTTTTACTTGGAATACCTTCTCTTGCTTATTTTAAACAAGCTTACACTGTTTTTTTAACTGTTTGCTGCATTATATAGTATCTGCACTTAAAATGCTACCTGGTCGAAAATTGATTGAAAATCTGTTGTTTGTTTGTTTAATTTAACTGCTGAGGCTGCCCACTAAAGTGTGCTAGCCTGTGTAACTGATTTATTGCTGCCTTCTGTATTTCTGGGTGTTTTCTATCTAAAAACAAAAAAAACAAAAAATAATCCTTGTTTTCCCGCCTCTCCTCGACTAGTTTAGACCAGTTTACAGGCTTTGCTGTATTCTGGGCTGTGGTGTAGTTCCTGTGTTGTCCATACCTTACTTGGATAAGAAGGAAGTTTCTTTGCTCACCAGTGGGAGTGGGCAGCCTTGAGCAGCCTATCTGTTCCTGAAGGAGTGACCTCAGCACAAGAACTATAGTAATTGGTTGTTTTGGACCATTTCTAGCTCTTTTGAAGTTCCCTGTTTAAAATCCGCCTCAGAGTGTTTTTGTCTGGCTATACTACTCAGAGACAGCTCCACGTGGTCCTGCAGAGTGGTCCTAGCTACAGAGAACTGAGAAAAGTGACTACTTTCCAGATTTAAGTATTTTTTTTCTGTTTTTTAATTGGAATACCTTCTCTTGCTTATTTTAAACAAGCTTATACTGTTTTTTTAACTGTTTGCTGCATTATATAGTATCTGCACTTAAAATTCTACCTGGTCAAAAATTGATCGAAAATCTGTTGTTTGTTTGTTTAATTTAACTGTTGAGGCTGCCCACTAAAGTGTGCTAGCTTGTGTAACTGATTTATTGCTGCCTTCTGTATTTCTGGGTGTTTTCCATCTAAAAACAAAAAAAAACAAAAAAATAATCCTTGTTTTCCAGCCTCTCTTCGACTAGTTTAGACCAGTTTACAGGCTTTGCTGTATTCTGGGCTGTGGTGTAGTTTCTGTGTTGTCCATTACCTTACTTGGATAAGAAGGAAGTTTCTTTGCTCACCAGTGGGAGTGGGGAGCCTTGAGCAGCATATCTGTCCCTGAAGGAGTGACCTCAGCACAAGAGCTGTAGTAATTGGTTGTTTTGGACCATTTCTAGCTCTTTTGAAGTTCCCTGTTTAAAATCCGCATTTGCGCGGCTTTGCGCGATTGTGTGCCCGGTTAAACTTTTTCTGGCTCCGCCAAGTCTGCTCTTCAAATTTTCCCTTAGAAAGCTCTACTCTTAGAATAACCAGTCTACTCGTTATATTATAAGCATAGCACTTGTTCTCAAAGCTTCTCTTCTAAGCAAGCACTCTCAAACTCAAGTAGCACTACATACACCTACCACCCCAACCACTCCCCTTAAAGGCACAGCACTCTCTTATAATATTCTAGCATGTCGAGTGGTAGATTGCTAGCATCTTCTCCTGTTCAGCTGGTTAATCTGGGAATCTTGAGACAATGCTATAATTGTCTCATGTACACAGACAACCCTCTCCTCCTCCCAACAAACACAAATACATGTGAGAGATGCAACTATATAGCCAAACTGGAGGCTGAACTCTCTCAACTCAGGACTGGCAAAACCAGACAGGAGGAGAAGTTAACCACACTCACAACAAACCCAGTCACACATAGACCTACCCCAACTGCAAATCAAGCACATATTAACACAAAAACATACTCAGAGGCTCTATTAAAAAACTTACCAAAACAACAGAGGCTCCCAAAGCAGACACCCAAAAATCCACCACCTCAAAACATAACACATGCAACACATACTTCAATAAATCGGTGTGTCAATAAATCACAGCCCTTAAGGCCAAACACTATGCCTGATACACTAGTGATAGGTGACTCTATAGTCAGACACACTGACGTCCCATTTACCAGGCTGAGCAAGGAGAGGGTAACGGTAAGCTGCCTATCGGGGGCTAGGATCCGCCATATAACACACGCACTCAGGTCACTCAAAACCACGTACAAATATGACTCCGTCATTGTCCATGCCGGCGTGAATGATGTGAGACGTACCTCCTTGGACTACATGAAAAGAGACACAGAGGAGCTCTCTGATTATGTAGCCCAGGCTGGTATGACCCTGACCCTGAGCAGCATCTTGCCCTCACCAAGAATGATGCCACAATACAAAGACAAGATGATCAGCTTTAATAATTGGCTCAATTACTGGTTTCATTCTAGGGGAATCCAATGTCTGTCTGCTTGGGATGACATGCTGGACAAGCCACGCTGCTTCGCAAGGGACGGCTTACACCTGTCACCACTGGGCTTCCGGATATTGGCTAAGGCTCTTGCCACCCCCATAGTGCCTTTTTTAGGCAAGGCTCAAAAGACGAACCCACCTCCTTAGAAAACAAAAAAGGAAAAAAAATTAGGGTAATGCTGCTCAACGCCAGATGTTTAAATCTCAAGATACAGGCTCTTGAAGCACTCCTCAGTATGGAGAACATTGATGTCTGCGCTGTAACCGAGACCTGGTTCAAAGCTCCTGAGAGCACCCCAGCGCTACCAGGCTTTACCTCGTATCATGCTTTTCGGCCCCAAAACCCGGGCCGAACCACAAAGGGAGGGGGAGTGTCCATATTCATCAAGGATACCCACACCTCCAGGTTAGTGGCAACTCATGAAGCATCGGAGACCATCCAGGTGCAGCTAACCATAGGCAAAACTGCTATACAACTGGTTGCATGTTACAGACCACCCCCCAATCTCAAGAACCCCACTCAGCCTTCCTGAAGACATTGGAAGATATGAATGTCTCACCAAATACCATCATATTGGGAGACTTCAATTACCCTAACATAGACTGGGTGCACTATTCTAGCCCCAACACCCTAGCCCAAAGGTTCCTGGAATTCATAAACTCAAATGCAATGGAACAGCTAGTCACCTCTCCCACAAGGGGGGATAATATACTAGACCTGATCATCACAAACATGGGGACAAAATGCTCCACACCATAAGTATTCCCCTCACTGGTGAGATATGACCACAAACTAATCGCCCTGGATATACATTTACCACCTCCACCCCCAGCACAAAAGACTACAGTGAGAAACTTCTCAAAAGCCGACATTACACTTCTCAAGACTGAGATGGTATCATTTAAGCCCACAGGGCCAATGGAAACCACATCCCACAATGCTGAATCCTACACAAATGCTTTCTATGGACATCTCCAAGAATGCATGGATCGTGCAATCCCAAATAAAACCAAGACCCTCTCCACCAAAGGAAAGCGTCCTGTCTGGTGGACCCCAGCCATAAACAAATTGTATAACAAAAGAAGGAAGCTGCTGCAAGACAGAGCAAAATCCCATAAAGGGAAGGTATCTCTGATCAGCACTAGTAGAAAGCTACGTTCTCTCATAAAAACATCCAAGGCCAACTTTGAGAGAAAAATCACCAAGGACACTAAAGATAACCACAAGGCATTCTTCAGTTATGTTAGAAACCTGGGCAGAAACCCTCAGATATGCTCAGAGTTAGTACACAACAACAAAAAAATTACCGAACCCACAGATATTGCCAATATTCTGGCAGACAGGTTCAGTGCAAATTTCTCCCCTCCCTCACCTCCAAAAGAAGAAATACTCATCCCAGCTGAATGTAACCTCCCTGTCATCTCTGATGTCCAGGTGAGAACCGCCCTCAGCAAAGCAAAAAACACAGCATCTATGGGACCTGATGGTATCCCCGGCTGCATGATACGTGAACTCCAAGAGGAGCTAAACCCACATATAAAAATGTTATTTAACCTTAGCCTTATGACAGGATATGTACCTGAACACTGGTGTACAGCAACAGTGGTCCCACTCCACAAGGGAGGCTCCACTACAGACCCTGGGAACTACCGCCCCATAAGTTTGACCAGCCTGGCTTGCAAAGCTATGGAAAGAATTATTATGGAACTCATAAACTACGACATTGGGGACCTACAGACACTTGATCCCACCCAGTTCAGCTTTGTAGAGGGCAGATCCTGCCTTTTGAACCTGGTTGACTTTTTCGAAACAGTCACTAGAGCCATTGATGAGGGCAAGGCAGTCCATACAGCCTACCTGGACTTGGCCAAAGCCTTTGACACAATACCCCACTCGGGGATCATAGAAAAGCTAAACAGCTTAAAAGTAAATCCATATGTCACAAGATGGGTGGCAAACTGGCTAAAGAACAGAACCCATAAAGTCAAGATTGTGGGAGCCATGTCAGACTCAAAGCCAGTCACAAGTGGTGTCCCACAGGGCTCTGTCCTGGGACCCCTCTTGTTTGGCATTTACTTCTCAGATGTGAAAGCAAACATGGGAGGGTTGTGGCTGACAAAGTTCGCAGATGACTGCAAACTAGGCACCATATTCAATGCACCAGCTGACACATACATCCTACAGAAAGGCCTCACCGAAACGGACAACTGGTGCCGGAATCATGCCCTTAATCTGAATGCCAAGAAGTGTATAGTCATCCCCTTTGGGAAAAACAAAGTACCCACAAATTATCACATAGACAGTAACCCACTGAGTACTGAAAAAGTAATCAGAGACCTGGGGACCCAAGTTGATAGTGACCTCTCATTTGACACCCACGTTGCCAAAGTGGGTGGAAAGACTTTCTACCTTGCCCACCTTATCATGAAGGGGTTCACATCCAGATCAAAGGAGGTCATCGTGCCCCTGTACTCCGCCCTTATCAGGCCCATGATTGAGTACAATGCCCCATTTGGTATGTACCTCACCCGGCACTTACAACAGCTGGAGAGACCCCAGAAGTACCTCACCAAGAGGATCAAGGGTCTCCAACATATGCCATATGCTGCCAGGCTAAAGAAACTCCAGCTCTATTCAGTAGCATACCGCCTGCTCAGAGGTGATCTGTGCCTGACGTACAAGGCCATGTCCAACCAGGAACTTATGGACATGCTCCACCTCAAAAAATCCAAATCCATAAGAACCATGAGAGCCAAAGATTTAAACCTCAGTACAAACATGAACAGAACATGCTGGAGGGACAGATTCATAACTCAGAGGCTTCCCATACTCTGGAACAAAATCCCAGTCCATGTTAGGCAGAGCCCCTCACTGACTCTCTTCAAGAGAAATCTTGACAAGTGGATGGGAGATAATAGGTTTACCCTAGGGGTCACCCCTGTGTCGCTACTTGACAGAGGTACAGTAAACTAATTTTAATAAGTAAGGGGGTCTTCAATGTGTCACTACAAGACAAAGGCACAGTATTCTAAATTTATTCTATACACCTTAGTACCACTACATGGGGTGGTGAAAGCCACATCTCTAGGGCTAGGCTTGCAAATGCCCCAGGGTAGATAGCCTAGTACTAAACTATGAAACTATGAAACTATAAGAATGCTTAGTAAGCTCACCTTTATCTATTTAAAGATGTATTACATTTAAAGCTGGTAGAATAAGA
Organism: Protopterus annectens; assembly: GCF_019279795.1. NCBI lineage: Eukaryota > Metazoa > Chordata > Ceratodontiformes > Protopteridae > Protopterus > Protopterus annectens. Next base: position 291,260,836 of record NC_056749.1, on the reverse strand, counting down.
TAAAACTTCACAGTTTGCCCACTGTTGTACAATAATGACATAGTAGTGTACTCAAAAGAATGCTGTAATGAATTTATGGACTTCCTTTTGGCCATTCATATATGCATTCACACACTTGACACAACTCAGCCTGTTTGTTTCTGCTCTGAAGGATGACAGCCAGACTCATTACCAGGTAAGGCGAAAATCTTACGAACAATTTGTTCCTAACTTGTATAAAGCTCGATCGGTCCTTTGTTTCCACTGAATAGAGAGAGGGACATTAGTGAGCAGGCACTATAGAAGACATGTGAACAACCCCCAGCATAACCCTTTCCCTACAACAGCCTGTAACTGTGCATCATACTATTGCCTGGGAGAGGGCATGTATCTGCATTAGTCATCTCAGCTTGTTCAGATCATAGTTGATATAATCATATCAGCTAAATCCTGTGTTATGGTCAAATTATTGACCATGGTCAGCACTGCTACCAATCTAGCTGCCTACTTTCCTTATGTATGGATGAACCATTATCAAAATATTTGGTCTTACCCTTCCTTGTGTGGTCATCCTTTAGACATTAGCCAGTGACTGAACTTTGGTGACCCATGGGCACTGTCAGCACTTATTCCCTCTGCATTACAGGAGCAAGCAGAGACATGGTATTTTGAATGCTGTCATGCTACCTGAATGAATTGTTAAATCCATCCATGAACTATTTGCATGTAATTGACTCCTTATCATGCTCAATATATGGGATTATTTCAAGAGTGAAACTAGAAAAGTATGACTTATCTAACACAATGTTACAAGGATCAAATATTACCTTTCATTTCATATATCACTATAAGGGCATGTGATCAGCAGTGCACAGAGATACAGATGCACATAACTTGCTAATTTTATACGAGCTACATAAATATGCCTTGAATATTAACTATCAAAAAGCAGGAAAGTAGAGCACATTTTTTTTCTATTTTTTTCCTTGAAGTTTAAAAGGCAATATGGTATCCATTTTATGATGCAACTATAATTTGCCTGCCTCACTCTGTGCAGAGATTTTCATTTTGATTGGTAACAGGCACAATGTTAAATACACAAAAATAGACCATCTTTATGGAATAACATCCTATATTATGAATGATTGCAACAATTATGGATAAATGTGTTTTAGTAATAGTAAAGTATTTACACAAAGAGTTATGCCATAAAAAGTTCATACTGAATATTAAAAAGTTGTAAGAGGAATGCTAATGTTTCTTTAAGATATCACAGGTAAGAATTGCAGAAACATGGCATTAACATACATATTTAAGCAATTTATACTACTGTGTTCTAACATAAGTCTTAAGTGCAGGTGTTTGTGAATCCTGAAAGGCAATATGGTATGACAGCTGGTAGCACAGTGGGAAATCCTGACTACCAGAGTCAGCACAAAGATTTGGATCTCAAGAATTAGGAGAATCATTGAATAAAAAAAAAGCATTCTAATAATATAAATGAATGGATGATTTAGTGTTAAACAGAAAAGATTAATTGGTTTCAATGTGTTTCAAAGCAAGGTTCCAATAAACAAATTAATACAACTCTCTGCATTTCATGAGTCTTTTGTAATTTTTAAGGTTTGTGATCTGCATGTAAAGTGTGAAGGATGCTGCTAATGTTCTTGAGTAAACTGTAGACAACAGAGCAGAGAGGATTCATATCTGACAGCGCATGATGTTATCCTGAATGTTCACACACTACAGGAGACTTAAAAGAAGTTTCCCTATAGTATGTGGTAATTATTATGGGTTATGTCTGCACGATGAAACAACTTTTGCTTTTGTGTAGGACATGCTTAGTTGATGCTATACATAAGTTAGAAATGTGCTTCTGCCAACCTATGATTAAGACAGAGAGTATAAATGGACTGACATAGGGGTATAATGGTGCAGATATAGTCTGGTTTCAATCAGTGCAAGAGGCAAAAATATTTTATTTACTGTATTTGTGGATCATTACTAATTTATCTATGTTGATCAGGAAATTCAAACTGGGCTAGGTAATGGAAACCTAGAGAAAAAAACGATATTAACATACTTACACAATGTAAAGGATATTTTTATTTTCCATTTTGTATATAATATTTTCATCCTGGTTACATACACATCTTGTAACAGATGATTAATGATAACCTTACACCATACAATCTGTGACTACAGAAAGAACAAAAATAATAGCCTAAGCATTTACAAGGAAAGACATGGGAAGATCGACATTTGGGTTGAAATTAGTACATAGTGGTATGATGAGGGAAAATGAGGATTAAGTATGAGTAGGTAGTTAAATATAATCAGTAAAATGTTTACAGTAATATATAGAAAGAAAAGGGTATTAACCACCATATGAGAATTTAGTACAGAGCAGCTATCATTTTGTCAGTGGTATTATGTGTATTTTCTTCCGGCTCAGAAATTATCTGGCTGTAGAGCAAGACTAGATCCAAGTGATTTGCAGATGCTGTTTTAGCAGACTTGTAAAGCTTTTGTTTTCTGTAAGCTTGAACTCTAGTGGGTTGGATTTCCACAGTTTGAAGCAGTGAGAATAGACAGTTTCCAGTTGAGATTTTCTGAGTTACTTACAGTTAGGAAATATTTATCAAGTATAGTGTTCTGTTCCTGTATGGTAGTAATATACTTTTCAGAGCGGGACCACTATCTGGTTTGCGGGCAGTAGTGATCTGTGAGTAAGTTAGTTGATTGAGAGTTTTGGCCAATTTAGGTCCTTTAGGGCTGTCTAGTGGTGGGGTATAGGAGATGAATGGGTGTTAAATCTCACTATTATATTACTGCATACAGACTTGAGGCTATTGTGGAGATTAGTGAAGGTAAGTTATGCATACAATAGAGATAGGTAGGTTGCTGCTATGGATTTTCTTGTGGATACTGTAAGATACTGATTTGCTCTATATATGGAACCAAGTATTTTTGTATATTTTTGATACTTCGGAGAATATGTTGGTTGTATGTTGAGTTTGTCTACTATGAGTTCTCCAAATAATTTGGCTTCTGTCATAGTTTCATTGTTTTGTATTGTCGGATGAGACAATATGGAAATTATGTTTTGACTATTGAATTGTTTTGGCATAAACATTACTTTAGTCTTTTTTGCATTAAGGACTAGGTCTACAGTGGCTACCCAAGATTCAACACGAGACATATGGGTGATTTCATGGAGGATTTGAAGTGTTTGGTCAGAGCAGAAAAGGACTGTATCAGCTGCATACTGAACTGCATTTGCTTTATTTCTCAGATTTTTTTATTATTTCCAAATCAAATCTTATTAAATCACTTGCATTTAATTTCAAATATCAATTTAAGTAACCATATACAATATTAACATTTGGCCTGACAAATAAAAGAAACCATGTATTTATGCAACATAGCTAGTAAATTCAGTCACAGAGATATCAGAGAGAGGAGTCCATTTGCAGACCATCAATCGATGACAGACTTTTTCTCCTGGGATTGTTGATCAATGACTTGGGGTAAATTCTGAGCTCTTTAGTTTTGATATCCATCAATGCTGTTTTCTTCAAAAGAGTTACGAAATCCTCCACAGTAGGAGATATATTAGAGTTCCATTTCCTGGTAATACACTTTCTGGCATTCACCAGTATTGTTCATAGTAAATACAAGGTCATTGTATTCAAATAAGGGCCTTCATTCACATTTAATAAAATTAGTGCTTTAGATAGAACAAAGGACTCTGTAAATAAAGCATGTAGGAAGTTATTATCATCACTCCAATAGGTTTTAATAGCAATACAATCAAGATATGAGACCAATTAGCTTGAGTTATTCGTCATCTCCAACATAACCCGTTGACTGATTTTAGCAATTCTATCAGGTGCTAAAAGATAAACTTACAAGTAAATATTTTTAATACTGTGAATTAGATGTTAAACAAATAGCAAAATGTTTGATTTATTTTCTGATGTAAATCATATAGATTGTCCTTTTGTGATATATTGCCAATAAGTTGATTTGGGTATTATTTTATACATTATTAATTTAAAAAAAAAAAATATATATATATATATATATATATATATATATATATATATATATATATATATATATTTGAAATGAAAATGTTCATATTGTAATTATATACAATTCCACATAGCCAGCTTATTAATTTTGGGATAGTCTTAGAATTGTTATTAGACATAGATACTGAAAATATGTTAGTATACTCTGAAGTAGTAGCCAGTCTTGATTTGACATTTCATATTGTGTCTATATATTGATCATACCTCTCAACCTGGAAAGATGAAAAATCTGGGCAAAGGCCTATGAAAATAGGTACAAATCTATAGGCTGATTAACATAACATTTGCATCCATAATTATGTAACCCCACCCACTCCACAGGAACTGTGGGATATCAACTTTCAAATGCAAACCAAAGAATAGACAACCAAAATACGGCTCCAGAGACCCAGACCCTGTAGTAAATGGTAACCATTTTCTTTTACATGTGTAACAATGATGTTCACTGGGAAGGGAGAAGATTAAGAACCTTAGGATTTTGTTTTTGGTGACTTGCAGTATGTGGGTTTTATGGTAAAAGTAGGGCATTTAACGATAGGCAGTATTCTAATCTTAACAAAAAAATATTATAGTTTGCTAGGACCTCCAAAAGTCATTCATGGCCTTCTGATCAGTGGCATAGCTACAATTTGTGCCACCCAGGGCTGTCTGAGTTTACTGCCCTTCTCCCCTCACAAAATCATGGTCAAATGGAGCCTCCCCATAAACATCCCTCCCCCTTGCAGCCATTCCAATGTCCCATGACTTTGCTATTTCGCCCCATTTACCATAAACACTGTAATGTGCATTCTGCTTTACTTCTACGATGATTTGCATTTCACTTAAAAGTTTTATTTTATATTTTACAGAACACTAACAGACACCTGCTAAACAAAGCAATGCAGTCTCACAATGAAAATAGACTTTGCATTAAGCCTTTTCTGCTGTTGAAATTCACATTCATTTTAACAGCATTGAAATGAGCATTCAAAGAAAATACATTTGTCCAGTGGTAGATAAAGATTAACTTTGGGCTGTTTTCAAATCATAGGCCCCTTGCACACAAAACATAAATGTGTTCTTTGATACACCTTCCTGATTGTGTTAAATTATATTCCGAGTATAATACACTGCAGAGTGTTTTATATTTATTGAACATTTTTCCAGTAAACAATTAAGCAAAATATGTTCACCAATGACGACAAAATTGTCAAATTCAGAATATTTCCATCATAAAAGTCTACTCAAATTTCTAAAATCCACCAGTATCAGTAAATGCACAATATATCTGCAGAAGTAAAGGTCATCTAAATAATTCCACATTAGAGGTATCTGTAACTAATGAAAAGGTTGCTGCTAGCAAACAACTGTATATTTCATTGTTTTATCTACAAATAAAGTACCTGTTGCCCTTGAGGAATACACTGCCTATGTTGCATTAAAAATGATAAGCTAGGAATATTGAAATAGGGAATGGATGGCAAACTGATACACTTTCATAGTTACTACTTATCACTACAAAAAAGGGCATTCTCAGGACTGCAGCATCCACCCCCTTTAAAAGTACAACACAAGTACAATATCGACAATACATCTAGATACTGTGGGAGTAGAACCCACAGCCTTCTGCATCAAAAGCAAGTATTCAAACCTGTTATGCTCATAGGTTCATAGGTAGGTACTAGGCTATCTGCCAGAAGGCATTTACAAGCCTAGCCAGAATTGTGTTGGCTTTTGCTCCCCTCCTTAGAATAGTTCCCTGTGCCTCTGTTCAGCAGAGCCATTGAAGTGATCCCCAAAGTAAACTTTATTTCCCATCCACTCGTCAAGGTTTTTATTGAAGAGTATTAGGGAGGGGCTCTGCCTAATGTATATTGGAATCTTGTTCCAGAGCATGGGAATTCATTGGGAAAAGTGTCTATCCCTCCAGAATGTCCTATTGTTGTGGTGAGGTTTAGATCCCTAGAGCGTGTAGCTTGAGGGGATATGGTTTTCTTTAGGTGGATCATGTCCATCAATCCTGGGTTGGACATGGCCTTGTATGTCAAGCATAGATCCCCTCTGAGTAGGCGGTATGCAACAGATTACAGCTGGAGTTTCTTCAGTCGAGCTGCATAGGGCATCTGTTTGAGGCCAGTGATCCTCTTGGTGAGGTACTTCTGTGGTCTTTCCAGCTGTTGCAGGTGTCTTGTAAGGTATATCCCAAATGGGGCATTTTACTCTATTATGGGTCCTTTTGAGTGATGCACAGAGGGGCACAATGACCTCTTTTGATCTGGATGCAAACCCTTTTGTGATTAGGTGGACCACATAAAAGGAATTTCTAACCACTTTGGCAATGCGATTATCAAAGGAGAGATTACTATCTACTTGGGTCCCCAGATCCCTTATTACGTCTTCCATATTTAGGGGGCTACCACCTATGTGGTAGTTTGTGGGTGCTTTGTTTTTTCCAAAGGGAATGACTATGCACTTTTTTGGCATTTAGCTTGAAACCATGGTTTTGACACCAGGAATCTGTCTCAGTGAGATCCATTTAGAGGACGTCTGTCAGCCGGAGAGTCAATTATAGCCCCTAGTTTGCAGCCAACTGCGAACTTGGTCAGCCATAGACCTCCTGTGCTTGCCTGTACCTGTGAGAAGTATATGCTGAACAGGAGGGGTCCTAGGACTGAGCCCTGGGGAACGCCACTGGTAACTGGATTAGAGTCAGACCTAGCTCCCGCAACTCTTACCATGTGGGTTCTGTCCATGAGCCAGTTGGCAACCCATCTCGTGACATAGGGGTTTATGTTCAGGCTGGTGACTTTGTCTATAATACCAGAATGGGGAATGGTGTCGAAGGCCTTTGCGAGGTCTAGGTAGGCTGTGTGGACCACATTTCCCTCATCTATAGCCTTGGTAACTGTCTCAAAGAAGTCCACCAGGTTTAGGAGGCGTGATCTACCCTTAAAGCCAAACTGGGTAGGGTCCAGTGTTTGGAGGTTCCTGATGTCTCTGTTAATGAGATCCACGATGTGCTCTATAGCCTTGCAGACCAAGCTAGTCAGGCTTATAGGGTGGTAGTTCCCGGGGTCTGTTGTGGCTTCACCTTTGTGGAGCGGAATAACCATTGTTGTACACCACTTTATGGGCACGTAGCCTGTGGAGAGGCTCAGTTTGAACAGTGTGTTCAGGTGAGGGGTTAGTTCATCTTTGAGCTTGTGTAGGATGCAGTCTGGGACACCTTCCAGTCACACTGATGCTGTGTTTTTGGCTTTGGAGAGGGCTGTTTTAACCTGTCTGCAATTTCAGGGGGTACTACATTCTTCTGGTATGGTTATGGGCCCTTTTGGGGGTGAGAGAGGGGTGAAGTTTGCATTGAACCTGTCTGCCAGGAAGTTGGTGATATTGGTCGGTTCAGTGTATTTTGTGCCATTCTGCACTAACTCCGAGCAGATCGGAGAATTGCCACTTTGATTCTTGACATAGCTAAAGAATCCCTTGTGCTTATCTTTGGAGTCCTTGGCAATATTTCTTTCAAAGCTAGCCTTGGATGATTTTATGAGGGATCATAGTTTCTTGCTGATACTGATCAGGATGTCTTACCTTCTTGGGATTTTACTCTTTTCTGTACTAGTTTCCTCCTTCTATTGTATAGCTTGTTTATTCCAGGGGTCTACCAGACTGGTTTCCTTTTCTTGGAGGAGAGAGTCTTGATTTTGCTTGGGATAGCATGATCCACACATTCCTGTAGGTGCCCATAGAGTGCATTAGTAAAGGATTTTGCAGATTGGACAGCATTATCCTTTAGCATGGGGGCTTTGAAAATTTCCACCTCGGTCTTAAGTCATGTTAGGTTTGCTTTTGAAAAGTTTCTTTGACCAGGGGTGGGGGCGGAATGTGGCTATCCAGAGTGATTAATTTATGGTCAGATCTAACCAGTGAGGGGTTCACCTCCAATGTGGAACACCAGTCACCCATGTTGGTGATGACCAAGTCCAATATGTTGTCACCTATGGTAGGGGTGTTGACCAGCTGATCCAGGGCATTTGAGTTTATACATTCTAGGAAATGTAGGGAAAGGGAGTTGGTACTTGAGTAGTTCTCCCAGTTAATGTTTGGGTAATTGAAATCACCCAATATCAGGGTGTTTGGTAGGACCTTTGTTTCCCAGTGTTTCCAGAAATGCGGACTGGGGGGACCTGGGACACGGTGGCTGATCTGTAACAAGTTACAATTTTAATTAAAGTTTTGCCCATTGTTAGTTGCACATGGATGATCTCTGAAGCATTGTGCTATGGCACTAACCTGGAGGTGTGGTTAATCTTCACGAATATAGATACACACCTGCATTTTGTATTTCGGTCCAGGTTTTGTGGCCAAAATGTATGTTTTGAGTGTTAGCCTGGTAGTGATGGGGTTCTCTCTGGGGACTAAAACAGGTTTCTGTTACTGCACATATATCGATTTTCTCCATACTGAGTAATGCCTCAAGTGCGTGCATTTTGAGGTTTAGACTTCTGGCATTGAACAGCATTACCCTCAGTTTTTTGTTACTTGTGCTATTCACGGCGGTGGGTTTGTCTTTTGAGCCTTGCCTAAAAAAGGCACTATGGGGGTGGCAAGAGCCTTGGCCAGAATTTGAAAGCCTATGGGTAACAATGCAAGCAAACTCAGCATAAGCAGCACTAAACTTCTCTTCCCCTGAAGCTCTCATCTCCTTGTAAAATCCACTCAACAGTCTCTCTCAACCTTGCAGCACAAGAAATCTGGAAAAAGCCAAACATTATTGGTGAGGACAAAAGCCCAAAAGCTAGGGACACATTTTAAACATTGCTTGTATAATCTTGGAAAGTTGCTAAAATAAAATGTTGAGTTACCACCATGCATTTTACTGCCAAATCTTGAACCCAGGACCCAGTGCGCTAAAGGCAGAACAACATACCAAACATGCCAAATAAGCTGCTTCCTGAAAGAAAGGAAAGCTGAAACTTAAATGGCTATCATTTAGTGAATTCAGTTCTCACCATAGCTCTCAACCTCTTAGCACAAAAAACCTGGGCAAAGCCAATAATGGGAGAAATACAGCCCCAAAAATAGAGATAAATTTCAAATATTGATCTTATAAACTGCTAGAATAAAAGGTTTGTGTTACCATGTATTTTCTGAAGAATATGAAGTCTAAAATTTTAACTGGGGCATTTTACACACATACACCCCCTTTGTAGCTTAGCATACATTCTCAACCTCTTAGCACAAAAAACCTGGGCAAAGCCAATAATGGGGGAAATATAGCCCCAAAAATAGAGATACATTTCAAATATTGATCTTATAAACTGCTAGAATAAAATGTTTGTGTTACCATGTATTTTCTGAAGAATATGAAGTCTAAAATTTTAACTGGGGCATTTTACACACATACACCCCCTTTGTAGCTTAGCATACATTCTCAACCTCTTAGCACAAAAAACCTGGGCAAAGCCAATAATGGGGGAAATATAGCCCCAAAAATAGAGATAAATTTCAAATATTGATCTTATAAACTGCTAGAATAAAAGGTTTGTGTTACCAGGTATTTTCTGAAGAATATGAAGTCTAAAATTTTAACTGGGGCATTTTACACACATACACCCCCTTTGTAGCTTAGCATACATTCTCCTTAATGGACATTCTCCATTACAGCTTGTAAAAACAAACCACAGTCAGCAGCGTACTTTAAATAATACTTTAAATAAAAATGAACCATGTCTCCCTACACACACACACCCTTCACAGCTTAGCATACATTCTCCTTATCTCCCTTGCAACTTGTAAAAATGAACCACATCCAGTAGCGTACTGTGAATAAATATAAATGTATTGCATCATATTTTGAATAAAAATGAACCAAGTCTCCTTTCCCGGACCAGCATACTTTGATAATGAACCACAGTCAGCAGCGAAGACCAGCATACTGAATAAATAAAATTAACCAGCATACTTAAAAATAAAATGAATCACATAAATAAATTAAGCCAGCGTACTGAATATAAATAAAATAAAATGATCCATGTCTTCCTTGCAGCTTGAATGAACCACATTGCCCTGAACAGCAACCTTAACTTAACGGATGTTCTCCCTTGCAGCATGAAGTTCCCTTCCTGGACCAGTGAACTTTAAATAGTAAGACTAAAACAAGCCACCACATGAATTAAACAATCCCCCTGTTCTCCCTTGCAGCTAAACCACAGACTGCTGCAACAAATCTAGACCTGAAAAAAAATAATTGCTCGAGTCATCCTTACTTGGAGCAGCCTGAAATGCTCTCCCTGGAGCACAATTCCAACAGGTTGGCAGGGTGTTCATGGAGCTGATGTCATCGCACACATGATGATGTCACCTCAAAAAGCCGAAAAAAAAAAAGCCAGGAAATTTGGAAATGAAGGGGTGCCACTCAGGAATCGTGGCAGCCCATTATTTGGACTCCAAAACTCAGTAACCAAGTAATTTGGTACGGTTGGGAGGTATGCTGAACATCCAGAATCTTTAAATCTAGAATACACTGCTGCTGGCAAATAAAGTTTTAGTATTCCCAAGAAATGATAACTTCTCTGTCAGGAAAATTCTTAGTAATGATAAACAAAATTAATAGATCAAACCAAAGTTTTATATGAATAGTTACATTAACAAATTTCCTAAAAATATTAGAGAGAATTTTATGCAACTTAGTGTGCTTTGCTATATTATATTGTACATTTGTGCATAATAAATACCATAGCTTGTTAGTATAGTCTGTTACTGGGAGATTTTTTTAACATGTTATTTTCATTTGTTATAACAGAATGTAAATGTTTCTGATTAGAAGAGTAACTGGGATTTATCCAGTCTATAATGGTTTTAAATATAGAACATTTCATACAAGTCTCGATGTCCAGAAAGTTTAGCCCTCCTTGTTCCCACAGTCAAATATGATGTGCAAGAACTACTATTTATTTTAGATTACCATAAAGCTTGTGTGTTTATTTCCTTGAGAAAATGTCTCTCAGGAATCAGAATAGCTTGGGCTACAAATAATCTTAGGAAGTAAGCGCTTTAACTGAAGTCTATCTTCAAAGGTCAATAACATTTTATTCCATTTATTCACAGAACTTCTTATTGTATTGATAATATTATAATAATTTAAATGCATTATATCTTCCATATCTTTACATAATATAATTCCCAGGTAGTTTAGCATGGAACTTCTTTGCCAATAATGTGATTCGCATTTACTTTTACTTCCTTATTTTTATTCAGTTACAAACATTTTGCTTTTGATTTATTGAAATGGAGTCCTGATATTGTATGGCACTTCTCAATTAACAAATCAACTTCTTTTAAAATATTTTTTGAGTTAGGAACTGTGAGAAGTACATCATCTGCAAACAACATAATTTTAGAAATGTATTTATTGTATAAATCTATATCTTTTATCTTGGGATTGTTCCTTATCAAAACAGGAAAGCATTTCTGTAGCCAATGCAAAGAGAATAGGGGACATGGGCCAACCTTGCTTAGTTCCTTTTGTTAGATGGATAGATTCTGAAGTGAAAGGTTCTAATTTAACATGGGCTAAATTATTTTCATAAACGTTTTTTACAAGTGAAATAAAGGAGGGAAAAATTCAAATAAGACCAAAATTTTAAATAAGCCCAACTTAAGGAGTCAAAGGCCTTCTCATGTCTAATCCAGTTATCAGTGCTTCATGATTTTTTCTATTTAGGAATTATATTAGAGTTATAATTATTTTAATATTGTCTTGTGTATGTCGATTACATATAAATCCAATTTGATCATTGTTAATTATTTGGGGTAAAGAAATTCTTGTTCTATCAACTAAAATTGACAAATATCTTATAATCTTTATTTAGTAATCATATTGGTCTATAAGATCCACAATAGACTGGTTCTTTATTTTACTTTAAAATTGGGAAGATTAAAGAATATTTTCAAGAAGGAGGGATTGTACCTTGTGTCTGAACTTCAAGTAGTATTTTCTGGAAAAGAAAAGCTATGGAGACTGGAAAAAAGTTTATACATTTCTATAATTATGCCATCTATTCCAGGAGCTTTATTACTTTTACTTCCTTTTTTTATCAGTGACTTCTTTATGCAAGATTGGTCTTTGAAGATGTAACTAATTCTTCATGGATTTTTTTAGTTTAGTGGACATTTCTTCCAGATTCAATAGATTGCAAAACTTTTATAATGTTCTGTATAATAATGTTTAAAGGCATCTAGAATGTCACTTATATCTGTGACTTTTTTCTTCTTCACTTCATGTAGGATATTAACAATATTGTAAGCTTTAGACTGCATTTTAATTTTCATAGATAATGCAGGTGTTTAGGTGAATTAGCATAAATGTTTAACTTTCATCTCTCTAAAGCTAGATTAGTCTTATGGGTTAACCCAAAAGTTACCCTGGCTTTTGCCACCCAAGAAAATGCAGAGACAAAGAAGTGATCTATGGGGTGAATTTCCTATTTCCCATCCAATCAAGATTTTTCTTCAAGAGTGCTAATGAGGAGCGTTGTTTGATATAGATAGGTAGCTTGTTCCAGAGTATAGGAAGTTTCTGGGACAGGAATCTATCCCTCCAGCATGTTCTGTTTATTGTGGTGACAAGGTTTAGTCCCCAGAGTGTGTAGCTTGGAGGGATTGGGATTTCTTTAAGTGGATCATGTCCAACAGCTCTGGGTTTGACATAGCTTTGTATGTTAGGCAGAGATCACCTCTGTGTAGGTGATATGCGAAAGAGTAAAGCTGGAGGTTTTTGAGATAGTCTGAGTAGGGCATCTGTTTGAGGCTGGTAATTCTCTTTGTGAGTTATATTTCTGCTGCCTTTCCAGTTGTTGTAGATGTCTTGCAAGGTACATACCAAAAGGGGCATTGTACTCTATAATGGGTCTAATGACTGATGAGTAGAGGGGAAATGTACCTCTTTTTTCCTGGATGAGAAACCTTTTTTGATGAGGTGTGCCACATAGAAGGATTTCCTGACTACTGTGGTGATGTGATTATCAAAGGAGAGACTACTGTCCACTTGTGTCACAAGGTCTCATCACACTTTTGGTGTTAGACTACCGCCTATGTGGTAGTTCATGGGTACAGAGTTTTTACTAAACGGGATGACAATGCACTTTTTGGCATCGAGCTTGAGGCCATGGCTTTGACACCAGGCATCTGTCTCAGTAGGGCCCTTTTGTAGGATGCCCACATCATTAGGAGTTTTGATTATGGCTCCTAGTTTGCAGTCACCTGCGAACTTCATTAGACAAAGTCCTTCTGTGTTAGCCTGTACTTCAGAGAACTAGATGCCAAACAGGAGAGGTCCCAGGACTGAACCCTGTGGTACTTCACTTGTCTGAAGTCGGATTTGGAGTGTGCTACTTTCACAGTGTGGGTTCTGTCAGTGAGCCAGTTGGCAATCCCTCTTGTGACATAGGGATTTATACATAGTTTAGTGAGTTTATCTATAATTCCAGAGTGGAGGATGGTGTCAAAAGCTTTGGTGAGATCTAGATAGGTTGTGTGAACCACCTTACCCTCATCTACATCTGGTGACAGCTTCAAAGAAGTCTATCAGGTTTATGAGACATGATCTGCTTTTTACAAACCTGAACTGGGTGGGGTCCAGAGTTTGGAGATTACCAATGTCTTTGTAAGTTCCATGATACGTTCCATAGCCTTGCAGACCAGGCTCATCAGGCTAATGGGGTGGTAGTTCCTGGGGTGCATGGTGGATCCCCCATTGTGGAGTGGGATAACTGTCACTGTGTGCCATTCAGTGGGCACAAAGTTTGAGGTGAGGCTATGATTGAACATGGTATTATATTTTTTATTTACTCTATTTTCTTTTTATCAGATGAATTTGTGGTCTTTTTAAATTTAAGCAATAAGAGTTGAGATTGTAAATCTTGCAGTTATGATTCCCATTCTTATTATTTTTAAACAAACTTAGTGTTTTGCTATATATATACATATATATATATATATATATATATATATATATATATATATATATATATATACATATATATGTAAGCTTTAAGTGAGTCCCATATCATAACTATATTAACCTCCGAAATATAGTTTCTAGAAAGAACTGGAGTTCTGATAACCTGGTTTGAATTGTTTTTTTTTTTTATGATAAAAGATGGAATTCTGGATGTGATGGTTAAAGGCTTAAACTACATTTGAAATTTCATAACTAGGGAGTTCTGATCGGAGACTGTGCATGGAAATATTGAAAAAGTGGAAAGTTTTGAATGCAGGTCCCTGGAAACATTTATATATTCTGGTTTGAGTACCAAATCTATAGTCTTGGTGAGAAAATATTAATGAGTTATCACCTTTAATATTAGAAGTGCCTAGTAAATTGAAAGCCTCAGTCCATCTTTTTAGGAGTTTTGCAGTAGAAGATAGACAAATAAGTCTCTTGTTAGTGGTTTCAGAGGTATCAAGAATAGAATTAAAATCTCTTCCTATTATTAAATTATCTTTATAATTATTAGCAATGAGGTCTAAATTTTTTTGCAGTCTCAACTCAGATGCCAGGAAACCAATAAATTAATTAATGTCCATATCCTATCTTTGAATTTCAGTATAACGAGAGCTAAAAGGCAATCTTTGTTTATATATTTCTGGATACCAAAATTAATGCTATTTATTTTAAATGATCGTCACTCCTCTGGACTTTGACTTATAGGAGGAATGAACTAAAGTTACATATTCATCGGGGTTCCATATAATTATTTTAAAATGAGCTTTCTGAAGAAAGATTACCTGAGCTTTATTTAATTTTATATACCCTAACAGACTGGATTTCTTACTTGGATTGTTTAAGCCATTAGTATTTAATGATTGCAGTGTTAAGTCTATGTTAGACTGTTATTGAAAATTAAATCTATATTAATAGTAGTTTCTAATAAGCAAAATCCCCTCTGACAGCACACGAACTATTTTGCTTTTGAAATATTTTAAATATTATAATCAAGCGGATTTCTGTTGTTACTGAAAAAAATAACACAAGTCAGGTCTATAAGAAATAAAGAATAACTTAAGTAATGTTATATTTGATAAAATGAATCTAATAAAAATATCCCAAACCAAACATGGAATGAAAGTCATTCCTAGTCCAATAAATAAACATAGATCTATTAGACTATCCTTCATGACTTGTTTGCCAACTTCATTAGAGCTCTAAAAATATATATTTTTTTGTATTTGGGAGACTAACATATTTACATAGTAGATTGTGTCATTTTAATTATATATCATACCAGGATATGTTGATCTTCATAAATTTAACATGAAAATGAAATGTTCTATCAAGCTATGAGTAGTGCTAGTACTTCTGTATTTGCCATATGTGGTTCTGATATAAGAATTCCATTATTAATTTAGTAATGACCATTGTGTGTTGCACTTTATAGCTATATTATATTGTAAATGTTTCATGACTAAACTGTCCTAAATATTTATAAATAGGGATAGAACTTCTTTAATGAATGTACTGGTTTAAATTTAATCTCTCACAATCTAGTGAATATTTCTCATATGTTCCATTTAATATTATTGTAAATATTTTCTTACTAATAAACCATAAAGTCAATTGCAAACTACAATAAGTTGGAATGAATATATAGTACTATTTCAATTCAAGATAGTGAAGTGTTGTTGAACCTTAAGCTAATTCAGATAAAACTATGTATTGCTAAGCCAAACATCATCCCTACTGCACAAATTAAAATATTCATAATGATTAATTATTTTATTGATTTCCAAGGAACGAAGTAGATGTGGCTAGACATTCAACAAGTCTAAGTACCACAGTGCTTCATCATGACTCAGTGTATGATGATGAGTATATACAATATGGAATGTTATACTGACAATGGATAAAGTCTCAAGCCTACACAATTATACATTACTAGTGTGGCAAGGACACCTGGATTTGGCACTTTATTAAGACTTCATTAAGTTTGTAATTCTGATGGTTATCTTGGCCAGTAAGTTACAACTGGTCAAACAACACTCTACACTGTTCTTATCACGTTTGCTTTCCTTATTAAAGATGATGCAACCATAGTTTGTCATCTTACATCTGCTCATACTAACAGATCAATTCATGTTACACATATAAAGGGAGTGATCTGATCAGGGTGCAGTAGTGCTCTTATCCACTACTCTTATATGTTGCTAGTCATGCCGGATTTCCCCTGTTTATTTATAACCACATTCAAGTGCAGAATTTGACATTGCTATTCTTGCACTTTTTGTGGTATAAACATTATATGATGAATATAGCTCAAGGTTCTATCCATGTTTCTTTTAATCTTATTATTCCTTCTTGTATATAAACAAATCCTTTACCAAAACAATATTTATGTAAGTGTCTGAAAAATATTTTGCCCTTCAACATAAAATTTGGATAAGTCACATCAGAGAATATCGATTTTAGAATTTATAAATGTTACAATGATCTGTTTCAATGTTGTACACTGCACCAATCAAAGAACTATAAGTAAGTTTGTTAGCTTCTTTTGAGCAAACTCAAACTAATGCAGAGCACAAGGGTTCAAGAACAGGGCTGTACCCACACACTGCTACCTTACCATCAGAAAATTATCAGAATAACCGACTTCACTCCAGAGTGTTGCCACTCACAAAGAATGTGTGCTTAATGACACAAACAAAATTGTACTCCATGTCAAACATGCCACACCTGCACCTCACATCTAACTCTGGCCCAACAGACAGCCCACGATTTCAAATAGGTACTAAAAATAATAGCAGACATGTGCAGAAATGAGTACTCGATATAAATTAATACAAGATGTATATAACTTGAATGCACTGCTGTACAACTTCTGTTGCACTGTGAATTATATTGTAATCCACAAGGCACTTCCATGATGCTAAGAAATTCAGGTTTGTAATGATGTGTAATTATGAATAGACACATGCTATGAAGAAAGCTGTTAACCAGTGCATTTCATATGTATAACAGTAATGAAGATAAACAGCATTGAATGTTAAGAGGTGCTTGTTAATCTCATATAACAATATGTAAAACACTTCATACTCAGGATATTTCATACTCATAATACACTGTATATGATTCATGATATTTCATACTCATATGCACTGTATATGATTCAGGTGATTTGCATTACAATAATAGCCCTGGGTGCATACCTAATGAACTTCCATTCACCAAAGGATTTTATAAAGAACACCATCAATACCCCTGGATCACCATCATAAAAGTCAAACAGTGGTGGGTAAAGCCTTGTGCTTTGGTGAAACGGTCATTTTCCCTCAAGCCTACAAGTCTACTTCATCTGAGTTGATAACCTGCCCCATGTGTAAGCATTGGTGCGTATATCTTAATGTGGTATACAGCACTGCAATGAGGAATGGCTGTGAAAGCCAATGGATGTCCTGCATCTGTACAACTCTAAATGTGTAGCATAAGCTACAATAGTTCATGCTCACCTCATGCGGAGTACACAAGGTGACATTTTTTGTTAGATTTGAGCTGAAATGTTATCATCTCTTGCTCGAGCAACTACTGTTGCCCTAAGGCTGTTCAAGAGCTAAAATCTGGATCTCCATCGGGTGACATTTGTCACAGGATGCCATGCTAATGGAAGCAGTGCTGTCATCTCTGGAGTGGTATACAATAAATATATCAGCTGCGTACTGCTCTGCATTAGCTTTTCAGAATTCATGTCATTTCCAAAGGGATTAAAAAAGATGCTAGTTTCCTTGAGATATGGTGCTTATATTAGTAGGCAAAGGAATACATTTCTAAACTTGTTGACATCCTGCAACAGCATTAAATGTTCAATGCTTTGATTCAGAGTTGGCATAAGGAAAAACAGATTATATATATGGTCACCAATTAGTTGAGTGTACATCTGTTTCTCTGCTCAGACAAATGTACCTCATCCTGTATCCACCTGCTGCTTAGGAGACTATTTGTGATATGGACTGAAGAAGAAGAATGCACTTAATACATTTCTGAGGGCTTTATGAAGCAGTCTACCTGCTTTGTTTGTACAGTTAAGTAAGGTGAGCTTTACCACGCCACAACACGTTGTGCCCCCTGTATACTCAGACATACTTAGAATTCCAGGGTTTGCTGGACTTGACCTTAAAGCACCAGAGAGTAAACATTTGCTACTGTACAAATGATCACTTTATGTTACTTTGTTGAACTTTTACTTCCTTGAAGCATTGTTGACAAACTTTTAGTATACTTCAACAAATTAATTACACAGTTTCCTGAGAAAATTAGACTACAAAGCAGTTATGACCTGGCAATTCATTTGTACAGCTTAAGCTTTGTACATTTAACAGAAGTACATTCAGAATAGTTTGCATCAATCACACAGAATCATTTAGCATGTAATGAGACACAGGAGCAGCTATGTTTAAAACACACAATCATATAGGTCACATCCATTACCCTGCAAAACTGACAGCAGGTCAACACTCAGACAACTCTAAACCATGAGATATGATAGGCATGCATAATGTGGCAGCTTAAAGGATGAGCATGAAACAACTTCTATTTATATCTATTTTAACAGCTTTCCTTTTAAATGACAATACACAATGTTTCAGGAGCCTTTAAGTTAAATACACTAATTTAATAACTCATCAATATTTACCCTGCTCACATGTAAGTCAGATCACTCATTTCTCCAATTAGCAATTATCATAAACATTTCTCGCTTCACTTCCTGTAAGCTGAATGATGAGCTCACAAATATAAAGAGACAGCGTTAACCAATTCAAAATGATAGGCACATGAAACTTCAAGGGTGCA
The DNA here is from genome assembly GCF_019279795.1 of Protopterus annectens. Classification (NCBI taxonomy): domain Eukaryota; kingdom Metazoa; phylum Chordata; order Ceratodontiformes; family Protopteridae; genus Protopterus; species Protopterus annectens. Next base: position 291,241,939 of record NC_056749.1, on the reverse strand, counting down.
AAAGCTTTACTTCATCATTCTGTAAGAGCTCCTCATTCCCTCCTTTTTTCTTTTAGTCAAAAAAAAAAAAAAAAAAAAAAAAAAAAATGAGGAAGCTGATTACAAAGCCAGTTATATTACACTATGAATGACACGGGATATCTTGCCAAGGTTCTCCATGAAATACCTGAAAGAGAACCAGTCAATTAACAAATGTAACCCCAAAATAGGAGAAAAAAAGTATTCTCATTTCCATTTTATTAATTGCAGCCTATTAGTGAAATAGCTATGAAACCAAGAGAGACTGATTTATGCCTAGGGCAGCGAATTCAGTGAGAAGTTTTTGATGTGAAATTGTGGGAAACACTTTTGATGACCTAAGAAGAGTGCTAATAATAAATTGTCATTATTTATATTGTGGTTGATAACAATTAGTGAATAATATAATGGAACAGTAAGTTTTTGTTGCAGTGTTCTCAGGTCATTGTTACTAAATGCATCTCCTCCCTGCACTTTGTTTGGATACAGTTTGCACAGTTCTTTTTCAATATAATCTAATTTGATTCCAGTATCTAGGGTTACCTGGCTGTCACTAGGACAACTTACCACCCCATTTGTGGAGCCAAACTGTTTTGCATAACATTTTGCAAACATATCTATAATCTGTTGTGTGAGAATAAATTTTAGAATCTGCACACAGTTTATCAATTTGTGTCTTTACTCCCTTCCACAACGTGTGTATCTATAAAAAAGTTTCCTATCATGCTTAACATCTTTATATAAAATGTTTTCAAATTTTTCTTAATCTTGTCTCACACTATGCTTAATCTGTTTGTCCAGCTTGTTTATTTTAGTTTTCAAAGTTGTAGTTCTGCATCTCTTCCATTTCATATATTTTTTGTCTTTCACCTTAATCAGATATCTTGTTCTTATGGAAATATATCTGCCTGATGTATGCTTAGATTATGGCTTTAAACATTTTTTTTTTATTTTTTTGCCCTCAAATATCTGTGGTGAAAACCATGCTGAATGAAAGACTACTTTGGGTAGACATCTTGAGGAGTTGGAAGTGGATACATTTTTTTAATAGAGTATTAGCATAGCTATGGATTTAGGCTATAGCTGGATTGGTCAGATGAATTTCAACATGTGTGAAGTGAAATTACTAAAGATTTCTTCCAGATGGTTGTGACATGGTTTTCTTTAATAGTTTTGTTAATTACTATAGAAACAGGGATGGCTAGAGCTTCAGAAACAAGCCTTACTCTACTCTACTTGTAGGTTGTCTCTTGCCAAGGTTGTTGGTCTGATTTCTTATACATATTTTTTATGGTGCTAGTTGAAAGAGGAGGATACAGTATTCGATGAGGTTGGAGTAGTGAGGGTGGTGATGAAGCTTCATTTCATAAGGGAGAATACTGAGATTATAAAGTGGAAGTTGAACTGGGTGGCTGTATTGTCTGGATTGTTACTGGTTGGTGTGGGAGTAGTAGTTTCACCAGTGCATAATAATTTGTTTATGAACGACTATGTTGGTGTATTGACTGAAGGTTAATGAAATACGTTTTTTGTCATTAACTTTTTATGCAAAATTTCTTAAGTGTCTGAAATGTTGGTAGTTAGATTGGGTTTTGTTTATGACCATACTTTCCATATTTTGCCTCTGAAGAATTTACCATATGTCCTTTGTTAACCAAGCTGCAGGGACTGACCTGACTCTCTCAGTTCTGAGGGGTGCATGGCTACTGAGAAAGTTTAGGGAACTATTATTAAAATGGGTTACAGCATCATCTAGTTAGTGGCATGGTCGTTAGGATATTTCATTGGTAGTGTTTAATTCAAGTGACTTCATCGCCACAAAGTACTTTCTGTTGTGCACCTGTTTATATATCTTACCCATTTGCATTAATTGCAATGGCTTCCGACATCATAAGTTGGTAAATGGTCACCAGTACTGTAAGCCAAACCAAACCAGCTACAGACATTTTTATTTGGTTTGCAACAGTCCAGCCTAAGATGAATTCCCTATTTGTGTGTCTATGTATTCTGGTTGTTTCTTTTATTCTGAGAAACAAAACAGATAAATTGATTGTCTGTTTGTGCCTTTAAGGTCCCAATTTATATTAAGGTCAACCAAAACAGTTTCACGGGGTATATTATTATATAGCCAGTGCAGAAGTTGTTCTGCTTTTTACTGTTATGTCCTGGTGAGAAATTGTGCTGGTGCAAATGGCTTTTTTTCCTTAAGTTTGAGATTTGCTATGAGGTATTCTGCACTGTTAAAATGGGCAAAGGGTGAAGGTAAAGGGAAGGTTCTAGGGATTATTTGTATGCAATTGCTTCTCCTCCACCTCAATTTTTTTCTATCAAGTCTGAAAATGGTATAAACCTGGAGGTGCATTTCTTTGTATTTTACATATATTTTAGCCAGGTTTGTGTGACTGCATCTGTATTAGGGTTATAAAATAATAGGCATGCTTGGATTTCTAGCAGTTTATTGCAAATGCTTCTGTATGTCAGATTTGTTTGTAGCTTGAGGTGTTGAGCTTGGGGAGGACATTGATGCAGTTTGTAACATAGTAGGGCCTGGTTTTGGATGGATGTCTCCTTTGCGTTTCAGATGAGTGGCTGAGTGATAAAGATGAAATCCCATTTAGATCTGTATTTGTTTATATGAAGGCTGCATATAAATTTCAGGTTAGTTTTTATGCATTTGTAGCTTAAGAGTTCGGAGGGATTTGATGCGTATATTTGTGATAAAATGAAAAAGGAGGGTGCCGTTTTGAGTGGGTGTATGTTAGTGTGATTTGGTGGTTAATTTGCCCTTGGGAGATATTAAAGTTTGATAGTCATGTATTTAAGCGCAGTGAGTAGTAGCAGAGAGATTAGATGAAGGTATATCATTGTTGTGTGGCATAATATGTATAAGATTTGTTGGAGTTTTTGTGAGATGCAACTGTGAAGTGTGTGATTGATGGGTGAAAGTACCTAGAAGTTATATTCTTGTTTTAAGTGAATGATCTAGAAGGTAGCAAGACAGGAGGCTGGGTTCAAGTGGTGGAAAGTCTAGGTAAAATTATTAGGGAGTTCTATACACAGACTGGACATGGAAGAAGTCTAGGGAGAGTTGGTTGTTTTAAATTTAGTTGCACTGGGGGTGGATGGGAATCAGAGGTAAGGTAAGTGAGTGTAGTGGATGCTGAACAGAGTTCACGCACAGAGTAAACAATCAGTAGAGCTGCATTTAGAAGTAAGGTGAGCTTATTAAGGCAATTTTACAGAGGTTAAGCTACCACAACCCAAAGTGTATTTTGTGTCATTGTTTCCGATAGTAAAGAAAATACAGCAGACCGATATAGCCAGTATAATGACAGACTGTCTTACTAGTCTGATTTAAGTTGAGACTGACTTTTACACAAGCTTTGTTTTCTCGGAACTGTAACATCACTGACAGAGGTATATTTTCATGACGTTCTACCTAGTATAAGATATTATTGCTAGAAATTGGGTGCTTAAGCAGTACATTTTAATAATACTTATTTGCAGAATATGCTATAGTTAGCTTAACTTTTGGGGAAGAAAATTATGTTGATTTAGTTTTAGTGGAAGCACCTCGAGCTCTAGTATGTGCACGCTAACTTAGCTAGATAAATTTGAGAGTACATCAGTAGCTTATGATGAGTGGAAATGCTAATCATACTTGAAATATTTTTTCCACTTGGAGTGTTTGTGTGCAGGGGGCTGGTCTCACTGAGTATATTGGCAAAGTTTTCAGGAAGGTGGATAGGGATGCACTATATAAATATTTAGTTCTACTCTTGCAGTTGAAAGAAAGGAAAATAGGCAATATATCACATAGCAGAGGAAGAAAGTAAAATTAAATGTAAACTGTGCTTAATATTGGAGAGAGAGAGATGTAGAGTTTAACAAAATACACAAAAATATACAACCTGCCTTCACCACTGCTCATCGAGGCCCTATTGCAAATGATTAAGAAACACCTTTGTAAAGACTACAGGTTGTGTATGTAAAGTACTGGACAGTGAAAACATTTGCTATTAGGTAAATGAATAAGTACATTTTATAAAGTGGAGTGGCTTAACCCAGAATTTTCTATGCTACAAAACACTTGGGCCTTTCAGCACTACTATAATTTCTAGACAACAATACTTTCTCACAGTTCGACATATATGTTACAGTACTAAGCATAATGTGCTTTTGGAAATACTCACAGAAAGTATTTCTTTATCAGTATAAATGCAATAAAGACATATATAAACCAGTGCAATGTACTACAATATTCACTCTGCCAGGGATATCTAAATGAATATTGTATTACAATAACTGAAAATACCAGCATGCAGGTTGCCAACAGTAGTAATTTTTGTTCATAGTACAGAGAGAGGAAGGTTCATATCTAATGCATTTTGCCCATAATCTGTAGGCTTGATATGGTGTTTAAAGTGAAGTCTCACATAGTTAGAAACTTGCATTAAGTGTAAAGCTGGGGAAGGCAGGTTTAGCTCATGCTTTTTTTTCCTCCCTTATATTTCTTGCCATTTTTAGCAAGAACTTCAGCAAAGGATAAGGGACTAGAATGGAAAACGGAAGGGACATAGAATTAAACTAACTACATGTAAGACCATGGTAATGGCAGTAAGTAGGGAAAACCAGAAGAAGCTGAGAACTGAGACAGAGAAAATGGTGGACCAGGTTAACACACTTAAGTACCTGAGAGGGTTAAAAACTTTTAACATACAAACCCTTCCTTCAGCCATTCATTTACTATACTTATAAAATGTTCTGTTTGCCAGTCCATTAATTTCTTGTATATTCCATGCCTTATACCATCTAGGCTTCGTACTGAATCAACATTTACATTCTTTCTTCAATGCACTAAAAGTATTTTTTTTTCAAATTCTTCCATAACTCATTCTGCATTTAACTTATTTGCTTGCATTCTTTTTACTACTTTACATTTTTCATTTCCCTCATACTAATATCTTCCTTTTCTTATTTTCCCCTTGTAAATATATGTATGAAAAGTAATGCCTTAATTTTTAATGATTTTTTTATATATATTTCTTTTTCCATATTATAATACTTTACAAACAAGAATATAAATGGTTTTGCGCACACTGGTTGACAGGAAAGTAGGTACTGGAAAATGACAAAGTCCAGTGTGTAGCAGAAGTACTCTAATAAAAAATTTAAAATAATGAAACACGATAAAATCCACAGTAAAGCCACAGTAAATCCAAAGGAAACAAGTGAGAGGAGTGCTTTTGCAACAAATGTTGCTTCATCAGATCTAGCATGCACACAATCCACCATGATTTTATAAGATAGTAATTAAACACTTAATAGGCTCAATTACCGTAAAACCCTACATCTCAGTGCAGGCTTTAAGGGAACACTACAGTTTAAACCCTTCTCTCTAATTGTAGCCAAGCTATAATTATCCATTTAATTTCTAAGCACTCAATGTGGGTCTTAACATCACCACCTCTTCCTGTTATTTTGCCAAGCTCCAAAACCAAGAATTTAAACGCATACTTATTCCCTTCTTTCAATACATGCTTGGCAAGAGCATTTCTGTCATCCTTTCTATTAATAGCATATACATGTTCCCTGATACGATTTCTTAATTGTCTAGTGGTCATACCCACATAGGAGGAACCACATATTTCACATACTGCCAGGTATACTAAATTGTTGCTATTACAATTAGCAGATACAGCAAAAGTATACAAACAGCCATTCATAGAATGCATAAAAACTTTATCAGTCCTAATATAACTACAGACATTGCATTGTCCACATGCTCAAGTCCATGGTGTGACTGTATTGACTTCAATGTTGAGTGCAGAAGTTTATAACACAGGCGTTTCTTCAAAGAGACATTGTTATAGGTAAAATGTGGTTGTTCATCTAAAACATCCTTGAACTTGGATCTGAGGTGAGGACTGTTCAATGTCTTTTAATTATAATATATAGAGAGTCCACAGCAGTTGAATACATAATAGACATCCTAAGGGTATAGTTCGACTCAGGGTGCTCTGATGTACCAACGTTCTCTGTACTGTAGTAAGGTCTAGCTCTATCAGATCTACGTACAATCACATCATTCTGTGCTGTTCCATCAAACTGTGTATACCCCCTTGTTTATATTCAGAGTATCAAAATGGACGTGCATGTCACTATTTCTATTATGTAACCCTGCTGACCTGTAACACTGCCCTTTCATAGCATTCATTTTAGTCTTCTTGGGGTGCATACTCTTAGAGTGTAACTTGTTGTTTACCTTGCAGGGTTTTACAAATATTCTGGTGACTAAGCCACCATGTACCCTCTGAACACTGACATCAAGATAGTCAGCATTAATATTCGATTCACTGTACATGAACCTCAAATAATCTGCAGTGCTCTCTAACCAACAAAAGAACTCTGCTCCTGGGTGGTGCCTCCCCACAAAAGAAACACACAGTCCACAAAATGATTGTAATATAAAATATTTTCCTTAAATAGGTTACAATCATTAAAAACATATATGTACTTCCACTGGGCAAGCACCATGTTTTGCATAACTGTTTGCACACACGGTGCACATAACTACTCCCACTTGATGAATAAAATGTTTGCCATCAAACATGAAGATGTTATTAGTCAAAATGAGCTCTAATAAGTAACACAGCAGTTCAACTTTATTTGTGTTGAATTCTGATCGTACTGTCAAAAACAGTCTGATAAAATCAACATCTGTATCATTTGGAATGGATGTGAATAGTGACACCACGTCCATAGTCACTAGAATATAATCTAGGTCACCATTTGTTTCAGTCCAGCTCACTAAACCTTTGAGAAAGGGTTTCACATCTAATAATATAGTATCTACTTTATCTATTAGAGGCCTAAGTTGTTCCTCTACATAGATTGAAATGGGCTCAGTAGCCCAACCTCTTCCAGATACTATTGGTCTCATCGATGGATTAATCAGGGACTTATGCACCTTAGGCAACCCGTAAATTACAGGTATTTTGGGGTGATCAACACAAAAATAATCATACAGATCCTCGCCTATCCTCCCTTCTAACAGAAGGTCAGAGATAAGATTTCAGTCTCTCTATCCTGGATGAGATATGCTCCAAATCACAAACCAGGTAAACTGTTGCATCCAGTAACATATCATTCATAGCTCTCATATAGGCTGTGTCCATCACTACGATGGACCAACCCTTATCTGCTGGTTGTATGTATAAATCATCATGCTCGACCAGTTCATTCAAAGCAGACAGTTCATACTTCCCACCACAGTCATTAAATAACGCTAATGTCATCTTCACATAGCTTTGAAAAGGCTTCTACTAAGGGTGGGTTAATGGGTACAAACTGACAAGGTTTTTTGAACAGAGCTGACAGCTCAGCAGATCTGCCATATATCAGTCTCGAATATGTATCTTTAAGTCTAGCAGTACATCAGAAATATTAGATTTCTTAGCTGGGACAAAAGAGAGGCCTAGATTCAACACTTCCCTCTGTATACAACAAAGTGCTACAGATGAAATATTTATGACCAAGTCCTTGGAACCTTGGGCCTGACTGATGAACCTATCTTCAGTTGCCCCATCAGTTGTGGTTGTTTATGCCCCTGTCTATTCCTGCTAATCAACTGACTTCTCCCATCCATTTTGATCACATTTACTTGCTCAGGGAGCTTCAACCATAAAAAAGGCTGTTCCACAGCATTCACCATGTTCATATTGCAGGAACTAGTATTATAAGAGTTATTAGTCAAATGGAGGGAGCTGACAGATGGGAAACCAGCATTAATAACCTTTCTAGCAGATTCACTCTGTATTATTCTATAAATTATCTGTGTCTATATTAGTTCATCGAAGTTTACTTACCCTGAAAGGCCATTCATCGAATGTTCAAATCAGTGAACATTTTTCTCATGTAAGTAAAATAGTTGGCCAGTACACCATCTGAAACACAAACACATTAAATTAAACCCAAAGACGTGGGGACTACACCCCACACACCACTCCTACTTATAGATACCAACTCCAAGATTGCACTACAGTGGAGAAAAAAGAGCAACTTTTTTGTATGTTGGTCAACTAGTTTATTCATTATTAATGTAAACAATACACTACTTGCTAGACATCCCTGTTTTATATCACTTTTTTATTTCTATTTTCTCACAAGCCATTAACCATTAATTTCACTGTACTTTTGTTATACACAAACACATTTTTACTTGTATCGTATTCTTCTAAAATTTCCCATAATACTCATGGTGCATCTTATCAAATGCTTTACTTAGGTCCCTTATTAAAATTCCTGATTCTGTTTTTCATTGTCACAACCTTTCACTTACAATCATTAGAAGTTCTTGAGCTCCTCTCCCTTTTATTCCAAAAATGTTTCAGTTAATAACTTATTTACTTCCTTTTCTATTCTGTTCTGTACTACCTTCATAAATATCTTATAATCAACATTGTTTAACAGTACTGGTTTTCAATTCTATACATCTGTTTTGTCTCCTTTCTTCCATATGAACTTCATTGCACCCATACATATTCTTTTGTCATGTATTCCTTTCTTTAACCATTCATTAAAAACCTCCAAGAGACATTCTTTATGCCATTCTTACATATCTCTATATATCAAATATTTAATTTCACCCAAACCCGTAACATCTAGGTTTACTGTTTTTAAAACTTTTTTTATTTCTATCATAATCTTTTCTTCCACCTCTGCATATTTAGTTTTTTCAAGTTCCATTTAGGTCTTCCTCTAGTTTCATATTTTTTTCATAATACAATTTCTTATTACTTGCATTACTTCTTTTTGTGTATTAACTATATTCCCTTCCTCATCTCTGAGCCCTTATTATTCTATTTTATTTTACCATCTTAAGGAACTACTTCCTGCGTTTCCCCCTTATATCTTTTTTGAATATCATTCTTTTTTTCTTGATTCATATGTATTTTTCTTTGTTTTTAGAAAGTTTTCTTTGTTACATGTTATGTATTTAAAACTTGATTACTAATGTCTTTATATTTACAGACATCTTGTATTTTTTCATCTTTTGCCATTCCAAAATGATTTTATATTTTCTTTGAAAGTTATCCACCAGCCTGTCCAGTGTTTGTAAAACCGTCTCATATTTATTGGATCTAACCACAACAGAAAAAAATTCCTTACATAATCATTCAATTGTGCTTAATTTATTCTTTTAATACCTGTTCTTATTTTTATATATCCTTCATTTTCTTGAATCTCTGTTCAGATTGCTACACAATATGAAAAAATAAACATTTTTATTCCTTTATGCAATACTTTTAAACTCTCTCAAACCATAAAACAATGTTTTCAAATTACCCCTTTTGTATGTCCAATCGTTAATGTTCCATAAATACATCTTTCCACTTCCAATTTCTAAAATGACTAGCATCTGCTCCTCCTTTTCTCCTATGCCACAAGTCACAATTAAAATCTCCCACTATTATTTGCATATTAACATTAACCTAATCATGAATTTTTCTAGACAGTGTCACAAATCTGTATACTTGGTTCTTCAATTTAATATCCACTATTAATACACTTCCGAGTATTACCAATATATAGTCCAACATTTCTATAATTACTTTACATAAAATTGCTATACTTGAGCACTTTTCTTCTCCTATATTCCATGCAACTTTACCTTGCCATAGTTCATTTGAGCATGCTTCTGCCATTAAAATTCTTATTTCTATTAGTATTGTATCCATATACACCATATCCAGCAATCTATACCATTCTAACATCCCTGTCTTCTTTTTACATTCATTGAAACTGTTTAAATTTATAGACAAAATTCTCATTTTATAAAAAATACTTTATTCTTCACCCTTTTCTTTTCTTATTTTCTCCTATATTTTTAAACTTAGGTTTTCTGTCCTCAACTCTCATCCCAATAGAATTCCTTTTCCTTGTAATTTTTACCCAGTGTAATATAGACCTGTAAAATTAATGTGACAGAAAATACAAAACAGATGCACATTTCTCCTACATCTAAAATATAAATTTCACTACACAGACAAAGTGTTTTAGCACATCTCATTCTCCAAAATCTATACTGTTGTGGTGTATTATAATAAACCACATTCAATTACAATCTTGGTTTCATTGTACTTAGCTTCATTGTACCTTAGAATCATGGCATAGGCCCTTTGAAACAACTGCAAAAGTTGCATTCAGCTTTCTCAACAAGATCTACATTTGATGGAAGTAAACTAACATTCATATGCTCTTCTGACTTCCCAATAAACACTCTTCTATTCTTCAAATGACAACAGCAACGGTGGGTTCATGTACAAAAGCTGACTCACAGTTTATCCAGGAATTTATTCAATAAAACACTTGAAAGGTGTAGTCACATAAAAATACAAAAGGTATAAACAGTATTCCAAGCACTTTCGCCTCTGGTAAATCAGAGACTTTTTCAAGGAAATTTAGAAAACTGTTAATGAGCTCAAGTTAAACAAACAGATCCACCCCCAATTAACATTGAACCAATAGAATAAAACCATATAATGAATATTCATAAAGTTCATAAATATTCAACAGTCACAGTACAATTTAACCACAGAACCCATGTCATAATAAAAAACACAGTAAAATATATAGAAAATAACACGCCAATCACCAAAAATCATGCCCTTGTCAAAATAGTATAGGTAAAAATGCTATTAATAAACATATACATATGTACATATAAAATGTAAAGCTATATAAATACATGTAAAAATGTATATCAATTAATCTATTTAATGCTTTTAACTTCAAGAAACAGGCTAAGGATAGAGCATCATTGATACTTGGCCACTTTATCGCATTAGTTTTAATCTGCCATAGTGCCTCTTATTTATCCAGTTGTAGGGTCCAGGGGCCACCCCTTGGGTCTATGTCTAAAACATCGATTATCGTAAATTTAAAATCATGCCTCTAATACACCTTAGTGTTTAGCGAGAGCACTCATCTCTTTGCCTAAGCTAATGTCCCTTAAATGCTCATATACCCTACATCTTAATCTTTCCATTTTCCCGATGGAGAAAGCAGGACAAACTGTATATAGGGCAGAGTATACCCATCTTTGTCTCCACTTGTTTGAGGTGCAGCTGTTATAATGTAGAGTTCAAGTTTAAAATATCTGCATTCTGTGCTCTATAGGTGCTTTGTTAAGTGTGCTTACATAGCTTGGGAATGTTAGACAAGTCCATGATACAATGAAGCCATCATGATGGTGCTTCTCGGAAACATCACAAAGTAAACAAACATATCTGATTAAAATTCTTGCAACAATGTGTTTGAGTACTGATACAAGTTTTTCATACTTATCAATGCTGTTAAAAGTCTAATACAGAAGCTGTCCAACTATGAGAAAGCAAAATAAATGTTCTCTTTTAGTCATAATCCCTTTAGTGATATTATAGAACACTATGTTTACTATACTTCCTATTAAATGCACAGTCAGAGGGTCTTTAAATCATATTAATAAAGTATTAATAGTACCTTTCTGTTTTAATATAGCACAAAAAAACAGAAGGCACAGATGTACTGTATTCAGCTGCACGTAATGATTTAACTTTTCCTTAACTGAATAATTTAACAGCCTAATAAAATGGCGCTTTTTTCTTCTTTATGTAGTTGCATTTTGATGCCATCATGTAAACATCACTCTAGAGAGACTATGTTTTAATAGCTGAAAAGAAACCCTAATTGGCAGACTTTTCTACCTAAACAAGTGCTCACCAACAGCTAAAGCACTGACAAGTATAGCACACTACCAGCATGATTCTTGCAAGTTGTCACCTCCAGATAATTACACACATGTATGACTTAAATATAACTAGAATTGTCACCTCCAGATAATTACACACACTAGAAACATACATGTCCCTATTACTGAAGAAGCACATAAACCCAAGCATTAAAAGAAGCAATCAAGACAGGAGCTTGTTTTCATGGCCATGTATTTCAAGAGTGAAAGCACACTAATGGGTGTGCACCATGAATATGTATTGTCTATTCAGCACTGATAAGAGATGTCAACAGATGTAAAGAACAGAAATGTACTAACAATTTCCAGTTAAGTTTTGTAGCTTAAACAAACCTTTTTTATGGTTCATTGTTGGTACCTGGGGTCTTCCTTTCTGGAGCTAGCAGCCTTCATCGTTGGTAGATTTTTGATTTGTAGACTTACCAACAAATCACCTACTTGCCAATTTAGATAAAAATTAAAATATAACACGAGGAGTAAAATAAAGTGTGGCTTATCTAGTTTCAGTTAAAGTCTCTTCGTTAACACATATTAAATTACCAGTGTATTTTGGTATTCTGTATTAAATATTTCTAATGAGACAATATGCTTAAAAGCCTCATCTGTTGATAGCATCCTTTGATTGGGGGGGGGGGGGTCACAACTCTGTATACAAATATTAATTCAGCCACGATATATTACAAAAGAGGTTACAAACATGCATTTGGGCTTGGATGCCATAACGTCTGATTGATGAGCCATCTTGGGCATTCATGTTGTGTGGTAAATATTTAGAAGCCTGAGATAGTCCTCAACCTCAGGCTATCAGATAATAATACATAGTTAAAGTGTACAAACTGTATTAAACAATTGAACATGAGACATGAAACATTATCTAGTCGAGGCCTTTTGTTTTAGTTTCTCAACAGAATGTCTAATTCAGACATTAATATTCCTCCATAGTCCAGCTTAGCTACTGTATATAAATATACAATATAAAATTGCATTCAACCATATGTTATTGACACAAGTGAGCATTCAGTCTTTCACACTGACAATAGCTTTTCTTCCATCTCTATGTACAGTAGTGTAAAGGTGTATGTATACATATATGTATGTGTGTGTCATGTTCACACCACTTTCCAGGATAAGTAAATCTCATCTATAAATGTCAATAGGATAAAGTGGGTATCAGAGAAAGACTGAATGGATGAACTAATTAATGGCCTTATATCACGGTATGTACCAACAGTGTTAAGAAAATAATAGATAATAAAGTTGAGAAAATAGCCGATGTCCTACTTTTAGCCATGTTTTTGTTCCACAAGTAAACTTTTGAAGGCCCAAATTTGTATCCTTCAAAATATTATTAGTGTTGATTTTCATTAAACTGTAATGAGAAAACCTTTCAGGGTTATAGTTTGAACAAGAGTAAATGGTTGCAAGACAGACATCTGTTCAATCCATTCTGGAAGAAAATAAAATTAGCAGCAAAGGGAAGCAAAGAATTTGGAGAACTAAATCAAAAACGAAATCTGGAATAAACCACAAAAATAAATGACACTGCCATTAACATTTAAAAAAAAATCTTTGGAGGAATTTTGCTTAACACAGGAAATAATTGTGACCGATATTCACTCGTATAAAGGAAAACATATGCAAGTAACAGAAAAGTCATATGGTGGCATGCTTCAGCTGGCACTAAATATTAGCCGAGTACATTTTATATATATATTTTATACATTAACACACAATATATATTTTTACTTATTTATATATATTTACTATGAATTTATAAATTCAAAATTTTAGCATAGGGTAGATAGTATAAGGGACCCAATAATGAAATGTATCATGCACTGTATAAAAGCACTTTAGTACTAGTATATAGTACATTTTATGACAGTGGTTAATATACATATTTTTGTGACTTTTTATTGTATTTTTATTCTCAACAAATGTTAATTGAGTGATTTTGTTTTTAATTAACAATTTTGTTTTTAACCAATTATGTAATTAACTTTTTGGCGCCAAAAATGTGTGTATATAAAGGAAGTGACATGTTAGGGGAAATGGTTCTGAAGAAATCTGGTAAATGCAGATGAAAGCGCTCAACCATTCTTACTAGATGTACTTTGTGGTGCTGGCAGTTATCGAATAAAGTTGTGTGACAAAAAGCAACAGGCGAGTTTGCTTCTGATTCACGGCTCGAGTCCAGGGGATCTACGTTTGCTATTCTAAAAGTTATTGTTGTTTTGTTCCACTTTGGTTACTAGTTGCGAAATGGCAGAGGTGGATTGTCTTGGGACTCCATTGAGTCGTGAAGAGTACTCTACACTACGGTCGGAAGTGACGTCATTACAAGGAGACGTCAACAGGCTCCTTGAACTTGTGCAGAAGCTCACCAAAGCTGTAACAGCTGGTGTGGAACCAGCAAAAACTATTCAAAGTATTCAAGCCAATGCGGAGACATCGCAAGTGGAAGCGGTGTTGGTGGAGGTTACCAGTGAAGCTAGTGATATCCCTAACGGACAAGGTGAAGGGACTAAAATACACGATTTGGATATAGGAGATGAAAACAGGGACATATCAATTGAAGCTGATTTTACGTTTGATTTCAGCTTATTTCACACTAACAGTGAGAATATGAGAATGGGGGCACGCCCTAAAGAGCAGCGTGCTCCAGTACGGACATATTCAGCTATTGCCAAGAAGGCAAATAGCAAAAATAAAGGTACTGTAAACTTAAATAAGATATCTAGTCCTAAACCGAAGGTATTCAGAAAAGGGATTATCGGGAACGTGTGTTAAATGTATCTAAAGTACTAAATGAATTTTTAGCTGATGAAGATAATTTTGGGGGGAGAAATACAAGTGAATACAGGCAAAAAGTATATGAATGTGAGGAAAATGTTACTAATGATGTGAAATCCAGAATTTATTTATTGGGTAAAAACTAATACAACTTAAAAGTGTAAAAGTGGACAATGCATATCTTGAAAAATGTATTCAATTACAAGTGGTACCAAAAGGTTTGAGGTTTTTCAAACTACCACTGGGTTTAAAATATTCTTCAAAAATTGAGCAATTGTTTAACAAAATGTTCGATGATTTTGGCTTTTCGTACATGAAAGCACTTTTGAAATGTAATGAAGAAAAATTAATGCCCTTCTACAGGAAGTAGAATGTTTAAATGAATCTATTATAAAAGATGTGGATTTTGTTGAATGGTATGATTTATATTCCAAACAGTTTACTAATGCAAAAAGTAAAGTGCATAATGTTTACCATAGAAAAATGAATAAAATAGAGCGAGATTTGGAAATGTATAGGACAGGAAGAGCGTACATCTGGCCTAAGTATACAGATGAAAGGGAAGGGGTATTTGAAGTAGTTGAAACAAAAGGAAGAAGAAGAAAGTATAGGTTGAACGAAGAAGAAAATTTTCAAGGGGGGGCGATTTTACCCGGCACCAAAAAGATGGCAAAGGGGATACAATCAATAGAGAATACAGATGGAATGATTGACGGAGAAGGTGGTGGAAAAAGTGTACAGAAGCATGCACCCCCACCCCTGTAGACAACAGAATTAATGAGAAGGCATCTACTTTTGTACCAGTATTAGTATACCTGAGGAAAATCCAGTAAGGCATCCGAACATACATTGCTTTGAAGGGTTCAAAGTATACAACTATACACAAGTTCAGGTCACTACGGAAATTACTACATTGTTTAGCAAGGGGATGAAATTCATACCCACAGTTAAATTTGATATTTTGATGCCATAAAAGAGGTGAAATTATTCTGTAGAAGACTTAATCTTGCTATACAGTTCAATCAAGGCCAGAATGAGGGAAAAGGAAACACTAATTGTAACAAGTTAACTAAGAAAAGCACGTACATTCCTGTATCTAACGCACAGATAGCTTTATACGAGAAAATGGTTTGTAAAGATTTACACATTTTACACAGGAATATAAAGAATAACAAGTTAGATTCCACAGCTAACAAGGACAATTTACTAACTGAAGAAAGGAAATGTTTAGAGAATCTCATTATGAATGATGAGATAAGAATAATGAAGCCAGATAAAGGTGGTGGGATTGTGATTTTTGAAAATAAAGAATATCTAAGGGAAATACAGAAGATCCTAAATGAATCTGGTAACTACGAACAAGTGTCGTTGAACCAAATAATTACAGGATATAGAAGGATAGATTTTGCTGTAGAGGAGTATTTATTAGATAGAAGAATAACCAATGAAGTATATGAATTTTTCAAAAATGACTTTCCATTATTATCTAAAATTATAGGAATACCTAAATTACATAAAAATCTGGAACATCCACCTTTTAGACCTATTATATCTGGCTCCAAATCGAAAACATTTAAGTTAGGGGTAGCCATTGACCACTGGATGAAACATATATATACTAAAGTTAACCACATAGTAAAAGATTCATGGGATTTTTGAGCAAACTAACGGATGAAGTTTGGCAGGAGAATTTGATTTTCCTCACAGTTGATGTGAAAGATTTATTTTCCAGTATACCGGCAGATATTGGTCTTGAATATTTTTGTAACAGCATGACCAAGTATTCAGGTTGTAGTTGGGACAGGATCAATCTCATCATGGATATGATGGGGCTGGTCCTAGACCACAACTACATCTTCCACTTGGGTCAACACTATAAACAAACTCGTGGTGTTGCAATGGGGGCTTCTTGTGCCCCCATTTTTGCTAATTTGGTTATGCTCGAGTGGGAGAACAAGTACATCTTCCCAAGTGAATATTACCAATACATCGGATTATACACTAGGTTCCTGGACGACATGTTTATTTTATGGAAAGGTCCAGAAGAGAAGATACAAGAGTTCTTAGAGTACCTTAATAACACCACGGAATTCCTCAAATTTACCTACCAGTATGACAAAGTGGGAATAGCATATCTGGACACTTGGATTAGTACTACAGGACAAGGGTTTGAGTCTAGAATATACAGAAAACCCACGTTTTCAAATGACTACATACATTATAGCAGTTGTCATCCTGGCCACATCTTTCGTAATGTAGTTAAAGGCCAATGCATAAGGATAGCCAGAATGTCATCGACTAAGGAGATTATGCAAAGTGAATTAGATACTCTTTTTAAGTTATTTTTAGATAGAGGTTACCCTAAACATATGTTGATCAACATTACGTCTTATGTTAAAAAAGAATGGGGTAGTAAATATGCACCACTACTGGGTACAGGCAGTATGGTGAGTACTAAAGCCCAAATAGACCGAGATAATAGAGTATGCATCATCAGGTTTAACCCCTATACCAACATTATGACAGAAATTTTAAAGAAACATTGGGACATAATTACTAGTAATGTACCTATTGGAAACATACTAGGTACGAAACCCTCTATAGTATATAAAACAGGTTTGAATTTAAAAAGAATAATAGAGACTAAGAAAAAGGCCTACACAGGAAACAGTAGGAAGGGCACTACGAGTTGTGGTGCATGTAGTCAGTGTAAATATATTAACACAAAATGTAGGATGAGACTTAAGAATATTGTGAAATCTGTAGTATACCCTAAGAAGGGTAATTGCAATACACAGCGTATTGTGTATATTGCTGAGTGTGAGAAATGCGACGTATACTATATAGGAAAGACTGAGAGGAAATTCAAAACTCGTATATACGAGCACCTGTATAGTATTAGGAAAGGAGATACTAAGAACGCTCTAAGTAGACACATTATAGAAAAGGGAAGTGAACATAGTTTTAAATTTGCTATTATAGACCAGGTAGAGGTAAATGACAGAGGAGGAAATTGGAAAATATATTTAGCTTGGTTAGAAAGTAAGTGGCAGATATGTTTAGATGCCACATCCCCCCCGGGTATAAATGACCATATAAGTATCAAGCCTTTTTTGGCGGTAGAGTAAGGAAATTTCATCAGCCGAGTACATTTTATATATATATATTTTATACATTAACACACAATATATATTTTTACTTATTTATATATATTTACTATGAATTTATAAATTCAAAATTTTAGCATAGGGTAGATAGTATAAGGGACCCAATAATGAAATGTATCATGCACTGTATAAAAGCACTTTAGTACTAGTATATAGTACATTTTATGACAGTGGTTAATATACATATTTTTGTGACTTTTTATTGTATTTTTATTCTCAACAAATGTTAATTGAGTGATTTTGTTTTTAATTAACAATTTTGTTTTTAACCAATTATGTAATTAACTTTTTGGCGCCAAAAATGTGTGTATATAAAGGAAGTGACATGTTAGGGGAAATGGTTCTGAAGAAATCTGGTAAATGCAGATGAAAGCGCTCAACCATTCTTACTAGATGTACTTTGTGGTGCTGGCAGTTATCGAATAAAGTTGTGTGACAAAAAGCAACAGGCGAGTTTGCTTCTGATTCACGGCTCGAGTCCAGGGGATCTACGTTTGCTATTCTAAAAGTTATTGTTGTTTTGTTCCACTTTGGTTACTAAATATTAGAAAAGGACATCCGAGAAATAGTGGTATGAAATTTAAGAGTTATAGTAAGATAAAGTACGTAAGAA
This sequence comes from Protopterus annectens, assembly GCF_019279795.1. NCBI lineage: Eukaryota > Metazoa > Chordata > Ceratodontiformes > Protopteridae > Protopterus > Protopterus annectens. The sequence goes on along the minus strand of NC_056749.1, from coordinate 291,223,557 downwards.
AAATTGAATGAAAGAAATTAACATTGTGAAATTAATGTGCAACAGCAGCACTGCAGAAACAGAAGGCGATTACAAGATAAAAAAAAAAAAAGACATGAAAAAATACATCACAAAGAGCAGAACTTAAAAATGGCCACAGTTGAAACTTTATCAAAGTGCTAAATAGAAAGTATGGAACAAATAGAAAAATATTGACCTGGAGTTGTCTACTGTCTTAAATCTATACAATGAAATAATTTGGTAGAGAGAACCAACAAGGTTACAAAGATACATGCGATGCCCTTTGTTGTTTTCATGTGTATAAAATTAGAGTTTTCTAAATGCATCTAGAAGAAAAAAAATGTTTCAAATAGCAATAGTGATCAGATGAAAATTTGTACCGGATTTCTCATCTATTTCACTTGACGAAAAGTCTTGGTTGCAGAAACTGATTAAGTGTGCAAAACAGGAAACTCCAGAAGGTTCTCTGTACTACACTGACTACAAGGATCAATGACTTCCCATCAGGTTGAGTTGATTTTGTGTCCTAGACTACTATTTTCCATAGGAAATAAAGGATGTGGCAGTTTTTAAGTTACTGTATAGGAGAATTTTTTTTTATTTTTACATTAAATTTTTTCTTTTCTTCTCATCTGTGCAAACCTGCAAATGTTGTGTGTCAATTTGTATCTATATCTTAGTACATTTAACCCATCAATAAATAAGATGGTACACCTGACTGAAAATCAACTTATCTCATCTACCAGAATTTTTCAGTACAAGAGTGTAGTATAGTAGGGAGTGGTTAATTTACAAGTTCCTCACTTCATTGCCATCTCAAAACTAGCAAGGTGTACGGGGATGCAGCACCCCCCTCCCAAAAAAAAAAAAAAAAAAAAATGAAACTTTTGTTTGCATTTTGATCAGCTGGTGATCAATCAGTTGTGCTCAATCACTTGTCATTCTATACCTCAGTTTTGATGCATTGTAATAAAATTCATTATACACACACACACACAC
>NC_056749.1:291135058-291220058 GCF_019279795.1 Protopterus annectens | reverse complement strand
TCACTTTGATAACAGTAGAACTGATATTCTTGGGGGAAAGGCTTCACTTTGATTTTCTTCTACTTGTTGTGGTAGAGGTTACACAGATGCAGACGTTCTATATTCGTGTGTGTGTGTTTTATATATACACACACAAGTTACCTGCACTTAGTTGACTGTCTATTACATGAGGATTAGATTGAGTGCATAATATCAACACACTAAGGCTATCTATTCACAAAATACTGACAAAATGGAAGCCGTAATAAGGAATGTTTATGCCCTTTCTCCACTACTGTGTGACACTGACTGGAATTGGTCTATATAATTGCAGGGCAGGTGATTTTGCTCAATTTTCAATAGCTTTCTATAAAGGTTATAGGTTATCACTTTTTAAAATGTTTTTGGAGGGGCACAAGCCCCGCCCCCCTCCTCCCAGCACCTCCCACACATCCTGCTAGTTTTATCAACTTTGACATCCCATAATAGCGGGGAAAGGGGATAAACCATTCCTTAGTATAACATTCACCTTGCCAGTATTTTGCAGTTTTGCTTTAGATTAGGTATTATACAGTCAGTTTTTGACTATTGATTAAATTAAACAAGCATTAGATTAAGTTTAGGTAAAACCTATTTAAAAATGTGCACCAAAGGACAGTCAAACTATTGCTGAATTCTGGAACATTGTTACACTTCTGTTTTGGTATTTTTTGACTGACCCTTAAAAGTTTGCATTACTCACAGCATTTGGTCAATTTCTTTTGGTTCATATTTTGACCCTTGGAATTCTCTCTATAGTGGATTTTGATACCTCTAAGTGCACATTTTTGGATAGGTTTTCATTTTTTGTGCACTTCACCCCTTCCTTTGGTTAAGTAAAGGTGACCTATACACATGCACACAAACATACACCGACAAGCATACATTATATATACACACAAACAAATATATTTTATAGTTCATCTACAGGTAGTTTCTTATATATACTTTCAATTAACTGAGGAATTACTTTGCCTCATTTAGTAATACAAGAAACAATACTCCTGGATCTGAAGAATTACTGCTGATACTCAAAAAAGGACTTCATATCTTCTTAAATGTTGCCCACATTCAGTACAGATTTGTACAAAAGGCATACTACATGTAGATTTTATAGGGGCATTACCCATGCAGCTTAGATGAAACTTCATATGCTCTCCATAAAGGACGTTTATATTCACAGTTTTTGAAAATGTTCATTTAATAATCAAGCTATGCTTGATTCTGTCTTGTTTGAAATGTTCTTTTTGAAATCAATTTATATGACTATATTCTCCACAAAGAGCATTTTGTATGTGCCTAAAGCTTAGTACAAACATTTGAACATGCAGTTCCATCCAAGCAGAGTATTGGAAACATGCGATTTATAAACATCAAAGCCATTATCAATGGTGGACTTAAGTGCATTGTCATGGGCAAAGAGTTGAGGCAGTTCATTTTGCCTCACTTGAGTGCTTAATTTCTACATTCTTCCTTCACTGTCTTCTGCTTCGTCTTCAGAACATGGAGTACTTTGAAAGCTATTCTTACCGGTTACAAATAAGCTATTACTAGAAATGGGGAAACAGTTCAGTTTCTGATTCAGTAGGAAACTGCCAATGTCTACTTTAGAATGAAAAGTCAAAAGTTCAGAATAAAGGCTAAATGCACAAGTACATCTTATTCTGCTCCTCTTGCAAAGTGGTCCAAAGTGGCAGCCTTCCTGGTTTAGTGCCTTCTATATTATTAGTTTAATTGTGTTATAGCAGAGATTTTTTGCTTGGTTTCCTTTTGGTTTCCACTGGAATAACTATTTCCATTGCTTTATCTTTATTGTCAGGAACAAAGCACTTTAACCATTCTATAACCTAATTTAAATTGTATGCTTCTCTATGCATGTATTTTTCCTATCCTCTTTCTCTAGTTTCTATTGATCATTAAATTATTTCAATTTTAGTGAAGTGTTCTCTTGAATTTTAAAATGAAAAACAATAAGCGCACAATTCTGAATCTTTATCTCAAAGCACAGATGTCAGAGAATGAGTGTGTGTATATATATACATGTATATATATATATATATATATATATATATATATATATATATATATATATATATATAAGCACTCTCTTAAAAAGCCAGCTGCACATGTATCCTACATCCATTTTCTTTCATACGGGCGTTTCTAATGTGTAGATTAGCTACTGGAAGAAAATACATGAATTCAGTAACTTGTTCTCATCTCTCTTTAAGCAGTGGAGTAGCATTAGTCTTGGTTTGCATTGCAGCAAATAGATAAGAATTAGCATTAGGTGTGCATAATACACACACACATTATATATATATATATATATATATCTAGAGAGAGAGAGAGAGAGAGAGAGACACACACACATTCAATAAAATCAGTTAATTATAATGAAAGATTGAAAAGCATGTATGTGCTCCCAGAAATTCAGTGTACAGGAGGCAGTGTGCTTATTTAGAGTAATCTACTGATATAGATGGACTTAAATTTATTGAAACTGAGGGTCAACATTAAAGCAATCGTACATAGGAGAGATAGATGTATTAAAGCAGAAGTGCATTCAGAATCAGATTCAGCATTCTTGATCTGAACAGAAAAACTACATCTCTTCATCCTGGTGCAGCTTCACATGAACCTGTTTTATTTTTAACTTTTGTTTTTCTGCTTTTGTTCTAAACAGAAAGCTAACTCTTCAGAAGAAAGTATATTTGGAATTGCAGAGTAACGTTTCTTGGAGTATCTGGTTAATGCTAAAGCATCACATCAAGAACAAACTGAACTGTTTGACTTTTTGCCTTTCTGATGTTACACACAGGCTTTAAATGGAAATTAGAAAATAAACCAATGCTGAAGAAAGGTAAACTGTACAAGGATATGTGTTATTTCAGAAAAATGCAGAACCTTTTGATCAGTAATTACTTAAGAGCCATCATTTGATACATTTCTGCATTTCTTTGTGATAAATCCTCAATGCATTTATTCCTAAAGATAAAGCAGTTATCGGTGGTTAGTATATTCCTGGTCATATTTATGTATTTGTTAGCAGAAAACTAAAATACTTCATTGTGTATGAGCAGATTTATTGGGCCTTAGTTTAATGTTTGTAAAGGGATGCAAGAACTTTTAAGCTGATCTCCTTAAAGGTGTACATGGCCAGTCATCATATAGCTCCTGTGTTCACTTGCTTATTATACCATGACCCCCCCCAAAACGTGCACGCTGATTGGCCAGCGTGCCCGTTGTAAATCGAGTTATACTAATGGAAAAAGGTCCGGTCGCCCGGACTTTTTTCCATTAGTATAACTCGTTTTTTTAAAACACTGTCTCGCTATGTTAAATGAGTTTAACATAGCGAGACAGCTTTAAAATAAGCAACGGAGATCTCCGTTGCTTATTTTAAAGCTGTCTCGCTATGTTAAACCCATTTAACATAGCGAGACAGTGTTTAAAGTAACGGAGAAAGCAAGATCTCCGTTGCTTTTTTTAGAGTCTCGCTATGTTAAATGAGTTTAACATAGTGAGACAGTTTTAAAATAAGCAACGGAGATGTCCGTTGCTTATTTTAAAACTGTCTCGCTATGTTAAACTCATTTAACATAGCAAGACACTAAAAAAAAGCAATGGAGATCTTGCTTTCTCTGTTGCTTTTGCCCACAGCTCTGATGTACTGCGCAGGGGCGCAGTACATCAGAACTGCCGCGGATGCCAGACATCTGCGGAAGGGCAGTAAACAGGCATTATACTATGCCATTATTTAAGAAAAGTAATAATTTATTTTCTTAAATAATGTCATGGTATAATAGCAATAACCCACTTCTGGGTGTGGGTAATGCTAAATTTACCCACGGTTGGCTTTGTTTGGTCCCTCGGGCTTCGCCCTCGGGACCAAACCACGCCAACCGTGGGTAAATTTAGCATTACCCACACCCAGGCGTGGGTTATTGCTATATTATTGTACCCATGTTCATAAAGATAAAAATCTAGCACATTGCTTGACTGTCTGTGTTACAAGTGCATGCATGTGTGTGGGTGGGTGGTGCACATGTGTAGACTATTGTTGATTTCTGAGAATTCTAAACCTGTACCTCACCATTGCATATCTTCTTCTTTTGGCTTTTTCCCAGTTAGGGGTCACCACAGCGGATCATCTGTCCACTTCATGATTGGCAGTGGAGTTTTTACAGTGGTGAGTTGCCAGTCCGGCACCCAACCTTCCACAGAAGGCACACACATGCAAGGGCTCACACCTAGGGCCAATTTAGAGTGTCCAATCCACCTACAACATGTCTTTGGGATGTGGGAGGAAACCGGAACACCTGGAGGAAACCCACGCAACCACAGGAAGGACATGCAGACTCCACACAGAAGGCACCCCAGCCGAGAATCGAACCGGAGAACCTCTTGCTGTGAGGCGGCAATGCTAACCGCTGCACCACCATGACTGCCCTACCTTACCATTGCATATACACACTGAAAAATATTTTAGCAATTATCTATGAATGGATGTGGGCATCCTGTGATTTGCCCATGGTTGGGTGGTTTGATCATGAGGGCAAAGCCAGATTATCATTGACCCCTGACTTACTTCTGAAACATATTATAGTTTTTAGAAGCCCCTTACATAGAAGATAAGATGCTATATGATAGAGTTTTAGATAGCACAATTAAGTTGGACCTTTGGAAGAAATCATTAAGTTATAAAGAAACCAAGCTGATGACTTGTCACCCCCATTATGGCCCAGAAAGTGGACCATAAATAATTTTCTATAAAGGTAAAGCAGTAGGTGCAGATAATACCAATATGGAAGTATATTGGTTGCTGAGTGACATCTTATTTCTATGCATACCCATCATGATTTTAAACAGTGTAATGGGGAGGTGTCTGCCACTTTCCACCCCACTCCCCGTGATATTTATTTCTTCAAACTGAAGAATACTCGGCTTATAGTAACTCATGATACTCTTAGATGTGAAATGTCTTCAGTCATAATTTCCCCCAAAACATAACTGCATTTTGGGCAATGATTATTTCCAGTGGCCAAGTGCAGATCAAAGCTTACTCTGCAGATAGTGCAGGAGAATACAATTACAGCAGTGATAACTTTTGCAGATTTTTGAAAAGGTGTTTGACCCCATCATTTGTGCCTATGGCAGATTCTTTTTGAGTGTGGCATTCAAGGCATTAAACTTTATATGACTCATCATAAGTGATTGTCATAACTAACATGAATTTAGCAGTTTTCAGTGAAATGACACTTATTAGGATGGCCATTACACCATTCCTGGTTTCTGGTGTAACTTGTACTTCAGCTGAAGTTATTGACTCAAGGGGCATGACCACATGACAGCAGTGTTTAGCCTGTTTACCTAAACACTGCCACAGGCATCTGTGAATATGTGAATAGGTTCATAGCTGATGTGCTAGGATAGCTTCCCTTGCAGGTCATTTTAAGTCTAACCATTTTCCCTTTTGATACTTGAATTAGCCTATCACATTTTGTTTCTGCAGCTTAAAAAAATATAATTCTTACTTTTAAGGAACAATCATGTTTGTACATAAAGAGATGTATGAGATTTTATTTGTTTTTAACTTCTTTCAGTGTGATAGACTGGTTGACAGACTTCTCAGGATTGACCTGGGCACAGTGGTTTACAACACAAACAGAATTACAGAGAAATTATACAGAGTTTTATATAGTCCAAAGAAGCAGAGACAATATGCTTACATGTTATTTACAGTTATAAATGCAAGTATTAATTAAAGCATGTACAATAAAGGTAAGCATTCAGTTAATGGTTATTTGTTAAAATATTGCTTTTACAAGAAAAGTGTGACTATAGCATGAGCTGCAGGAACTAAACATTGTCAAGAAAACAAGAACATTTGGTGTCCTTAAATATACGTTCAGTTTAGAAACAAAGATGTTTCTCTTACTGTCCTACTTCAGCAGTTAACTGGATTTTAGACAGATTGTCCTAGCTCAGAGATGGCTATTTCTCCTGAATCGGTTTTAAAACAAGGTCTCACTAAAGTAATCTTATCTTCTTGGCCATTTCTTCATGTTTAGGCTGCTTAATCTGTATATTTTTTTTTTGGGGGGGTGGACTGCACTGATTTTAATAGCTTGCAGATTTCACAGTTAAGCAGAAATGTGACTGCCATTTATAGGTAACTAGTGATAAGTTCAGGATTCTACAAAAATACATATGTAGATTGAGTTGGCATTAGTTTGTATTTTACATGCATCTGAGCTACAATCCAAGTTTACAACAGGGAGTCTATAATTAGTTTTTGGGATAAGTACATTTTTCACCAAGGGGATTGAGAGCTGTGAGATTCTATAGCATAGTTTTAGTTGCTGGAGATCCTCAGGTTAGCTGCATATTTACAGAGTCAAGGACTTAGACTTTGCTAATATGTTTTTGGCATGCAAGAATGTATACAAGGTTTAAATTCATTGTGAAGGTTGCTTCCTTTGAATGTGAAATGTGTATATAATTTACGGTATCACACATCTCAATCTCTGCATTTAAAAGGGTATAGGTTATGGAAGTGACCACTAGTGTAAATCGATAAATATCCACAACCTTAGAAAGTCTAACCTCGGGGCGTGGCCAAGGATGAACACAGGATAGCAGCAGATTTCTTCAGCTCCACCAATTTCACAGCACTGACAGGAAATAATTACTTTAAAAATTAATTTATAAAGTAATTTTCTTTCTAAATACGTTTGGAATATCAGTTTCTTGACTAATATCAAAAAAAGAAGGAAAATTTCAATAATATTCCTGTCAGAAAACACTTTGGAAATTTCTCTGTCAGCTTCTCTGTTTGAAATGAGTTCCAGTAAGACAAATTCTCAAGATTCCAGCATCAAGAAAGAGCTTCAGTCTCTGATATCTACAATTCAGCAACTTACTACCAAAATGGACAAACTGGATACTAAAATTGATAACTTCATAGAAAAAACTACAAAACAAATAGATTTGTTACATCTAGACTTGCAACAACAGAAGACTCAGATTACAGGCATAGAAGAGACTGTTAATGACATGGAGAATAGAATCCAGGAAGAAGAAATTAACATTGAGTTTTTGCTGAAGCAGAACACACATCTACAAACTAAACTTGATGACCTGGAAAATAGATCTAGGCGCAATAATATTAGGATTTTTGGACTGCCAGAAAATATAGAAGGTAACAATATTACTTCTTTTTTTAAATACATGGCTTCCCAAAACTTTAGACTTGCCAGAAGCATTTTCTTTTGGTATTGAAAGAGCCCATAGATCCATATCTAATTTTAACTCTAACAAAAAGTATCCTAGATCAGTTATAGTTAGATTTCTATCATCCTATGACAAAGAGATGGTACTTAAATCTGCATGGGCTAAAGCACCTGTTAAAATTAATGAGGCAACTGTGCGTTTTGACAATGACTATTCTTCCTTGGTAATAACTAATAGAAAAGTTTTTCTGCCATTAATAAGAGAGCTTAAGAAAGCACAGTTTAAAACCTACCTTCTGTTTCCTGCCAAACTAAAAATCTTTCTACCTGATGGCTCTAGAATTTTTGAAGACTTAGACTCTGCATTGCTGTATATTAAAAAAAATAAGATTTTGGATAAAATAGAGGAAATGGAATGGGCTAGTCCTTCATTAAAGAGGTTGGCAACAAAAGTTTCTTGGAAGACTTCAGAGAAGAAAAAAATGACTAAAAAACAAATGACTTGTTCTATGTTTTTTCTTTTTTTCTCTGTCTCTTTTTCTTCACTATTAATCTCTTTAAATACAGTTACTGCATCTCCAGAAAGCCACAAATATTCTGAAAAAAGATTTAATCAAAGTTATTTTCTGTGTACAAAGAACTGTTTTTGTTTCATAAATAGTCAAAATATCCGAGGAACAAATAACAAGTTATCAATCAACTTGTTTCTCTTTGTGATAAAGAGACCCAAGGTTAGTAATTTGATACATTTCTTTTTTTTTCTCTCTTCTTGTTTTAAATAATGACATTCTTTCTAGATTATGCATTCAGTAAGGGGTGGGGGAGGGCAGGGAGAGAAGTATGATGAAAACATGATAAGTGGAATAATAACTTATTAGTTTTTTTTAAAAAAGTATATATGCTGTTTAAATACTGTTGCTAATTATTTTGCCATGATTCTATTGCTTATACTTGTTTACAAATAATCTGTCATGATTTAATTACTAATAATTAGAACTAAAATAGTAAATATGTTTCATATCTATCTTTATTAATATAAACAGCAAGTAATATTTCACTGTAAATACTTTTTATAGCTTCCTTTTTTATCTTTTCTCTTTCTTCTCTCACTCTTTTTATTTTCTACTCTCTTTTCTCTCTCTCTCTCTTTTTCTTTCATGTAAGTACATTTATATGCTTTTGATAATACTGATACATGTATATAATAAGATTTGTACAAAAAATTGAATTGGGGCATAAAAAATTAGTTGTATTATATATTAATAACTGTGGGCTTAGTTTCACAGTCATAGAGACTGTAATAACTTGTAAAATACTTTGCGAAGGTTTTACTCTGTTTAGTTTCATTTGTATTGCTAAATGAATGTCAATCACTTGCATTTATTAAAATTCCCGCCAGAATGTTAAGGGAGACAATTTGGGATGTGGATTACCTCGTGAATAGTGTCCTCGAGTTGTTTTAAAAGCTTCAACACTCAGAATACACGCAGAGAAGCTGAATGCAGTCATTTTGAACTTTGACCCCTGAATTCACACTGACACATCGCAGATTCAAGAAGAACACTCTACCAGGAAGTAGAACTGCTGCAAATGCGATGCTGCGATGAAAAATGAACTCTATAACATTTAAATGTGAGTTATTTTTTATAACTACTTACTTATTTATGTTATAATTTATAAAATATGAAAGTTATAATGATTTTAAATGATTCAGTATCCCATAGTAAGCAAGTGTGATTTTTTAGAAGGCATAGAAAGTAAAACATATATACATATGCTTTTGAAAGTTTACATGACTGCAACATATTAATGTATGTAAATACTTATGATTTAAACATATATAATACTACAATTCATTTGACTTATCTAACTGACAAGCATAAATATCATTATGATTTTATCTTAGAAGAAGTTGTCATGTGACATATTTTAAAGCAGCAGTTCAGATATATAAAACACAGATGGCTTTCTTCACAATGATTTAAGTATATCTGGGAATTTACTTAGCTATGCAGTATGATTTGTAACCATATTTATGAACATAAATATTTTATTTAACTGGCAATAATATGTATGAGAAGAAAGCTTTGATGCAAGTAATTTAAAGTCTTTTAGAAGCTGTTAACTGCATTTCTATGACAGAAAATAGGAATATCCTAATATATGTAATGTCTGAACCATAATAGCCTTAGTTATTGACTCTAAATGAACATAAGAACTTATTTTTACAAACTTTGAATAAATTAATATGTAGATATGCCTTTTTTTTCTCTCTCTCTCTCCCTCTCTCTTCTTTTCTTTCTCTCTCTCTTCTCGGTTCCCAATATCAAGTTTATTTGAATGCTATTTGATTATAAATGTATTATACTAAATAGATGTACACAGTAGTATGAATTGTTTCTAAAAGTTCCTATTTGTTTATATGATGCTGATTTATCAAATGTTTAGCTTTGTCTTACTAGATAATCTAATTGAAAGAGGTTAACTTTAGTTAATAATAACGAGTATTAAATTGATAAGGTGGCAGCTGAGGTACTGCTGCTTAGGATAGGGGGCTAACTTGAGTGCTATGTGCTACTCAAAGTTGGAGTTTTTAACTCCAGGCTGGGTGCAAGGTTTAATCCTTATATTATTTTCTTCTGTTTACTGTTGTTTGTATATAGTTCTGACATCCACAATACATTTTATAAACTCATTGTCACTACAAACAAAAATGAAGCTTATACAAAATCCCATAAGAGTTTCAATAAATACAGCTATATTTAAAGGTACACCTAAAGGAGGAGGTATAACATTACTTATTTTGTTAATTGTTATTCTGATTATAAGTTTTATATGTTTAAAAAATGCCAAATGACTTCTCTAAAAGGAATTTCTTTAAACATTAATGGACTGAATAATCCATGTAAAAGGGCAAGCTTAATGATATACATTAATTTACATAAGGCCAACTTAGTATTCCTTCAAGAAACACATCTCCTGAAAAAGGATATAGATAAATTAGCCACTAATAAATATACAGTATTAGTTAGTTCAGAGCACACTCAGAAAAAAAGAGGAGTGGCTATTTTATGGAATAAACGTATGCCCATACCTAAAACTATTAAGTCTTATGAAGATGATAAAGGAATGTTTTGTATGGTTACAATACAAATTAATGGAAAGACATATACATTAATCAATGTATATTGGATACCAGGAATTGGTATTAATACAGTGAAATACCATCTTAATAAGATCATATCATTCTCTATAGGAGATATTATTTTATCAGGTGACTTTAATTGTATCCTACATGAAAAATATACTACTACTATAGGAAAAAGGAAAATTACATCTAATGCAAAACATTTAAAGGATTTTGTTAATTCATATCATTTGAATGATATTAATAATCAGATAGACTCGAAATCATTACCATACACCTTTTTTTCTAACAGATATAAAACTTATTCAAAAATAGATAGAGTCTTTATTTCTAACCAGATGGTAACAGAATTAATTAATTCTAAAATCATTTCATGTCCTATATCAGATCATAATTCAATTGTCTTTGAGTTCATGATAAAAAGTACTTACAATGTTCAGATCAAAAGGATACCAGCATACTTAACTCAACTAAAAGACTATAAAGATTATATACTTTCAGAAGTGCAACATTTTTATACATAAATAATAACCCTGAAGTCTCCATTGTTTATGTTTGGGATGCTTTAAAATCATATCTATATGGAAAAAGTATCAGATGGTATAATAATAAAAGGAAATCTTGGGATAAGGAATTATTAGATATTCAAAGTAAATTAGACTCTTATAAGCATAATAATAAAGAAAATATTATGGACAAAAAAGTCATTGAAGAAATAAACAAACTAAATGAGAAATACAAAGAAATTTTAACTCAAAGTTAAAATAACTTTAGAGAAATACAAGTTTTTGTCTTACTCAATAAGTCCCAAGTACTTACATAGACTTAAAAATAAAACAAAATGTTGAATAAGCAAAATCATATCAAAGAAATTTTCTCTCTAAGGAAAAAGAAGAATGTTTCTAGTCTACCAGAAATAATAGATGAATTTAGAAATCACTTTCACAAAATTAATCATAATAACATTAACATGGAACCCAAAGATAAAATAAAGAAATTTATAACTACAAACATGAATAAAAAACTTAATAAACAACAAACTAAACTATTGGATAAAAATATTTCATATACAGAGGTTGTTACACAAATAAACAAGCTTAAATCAAGCAAAGCACCAGGTAATGATGGTATTATACCAGAGATATATAAAATTATTTCTAAAAGTACATACTCATTAATACATAAGGTTTTTATTTTGGCCCAAAATGAGTTAATAACCCCCCCCCCCATCTTGGCAATACACATTTATTTCGCCAATTTTAAAACCCAATAAAGATCCAACTAGATGCACTTCATATAGACCTATTTCATTACTTAATGTTGATTATAAAATGTTTATGAGTATTTCTGCTGATAGATTAAAGACAATCATCCCAGGCATTATAGATATAGATCAGACAGGCTTCATTGTAAATAGAAATACTTTTGATAATATAAGGAGAACTCTAACATTAATTGATTTTGCAAATAGGAGAAAGAATGATTTAACACTTATTAGTCTCGACATAAGTTCAGCATTTGATTCAGTAAGTTGGGACTACTTGTTTATCTTACTGAAGTGCACAAACTTTTCAGATGCATTTGTAAATCTAATTGAACATTTATATAAAGGAGCATTGGCTTACATTAAGATAGGAACATATGTCTCACAAAAAAATACCCATTTTAAAAGGTACAAAACAAGGGTGTCCAATTTCTCCATTATTATTTACTTTAATAATGGAGCCTTGGGCTAATCTGATCAGAAACAGTACTGATATAGAAGGATTTGATATAGATGAAAATACAACATCTAAAATTCAACATTTTGCAGATGATGTTCTAATTACATCAGCAGGATCTAATTCTTCTATGCAGTCCCTATTTGATAAAATGATGAATTTTAAAAATATTTCTGGTTTAATATTCAATGAAGAAAAAATAAAATATTACCTATATATACACAAAAAAATGTCCTCATTAGTGATTTTAGTAAACATATACCCAATTCAGGTCAGATAACTTACTTAGGTATAATATTAACTAAGGATATCAAATCTATTATACATAATAATTATAATACTTGTCTTCTTAATATACAAAATCTTTTCAATAGCTGGAATAATATGTTTTTTACTATGGAAGAGAGACTTACAATTATTAAAATGATAATATTCCCTAAGATATTATACTTAATACAATCAATAATACTCCCACCTACAAAAATAATTATCAAGAAATTGAATACACTAATGTTAAATTTCTTATGGGCACCTAATAGACCTAGGATTGCATTAAAGAAACATACTAATAGCTGGTCTCAAGGGGACATTTCTTTTCCAGACTTTAACTTGTATACATTCTCTTCTATTATAAAAGTTATTACTTTGTTAATAGATCAGTCATATGTTGCAAAATGGAAAGATTACTGGGAACTAATTAGTATTCACTTCATGAAAATCTCTTTAACACATAAAAATATGATTGTAAATAACTCCATGTCATGGTTACTAAAAGAATTTTGTACTTCACCTATTACACCAAAATATATAGTTAGTTATCCATTAAACATTATTATTAGTTATCGTAATTTTATATTCATGCATCCTAAGTATAAGGAATGGAATTTTATTCTATTCCCTATAATGTATACACAAGGTATGCTTTTGTCATCCACTTCTGAAAGAACTCATTTAGTCACAGAAAATGATCTAAAGTACTGGTATCAGTTGCTATCTGATAATAAAGTTAAAAATTTAGACTTCTTAAAACAAGAATTTGATCTGAGAGAAACTTGTTGGTTAGAAGTTCAGACCTTTAGACAACATGTTATTAATAAAATTGATTTAATGTCTATAACAGTTAAAGAATCTATCCCAATACTGATTGATTACTTGATATTAAATTTACAACATAAAGTTTCTGATAAAGGTAAGCTTTCATACATACATAAAATTATCAGAGAAGAAACTTATTACAGTGTAGATACCTATTGGAATTATTTCACTTCCATTAATGGTGAATCACCAAATCAGCAAGATAAACAATATATATTGGAATCTGCTTATAAAACTACTTCTTCCATTATTTGGAGACTTTTTACTTGGAAATTTTTACATAGATCCTTTTATACATATTTGATGATGAATAAAATAAATAATAAAGACAATCTATGTAAAAGATGTAATGTAGAAATTAATGCTGATTGGGCACATATGTTTTATGACTGTATAAAATTGAAAGAATATTGGAAGTCAATCAATGATTTTTTGCAGGCTCTTTTTACAGATAATTTCATTATTTCTAAATCTCTTATATTATTCAACACTCCTGTTCCTCAAAGTGTTAAAAAGGTTAAGCTTCCCTTGTTATGGTCTATTCTAGCAGTGGCTAGAAAAATAATAACCAGAAATTGGATTTCAGATACTCCTCCTTCGTTTAATGAATTTAAAAATGTTATGACTGTAGTGTGCCATATGGAATTGATGACAATAAAATCAAGAACTACTAGAAAACATCTTACTATATTATATGGGATACTTTACAAAATCTGTTAAAAAAATCTTAGCTTCAATAGCATGGTATTTTAGTTTAATTAATTGATTTGATTATAGTGGATGTCTTTGTAAATACTTTGGTTATTTTATTGAATGTTATAACCATTTCTATTTTAATTACTTGTATAAAATTGTTATGATATTTATTTTGTATGTTAAAAACAATAAACTTGTTTTAAAAAAAAAGAAAGTCTAACCTCTCAGGCTGCAGCAGATGCATTTAGCATCAATTCATACTGATGTTCTAATTTGTGGGATTGGTTTGAGTACTGGGAACAGGTTGATAGTAGGAGGATAGATCATACTGGGAATTATTACATCCCCACCTAACATATGAGGCTTGCTAATCATAGATAATGTTAGAAATAATGCAGCCTTAGTATAGTGATGACTATTTTGCTTCTGTGTAATGTGTTTAATGCATTCTGATTTTGAAACAACTTCAGTTCACTGGTAGTTTACTACTGTTAATAAAGTTAAATGTATTTGTTCATTTGAAACAATGCTTATAGCATGGAAAATGGCATATTACTAACCTGGTTTAGTGTCACCTGTGTTCTATGGCAAACATATCCAAAACAGAAGTTTACTTATGGTGAAAACAGTGGTTTATTTATGATTATTCATAAAGAAAAAGTTCATTACTTTATTCTAATCATATTTAATTAGAGTCCAAAATGTATATTTAGCCTGACTTTAATCCAGGCTACATTAGTGATAATAGAAATATACTTCATGATCTTAATAGCACTTAAGTTACCTGAAACTATACTTCTAAATATCTACATTTTGCATTTTCTCTTCACTATTAATGTTTGCATATTTTAATTGTGTACGTATTCAGTTGTAGTAGTCTTTTGCCATTTTACTTAAGTGATTTTGAGGCGATAATATTTTAAACATGACCTGAACTAATTTCAAGTATTTAAAGAGAAAAAAATATTGTTCTTCCAATGAAAAAGTAGACTAAACAAACATCACCAATACCTACTTTGTGGCTGGTCGTTTCACTTGGGTATGCTATGCCCACTCTGTGAATGGCTACGGACCCTACCATGCTCATAGACATTCGGGCCTGCAGAGGCATAATACTGAATAGTTACCAGCTGCCTCAAGGATGCCCAATGGATGTATTATCTGCTCCCTGTTCACTTAAACTCAATGTCACTGTACATGTGTTACTTGCCATCCTGTGGCCCCAAAACCAGATCATCTCACTGTGGTGTTGGTAACAAATACCTGTGTTTGGATGACTGACTTGCATATTTACTGATTAATATTAAGTTTTGCACACAGTTGAGGGACTGACCTGGAATCATAATGGCACTGCAGACTCCAATGTTCTTCCCCATGTGGCAAACTCACACATCAGAAGCAGTATCGCATATGTCTTTCTGTGGTAGGGAGCCCTGTGTAGACTAGGTGGAATTGATTTACTTGTCAACCACTAATCAGTGGTGAGTGGAAGCTCATGATAAGTGCTAGCCCTCCATTGTTAATGATACCAACAGTGTCATTGTGCCATCAGATTGTGGCATGGAAGTGTACATGGTTATTGTCATCCACAGGTGACCTGCTGACATCAGGCATTAGCTTTAAGGTTGTGCTGGAACCTCCAACAGTACAGCCTGTGATTACATGAAGACTTAACAGCTGTTGCAGGGCTGAAATCAATGCTTGTTCTTTTCCACACCATGGCTATCATACTGATGGGTTGACACAGTCTGTGAAAACCTTATGTAAACATGCATACTTTATTGTGCAGGATACTGCAATTGCAAACAGGGGTGCAAGGACAGATGTGGAGAATCATTCTGAATAGGTCCTGCCTTGTATGCAGTGCAATATATAATACATCTGTATAAGCTAACAATATCATGGTGCATCCCCTACAGCCTCTTGTACATTCATCACCACCCCAGCACCCTAGCCACTACCACATATTAAAGTTAGTTTCCCATTCCCAGGGTGATACTCAGGATAATCCTCAACCTTTGGGATCCACTTTTGTTTTGAGAGGATTCCATCACTAGTTCTTTGGATGCAATATCATACTGGTTACCATCACCAAACAAGTCACAGACACATACTATCCCCAGCCACAACAGAGATATCCTGCACCACTCCCTGATAAAACCTGGTCACAAAAGATTTCATCTGCAATACTACCTACCAGCATGCACTGCCATGTGTGCATAAGTCCTGAAGTGAAATCTCAGCTTCCTTGATGGTTTCCCAGATTTAGCATTTTTTATAGGCACATGAAAAGACATGTATTCCTGTGTGGCACAGTGAGTGTGCTCACATGCCCAGTGTGAGTGTATACCCCCCCCCATTCATTCTGTCCCATTTTTCTGTAGCCATTCACCCTTTCCTACACAACCTGATCAAAGGGCATGTTACTGTAGCATACTGAATCGCTGTAGTCCTCCTCCTACCAGAGTATTTGATATATTGCTTCACCCTATGTACAGGGGGATATCATGCCCTGTGTAGCAGGTACTGTCCCATATGAGCATTGCTCCCCAGATGATCCTACCTACAGCTTGACATGACTATCATTTCAGTGTTCTGTGTTCTCACACCCATACAGTGGTGTCTGGTGACTTCAAATTAAAGGGGGGCTGCAGAAGACAGCTGAATGGGTGGGGCCAATGGGAAGGGTTGGGGCCAACTAGAAAGGGTTGGAGCTATGCTGAAAACCACAACAACTGGAACTTTAAATACGCTGCCCTAGGTGCAAAACAGTCATTACAAGAGTCCAATCAAGACAAAATGAAGTGTAGAAGAAAAAAATATTTCAATGCATTGGCTACATGACAGCTTATTTAATATCTAGATGGAAACACAAAGGTTGTGAGGCATGAAAAAATAAATTACTCTTTAAATACATTGCTGGAATGCCAGTCAAAATCAAGTATATAAAAAAACAAGCAGCACTCAAGTCAAACCACTTCTCCTTGCAGTGCAGTTCCAATTATAATTTATATTCAGCTTTATAAAATTACCAAGTAACATGCTGAAAGTAGCAGTCTGTGATACCTCCACTTGTAAAAAATGTTTCTTATCCAAAAAAGACCTGCTGCCTGACAACAACTATCTGCTTGTTTCATGGGGAAGACATGATCAAAGTAAAAAATGAACATCAAAGAAGAAACAAGCTCAAGATAAATTGCTTAAAGGATCACTGCACAAGTTATGGACCACACATAATAGATTTAGCATTCTGTTTAGTTTATGGGTAAAGCCTGCAAAGATGACTGCAAGTCTCCAACAAAAGGTAATGAGCTTCTGAAAATACTGTAATCCTGTCCTTTATTACAAATACTGTCATATGCATTTCATTACCCAAGGCTTATATGTTATCTAGTTATATAAATATTCTCTGCATGGCAACAAAAAAGGCTTTCAATATTGGTAATTCTTTAACAATATGCTTATTAAAACTTATTTGCATCTTACAATCTCCAACAAGCTTACCTGATGGTCATTAAAGCATTGCTACCTAAACACAGAGTAACAGAGCACTGTGACATCATGCCTTTTCTGAATAATAAGAAGCATAAATCAACAGTATAAAAATATGACAGAAAACCAGAACATTCTGCAAAATCAAGGACAGATGAAAAGCCACTGCTGTACTTGCACACTTACACTGCATAACTGCTCCTTGCCTTGCTTGGACACATTAAGAGTCACTACATGGTGGAGTGGAGTGCAATAAGTATGTCACAATTTGAAATGTCTCTGACACTCATACTTCTCAACCTCAGAGCAAGAAATCTGGACAAAGCCATACATAGAAGTGGGACTAAGGCCCAAAAATATGGACAATTTTTAAATATTGCTCTTATAAACTTAGAAAGATAATAGAATAGTATTAGGTCTTGCATTAGTATGAATTTTCTGAAGGGTATGAAATCTGAAACTCAAATGTCTGCCATTATTTTCTAACTTCAATCTTTAATGATTTGCCACTAATTTGACAGAAAACTACAATTTTATGAAAAACGGACCAAAAATGTGATGCAAAAATATACAATTGCCACACAATACAACTGGGAACCTGTCAAAGAAGGGACACCTTTTTAATATTAATACTGTTAACTGACAAAACAGCTGACAAAATTAGAGAATCTACATGCATTTCTGCAAAAAAAGTAATCTATAACTATGATCATTACAGTTATTTATAATTGTAAGCCGTCCACATTTTCTACCAAAATTGCTATTTTGCGAAGGGATTATTAGGGGGAGAGCAACATTTTGAGCCAAAATTGGGGACAGTTGATAGGTTTGGATATTCCTAATTCTATAAAGTGATTTATTTGCATGTACCTCTCAATCTCTTAATGCAGGAAATCTGGACAAGGCCAAATATACTGGGGGAACATACAAACAGTACTAAAAATTGCTCTTGTATTGACAGTTGATAGAATAATAGACAGTCGATAGTGTAAGAGGTCTTGCTTTAGCATGTATTTTCTGAAGGTTACAATGTCTGAAACTTAATGTCTGTCATTATTTAGTGACTTCATTCCTAAATGATTTGCCAGAAAAACACAAATTTTATGAGGAACAAACCAAAAATAAGAAGCAAAAATCTATTAATTCTGCAAAATTCTGGACAGTTGAGAGGTATAGTTTAGCCAGGGCCGTCTTGAGTTTGCTGCCCTTCCCCCTCACAAAATCATAGTCAAATGGAGCCTCTCCCCTGCAACCATTCCAATACCCCATTCCTTGGTTATTTTGCCCCATTTACCATAAACACTAATGTGCATACTCCTTTACTTCTGCAATGATTTGGATTTTATTTGAAAGTTTTATTTTGCATTTTACAGCACAAACACTAATAAATACTAATAAATAAAACAAAGCAATGCAGTCTCACAATGAAAATAGACTTGGCATTAAAACTTCTCTGCCCTTGAAACTCACATTCATTGAAATAGCATTGAAACCCACATTTGAAGAAAATACATTTTGCCAGTGGCAGATAAAGATTAACTTTGTTTTCAACTCACAGGCTGTTTGTTTTCAAATCATAGGCCCCTCGCACATGAAACATACACGTGCTCTTTGATGCAACTTCCTGATTGTATTAAATTACATTCCTTGTACAATACATTACAGTTGTTAGAGGGTGTTTTAAATTTATTGTTTTGAACATTTTTCCAGTAAACAATGAAACAAAATGCATGCACCAGTAATGAAAAAACTGCCCAATTCAAAACATTTCCATCATAAATTCTATTCAGACTTCTACAGTCCACCAATATCAATACAATATGCACAATCTCTGAAGTAATAAAAGCCATCCAAATAATTCTACATTAAAAAATCTATAACTAATGAAGAGGTTGCTGCTAGCAAACAACTTTATATTTCATTGTTTCATCTACAAATAAAGTGCCTGTTGCCCTTGAGAAATAAATTGCTTATGTTGCATTAAAAATGATAAGCTAGTAATATTGAAACAGAGAATGGATGACCAACTGATAACAGGTTGATAGTTACTAGGTATCTTCACCAAAAAGGACTGCAGCATCCACCCCCCTTTACAGCACAGTACAGTATCAGCAATGCATCTACCTACTATGGGAGTAGAACCCACAGCCTTCTGCATCAAAACCAAGTAAACTACCTGTTGTGCTATTAACAATACAAGCAGACTCAGCATAAGCAGCACTTATCTTTTGTTCCCCTGCAGCTCTCAGCTCTTTGTAAAATCTACTCGACACAGCTGTATCTCTGAACTTTGCCGCACAACAAATCTGGACAAAGCCAACATTTATTGGGGTGGGGGGGTGGGAGACAAAAGCCTAAAAATCAGGGACACATTTTAAACCTTGCTTGTATAATGTTGGAAAGTTGCTAGAATAAAATGCCGTATTACCACCAGTAATATCACTGCCAAGTCTGGAACCCAGGACCCTGTGCAAAACAGTCAAAGCAACATACCACTATGCCAAATCAGCTGTTTTGTGAAAAAGAGGAAGACAAACTTAAATGGCTACCATTTAGTGAACTCGGTTCTTACCATAGCTCTCAACCTTAGCACAAAAAACCTGGACAAAGCCAATAATTGGGGAATACAGTCCAAAAAATAGGGACACATTTCAAATATCCATCTTATAAACTTAGAAAATTGCTAGAATAAAAGGTTTTGTGTTACCATGTACTTTCTGAAGAATATGAAGCCTGAAATTCAAATGCCTGTCATTTTTATTTAACATTTGTTAACCAGGAAAGTCCGACTTGGAACAAAAGCCAATTTTCAGCACAGGCCCAGGGAGAAACACTCCAGACATATGTCTTTGTAAGATGAGAAGACATGCCAACTCCACACAGAAGGTATCCCAGCCAAGAATCAAACCAAAGAAACTGTAGCTGTCAGACAACAATGCTACCACTGCACCACTGACTGTGTAAGGAAACAAAAATGCAGAAACCACAGATTTTAAGTGGAACAGAACAGAACAAATATGAGGCAAAAATCTGTACTAAGATGGGAGGACATGCAGACTCCACACAGGAAGCACCCTAGCCAAGAATCAAACCAGAGAAGCTGTAACTATCAGGCAACAATGCTACCCCTGTACCACTGACTGACTAACAAAAATATAGAAACCACAGATTTTATGAGGAACAGAACAGATCAAATATAGCAATTTTTTTTTACAAATGGTGGTGGGTAGGGAATTCAGACCCTTGCCACCTGCATACAAGGTACAGGGTTCAAGCCTGAGGTATTCCCTACCACAACACCATGAGTTCTCTCTACCCGCCAGTATATAGCAACTGGGGCATTACACACACACCCTTTCATATCTGCCCTGTAATCCTCTCTGCCAAAAAGCAAGCACTCGTGATTGGGCTAGTGCACCTTAGCTTAGATATCCATTGGTCTAGCCTGCTGCTGCTGCAGTCCAGAGTGCCAGCAGTCTATGACATCACCACCACATGGACTGCTGGGCATCTCAGGGCAGAGATGCATTTCCCCCTATCTAGACTGCTGAGAAAGCAGTCTGAGAGCATGCCCGGAGTACTTACGGGAACATGTTGCTTTTTTTACTGTTTGTGTGTTTCTTTACTTATTTTTATTTTTGTTTTCTAGGTGGAAGGGCTACAGTCCTGCAGTCCCTATAGCATGAGCCGCCCCTGCACCCATACATATCACTTCATTTATGTTCTTTGTTCTTGCTGCTGCCACTAGTCAAGGATGCTCAGTACATGACATGAGTGAATTAACAAGTTTACAGTCATATTTTAACATACCTATTTTCAAGTCCAATGTTAGAATTCAGTAAACCTCTATTCCACAGTTACTTTTCTAAAAAAGTTCTTACATTATATATCCCCACTTCATTTCATGCTACAAAATGCATCTTGCCACTGGACTTATGTTAATGAGGTAAATTAATATGGCTGTGTATGAATGAATGACAAAATAAGATTTTGCTGAAGGATAGAAATACTGTCCTCCAAGGAAATCACCCCTCATTTGTGAACTTGGCAAAAGAAATCTTAGCAAAAGGTGGCAAGACATTATTTCAAAGCTTAAATTCATCTTGGTCCAAATTCATTATATTTCACCCTACATCCTTCGGAAAAGCAGCTGATTACATTTTACTTCCAATTCATCTATAATTATAATCTCTTCCTCTCTTCTGCAATAATACAGCCTTCCTTTTAAGAATGCCATCATTCCCCTTCCTTATGTTTTCATTCTAAAAAGCTTCAAATATTACTGCCGTATCTCCAATATCTGCAAAATAATTTCAGACAATCTTTCATATAAGTAATCAAAGATGTTAGCAGGTATGACCTCCCATCAATTTACAAGGATTTCACAACTTCCGCACTAATAGCATTTATTATATAACAATTGAGGGACTTATTTCAACAAGAGTGCATTTTGCCATGACTCGTGTATTTGATGCAGTTAATCATGTATTATTTCATAAACAAAACATGCAACTTTGAAGTCAACACCATCACCTGGTTTTAAAACATCACAGTTTTTTTCATTTCAGGTCTACTCCAGCAATCATTTCTCTGAAAATGCTAGCCCCAGAAATGGTGCACTACAGGGTGCTCTTTTACCATCTTCATAAATCACCAGTTTTGAAATTCCGCATGGAATATGTGTGTTGCGTCATCCATAACCTCTCAAGTCATTGTTACTCTAATTGTTTGAGAGTCTTGACTGACTGCCACTGCTGTGCAACAGTCCCATCCAACACTCTGCTTTATATCCTTGTTTCTTCTACTCACTCTCCCAAATCATCTGTGCCAAAACATCTACTTTCCTGTAAATGTGTCCAAGCCATCATGTGTTTCCTTTGACCAGTACTGCAACTGGAGCTACTTTAGCTTCTGCTCTGATGTCATCATTTCAGCTATCCCACAGTGTGAATCATACATAATCTCATGAAGTTTATGACCTTCAGCTCTTGCTTTCTCAGCTGCTCTATTTTCTGTACCATATAGTACTGGTTGCACCCTTTTGTACACCTTACTTTTCAGCTTTTTTGGGATTCTAATATCATACGTTACCCATAAAACACTGTTCCAAGTAGGCAGCAGCCCCTCTTATTGGAGAGTTGACCTCCTCATTCTGATTTTCCTTCTCCTGAAACACCCCTTCATATACTTGGAGTTGTTATCCTCGTTCACTATTTTCCCTTCTATCTCAGTTTTCAGTTTCTGATTCCCACCATTTGCGGCCATGACATCTGTTTTGTCTGTACTAAGCTTCATGCCACGTGCCTTCCATTTTTTGCATTCCATCCCATTCCTTTATCATTTTCTGAAGTTCCAGTTCAGAGTATAATTGTAACATTGCCTACATACAGCAGCTTTGAGGATTTCTATCCTCCAATCTGTTTGATAATGTAACATCAGTAGGAACAGCAGTGGGCTCAAAACTGAAATATTATGCACACCCACTTCTACTGGGAAAGTAAAAAAATTGCTCATACTTGTGTCATGGGTCCTTTTACATAAGCGTGAACTAATTCTACAAATATTTTCAAGAATTCAAACTTTAGCATGACAGCCCAAGTCAACGTTCTTGGGAAATTGTCATATACTCTTTCCAAGTCTAGTTTTGACCAAATGGATTCATTCATCTCAAACTTCTTCTCCACCATTGGTCTCACTCCAAATATTGTTTCATTTGTGCTGCAGCCAAATCTGAATCAAAACTTATTTTCCCTATTTTACGTTCTACCACTCTGCATGAAATTGTTGGAGAAGGTGATTGATAAATACACAGTGTGTCAGTAGTTTTGAACCTCCATACTTCACACAGGTGTTAATGCCCCTTTTATTCTTTTTATACTGACAGTAAAATGCACTAGAATGCTTAATCGTCTAGTCATCATGGATCTGCATGTCTCTATTCTGCTCTGAGTATCCTTAGAAACCATTTCACCCTCAACTTACCCAATATATGAACATATCTACTGTGTTCTCATGTAAACTTGTGACTTACCCAGACAATTTTCCTTTGCGCTGTTAATTCAAGGGTTGGCAGTTCTTTCATTGTAGGCTGGGCATGAAGCAATTCGATTCAGCTTCTGTGGGATTTTTTTCATTCAGAATCTGCCAGAAATACTCATAACTGCCTTCAGTCTATTGTGGGATGCCAAGCATGCTGTTGCTGACATTCATTATGAATGGTGTCTGATGACCATCTCTGATGACCATCTTCATTATCTGTCCATCTTTGCCATGCAACTTGATGCAATTCCCTTGTGAAATCTACCCTGCCAACTCACTTTTCAGAAGGTGGTAGAGAACCTCCGATGCCTTGTTCTTTTCTGTTACAACTGCTCCCTTAACCCATTAATACTTGTGTAGTGTGATATGTCACACCTTGTATTTGTGAGCACTTTCTGCAAAATAAACTGAAAATGAATAAAATAAATATTTTGCGAGTAGTAAAAGCAATTAAATCTGCAAATAGCAATTTTGTCAGTAATATTTACAGTAAGAATAGTCAGTTCATTCATAGTCTTACCATAAATATTATATTTTAGTGCTCACAGATAAATTATATTTTTTGCTCAACTTTGACAACTTATCATATCTTGGAAACTGTACTAACTAGACATATTGCTAGAATACTTTTGTTAACCGCAAAGACTTTCATATGAGAAGACATTCCTCAATGAATGCATACTAACAGGCATATGAAAACAAATGCTTAACTGTATAATTAGCAATAAAAATAACACAGAATGTCTGAGTTTGTGTACTGCTACCTGCAATTCTCTTTTTCCCCCTTTAGCTTCTGTTTTACACTATTCAACTCATGCAATTAACTCTCTCTGGAAACCTTCTCAGCTTTTGCCTTAGCCAAAGCTTAGTGATTGTTTTTCTCAACACTGTTACATTGCTGATTCGGTGGTCGAGGTCTGCTCCATTCCCCTCATGCTGCTTGTACTCACTCTGCTCCCCTACACTACCCAAATTCCCACACACTACTCCCACTCTACATTAAAAATATCCCAATTCCCCCCCATCCTTCTTTCAACCAATCTCTGCATCAAAACAATCGGAACATAACCCAATCACAGTAGCACTATAATTAATATCTGACTTTAAAGTGTTGACACCCCAGCTTTTGCTTCTAGAGATTATACTGCTGTAATTATAACTACTCTTGCACAGTAACATTTTGCAGTGCAAACTACTATCTTCAACAAAGATCGGACTTGTGTATTTTAAGAAATGGCTCTGACTCAAATCCTGCTAGTGTGCCGCCTCAGCATGGAAGCGTTCTTTACAAACTACCATACATCCCAAACAAATGTAACCAGTAGTCCTACAAACCCACACTCAATACATCAAGTTAACAAGTATATCAATCACCATAGCACCCATAGTGTACCAGAAAACCTTATTTTTTTTCCAATTACAGGTATCTTAAAGTGTTACAATATGAAATTCAATGAAACTAAAGTATAAAGGCCTTTTGCTACATCCTTTCCTTCATAACATTTCTGAAAGAAAATTAGTTGAGAGATTTACCCAAACCCTGGCCCCACACAACAGGAAAACCTCCACACCAACATCACAATATTAAATGTACCATAGTATTTTCCTCTCCCATTCCCCAATTCCAGCCCTCTCTTTGTAAATAACAATCTTAGAAGTATATGCAATAAAATCCAGGACCCACATGGTTTTATTGCCACATGTCCCCCAGACATTATTATAGCTACAGAAACATGGCTAAAAAAAGGAGACACATGGCAATGAAATTACACAACCTGGCTTCGGTATAACTAGGCATAACAGGAAAAATAAGTGGGCAGGTAAAATATCCATCATGTACAATAATTCCCTAAACTAACTGCTTATGCACAGCAGATGGAGAGATAATAAAATAAGCAAGTTAAGGGGAGTAGAACTACTGGAACTGAATGCTTCCTCAAGTCTTGGTGAGTACCTTCATGTGGTGGACCCTGTTTACACAAAATCTAACTAAGACAACACTGATATATATACTGTATTCTATATAGCATATCCCATGGACAGAAAGTAGGTTAAATAAAAATACACCTGGGTGCACAAGTACCATGATAAAAAAATGCCCAATTCTGGTAGGCACACTGGTGCCAGGACTGGAAAAAAGACAAGATCCCCCCCATTGTAGAAGGAAGTAGCAGTCTACAAAACCCACAAAAACTGAAAAACTGTTAGGACAAAAAAGTGCAATAAAGATGATTGAGTGAACTATTGGGCATAATAAATTATGCATTGTCGCCATTATGCAAGTAACCCAGAATTTCCATATAGAAGATAATCAAAAACAATTAAAGAAATTAGAAGAAAAATACTTGCACAAAAATCTATCTAAAGCTTCAAATGCAAATTTGTGTTCATTAGTACAATAGGTTCATGAAAAATATTAGATAGTCCAAGAAACCATGGGCCTTTTGAAAAAAAAGAAGCAACTGAGAAAGTGTGAAAATATAAACATCTAGAGATTTTTTTAAAAGTATAAAAAAAAGAAACATGGACATGGGAAAGAATGAAAAAAATCTGATATGGTCTAATATTTATGCAGAGGAGAAGGCCAAACTAATCAATACAAAAAAGCAGCTCCAAAGATATTTGAAGAGAAATATAGGCAAAGACATCCAGATATGTAACATTTCACAACACAAAAAAATAAGACCACAAAGGAGGAATGTAGAACAGAAGATTTGTAAAATAAAAGTTAAATAAATAGAAGCTGAAGTTATGGAAAACCTCCAAAGTGATGGATTTAGCAAAGAAATAACAGGTTATAGGTTCATAGGAGGTTACTAGAATAATGGTCCTAGAGCCCTTACAAGCCTAGCCATATCTATCTTGAGTTGCCCCAACTGTCTGTGATTAGGTGAATGAAGTTTGCAGAGGTAAGGGTCTACGGCAGTTAACAATAACATCCTCTGTCCAGGAAGGACATAGGCACCACCTCAGGAGTGAATTTGCAGTCACTCATCCATTGATCTAGATTGCATTTTAAAAGAGAGTGAGGGAGCAGCTCTATTTCACATGAAATTGAAGCTCTTTCCAGAGAAGTGGTGGTCATTACGTTCCAGCATGTTGGAACAATGAGTCCCCAAAGTAAGGATAAACTGGTGAAGTGGGACACACCTGAAGAAATATGGACATGGGAAAAGAAAAAGAAGGGATTTAATATGGTGTGATATTTTAGTAAAGGAGAAAAGCTAAAATAATCAGTACAAAAAGCAGCATCAGTGATATTTGAATATTAATCCAGGCAAAGGCTTCCTAATATAGAACATTTTACAATACAATAAGAAAAAGTTGGAAAGAAAAGAGAATTAGTAATGGAGAAGTTAAAGAAACAGAAACTGAAGTTATGGATTTCTTGCAAAATGAAGGATTACTGTTTAACATCCAACCCTGTTAAATGGACAACCCCAGAGTCTAAATTTCTGACCTAAAGAAACTTTACCAGATACCTCCTAGTGGTCACCGCCTACTTACTATATCATCATCAACCCTACTCCTGGTTTCAATTTATTTTATGCAGCCCTGTTTTCATGCCCTCTGGTGAACAAAATTAACAATATTCAGTTCCTGTTAAATCTTCCAGAACCTGATCAATAGGCAACAATAAGGTTATTACATGTTTGTGTGTTTGTGGTGGGGGTGGTTAGGCAAGAAGCTACTGTTTATGAGCTTGTCAAAAAGCTTTTCTGAACTGTGCAGCTCTATTACATTTATTTGTTCGGCATAGCATAACTGCAAGCAATACAGTCAAAAAGAGTACAGTTTAGTGAATTCATACTTAAATCTTTGCAGTCTCTTGACATATTCCCCTTGTAGTAAAGCAATCTTAGAATTACTATGTAAAATTAGCACAGGTTGCCATAGTGTACAGCCCCCACTGTGACAGTAAGTTTTGGACTTCATTGTTTAAAATAAATCTCTTGCTTGCATCACATTTTTATTTTTTTTATATATAGCAGGTCAGAAAACCATTACACTTCGCTAGTATTCATAGATCAAAAAACCAAACATGAAAAGAAGACTGCTTCTACTGCTGTTTGAAACTTTCAACATTATGATGCTTTCTACAGAGCAAGTGGCAGTCATGCATATCATAGCACTTAGCTATCATTCAGAAAACCACACAAAATAAAATATGAAATGAAATTAAAAGAATGTTTTGGCATTGCATTGCTCATATCATTTCTTGCAAGTGAGGTCATACAATTCCTGAAAGGCTACTTTTCTTTGAGGATAAAAAGAACATGTGAAACTAATGAATCAGTGAAAGCTGTTGCAACTACAACTGGAATTTGAGATGGAATTTGACTAGGACCACTAAAATTTGCCATAAGAACCCCACCCCCTATCCTCACAGCCAAAGCTGGGACATGCTCAGAAAGCTAGATTGAAAATGTAAACAAAGACCAGAACTAAAACAGAAAAATCTCTGAGACTGTCCCTTTAACATCACAGCATAATAGAACAGTAAGTCCCCAAATGAAAGCAAAGGAATGGGAAACATCTGATCAGTTGAGACATGGAGACACTATTGAGCCTCGGTAGGAAACCAATACAAAGCATTCAGTTGGAGTTGCACAGCAAAGGAAGGAACAGGAAATGGTGGCAACTGTGACGCACTTAATGTTGGGGAGAGATAGGGCAGTGAGTTCCCACAGGAAAGAGCAATGGATAACGTAGGATGCAGCTGAAGAAAATATGTCACAGGAAGATGTTCTCATTTTCCTGCAAGCATTCTATAGAAAGTTCCAGAAAAATAATGTGCCATCAGTTTAGAAGAAAATGATCTAAGGTAAGAGCAGATTGATTTAACAGAGACACAGTAATCAAGACTATTATCAGAAATTCATGCAACATAACAGAAGTAAATAGGATATATTACTGTGCAGCTATATGAAGTCTTACCACAAAAAATATAGGACAATAACAGAAAGGAAGGGAAGAAATCAAATGCCATCATGGAAGTGTCAAATAGAGAAAGATATAAATCAATTAAGTCAAGAAAAGTCACTGTTAGAAGAGGACAGAATAGGGAAAATAACAAAAATACTCAGAAAAGTAGATGTGATGAAGGCAACATGCAGTATTAGGACAGACCAGGATCAGATAAAAATAACGGAAAAGTACAAAATAAGCAATTCACTGATCTAAAAAAAGTTTTGGAGAATTGGGAAACAAAGCAAAAGGGATAGAGTGAGACAAAAAAGAAAGAAAAAGAAAAAAGAAATACACACATTTTGGAGAGGTATCTATGAAGAGCCTGTGGAAAATAAAGATACTGAATGGACAGAAGTAGTAAAAGAAACAGTAAGAACTTCAAATGTACATGGTATAAAATGAGGTGATGTAGCGGCCAGAGAAACTGAAACAAAATTAAGAAAAAGCTTCTAATAGGAAAACCCTAGCCCCAGATGCACTACATAACTTCTGGCTAAAAGAATATTTTTACATGACGATTTAGCTTTAAGTACTATGTATAGGTGCACCCCGAACAGAAATGTGGTTAACAGAAAAAACAATACCCCTCCTTAAGAGCAAACTTGCAGGATATATAAAAAATATAGACCGATTAATTGCCTTCCCAATGATGTATAAACTATACACTGGACTTGATGAAAAGGCAATAGAACAAAATGTTAAAAATAGTCATATGGAATAAAGGAGCATTTGTGGTTAAAGTCATAATGGAGAACTGTAAAAAGGGGAAGAATCTATGTATGGCATAGATAGGGCACAAAAAAGTATTTGACAGCATTCCACATTCATGGATAAAGGAGTGCTTACAGATGTACAAGAAAAACCCTACATTGATCAATTGCATTACAGTGACCATAAAACAGTGGTAAACTACTTAGCAGCTAAACCATGACAAAGGTCATATCATTATCCCAGGGTTATAAATTCAAAGTGGAATATTCCAGAGTGAATCATTGTCTCCTTTGCTCTTTTGTCATGCCCTTAACCCAATAATCCATCTACTTAACAAATTTTCTCATGGTTACAATTTGTCTCAAAAAACAACAAAGTGTAAGACTTCTCTTTTTTTTTTTTTTTTTTTTTTTTTATAATTTAAAATTGTATATTTTAACAGATGAGGAGCTGAAAGCACAACTGGCAGTGGTCAAAATTTTCTCAGATGATACAAGAATGTCATTTGGTCTTGATCAATGGGCAAAAGTAACATTTTAAGTAAGGAAGCTGCATCACAAAGGAGGTAACAGTCTGGAACACAAACGTGATATAAAGGAACTTTAGGAGGAGGGAGTGTACAAATATTTTGGAATTGATGAAAGATTGACACTAAAATATGAACAAACATGAACACAATTCAGGAGGAGTAATTTAGAAGACTAAAATTAATACCGAAAACAGCCCTAACATCTAGGAACAGAATACAAGCTATAAACAGATTTGCTCTTCCTGTTAAAACTTAGTTTTTGGATGATTGACTGGCCCCAAAAATAATTGGATCAGTTGGACAGGAAAACAAGAAATATGTTTCATGCTTATCAAATGATATATAACACATCAGTGTACATCATAGGTTCATAGGTTCATAGATTAGTACTAGGCTAACTGCCCTTGCAAGCCATTTTAAGCCTAGCCAATTATCCCTTGTGAAACTCAAACCCTGCACCTTGTGTTTGTAAGGCAAACACCTTAACCGTTAGGCCACCCTCCCAACCCCTACTGTTCACCTACTCTGGCCATTAATATTTCAGTTGACATTGGCACTGTAAATGCATGGTGATGTGCACACTGACTTCTAAAAATACACTGTTTTGGAGTTTCTTCTCAAGAGTGTTCTCTCCATTTATTAAAACTTACTGCTTTATTTATGTTGTTGTCTGGGTTAGTTCCAAACCCAGCCACTGGGGATGCACAAGCCAGTGCATTTCTTTGTGCCGGTCCCAAACCCGGATAAATGGGGAGGGTTGCGTCAGGAAGGGCATCCGGCGTAAAACTTCGCCAACACACTGTATGCAGTCACCAAGAAAAATTTTTATACCGGATCGGTCGAGGCCCGGGTTAACAAAGACCGCCACCAGTACTGTTAGCCTACAGGGTGCTGGCGGAAATTGGGCTACTGTTGGCCGAAGGAGGAGAAGAGGCGGAAGACATGGCCGAAGGCAGGAGGAGAGGAGAAAGGCTAGGACTGTGGTAGTGAGGGTCAGAACTTTGAATGTTGGCAGTATGACTGGTATAGGGAGAGAGCTAGCTGATATGATGGACAGAAGGAAGGTTGGTATATTGTGTGTGCAAGAGACCAGATGGAAGGGGAGTAAGGCTAGGTGTATCGGAGGTGGGTTCAAATTGTTTTATCATGGTGTGGATGGGAGGAGAAATGGCGGAGGAGTTATTCTAAAGGAACAGTATGCTGAGCATGTTTTGGTGGTGAAAAGAGTGTCGGATAGAGTGATGTTTATGAAGCTGGAAATTGATGGTGTAATGATGAATGTTGTTAGTGCGTATGCTTCACAAGTTGGGTGAGCAATGGATGAGAAAGAAAAATTTTGGAGTGAATTGGATGAAGTGGTGATCACTGTACCAAAGGGGGTGCGAGTGGCGATTGGAGCAGATTTCAATAGGCATGGTGGTGAAGGGAACAGAGGGGATGAGGAAGTGATGGGTAGGTATGGTGTTAAACAAAGGAATGCAGAAGGTCAGATGGTAGTGGATTTTGCGAAAAGGATGGACATGGCTGTGGTGAATACGTATTTTAACAAGAGGGAGGAGCAAAGGGTGACATACAAGAGTAGAGGAAGATGCACACAGGTGGATTATATTTTATGTAGGAGGGCCAGTTTGAAGGAGATTGGAAACTGTAAAGTGGTGACCGGAAAAAGTGTCGTTAGGCAGCATAGGATAGTGGTTTGTAGGATGACGTTGGTTATCAAGAGGAGGAGGAGGAGTGTGAGAGCAGCACCAAGGATCAAGTGGTGGAAATTGAAAAAGGGTAATTGTGAGGTGGAGTACAGGGATGAATTATGGCATGCAGTGGGTGGCAGTGCAGAGTTACCAAATAGCTGGGTAACTACAGCAGAGCTAGTAAGGGAGACGGCTAGAAAGGTGCTTGGTATCACATTTGGACAGAGGAAGGACGACAAGGAGACATGGTAGTGGAATGAGGAAGTACAGGAGAGTATAAAGAGAAAGAGGTTGGCAAAGAAGAAGTGGGATTGTCAGAGAGATGAAGAAAGTAGACAGGAGTATAATGAGATGAGGTGCATGGCAAAGAGAGAGGTGGCTAAGGATAAGGCATATGAAGAGTTGTATGAAAGGTTGGACACTAAGGAGGGAGAAAAGGACCTGTACCGATTGGCTAGACAGAGGGACAGAGCTAGGAAAGATGTGCAGCAGATAAAGGTGATAAAGGATAATGAGGGAAACATACTCACAAGCAAGGAGAGTGTGTTGAGGAGATGGAAAGAGTACTTTGAGGGGGTGATGAATGAAGAGAATGAGAGGGAGAGAAGGTTGGATGATGTAGGGATAGTAAATCATGAAGTACAATGGATTAGCAAGGAGGAAGTAAGGATAGCTATGAAGAATCGAAAGGCTGTTGGCCCAGATGACATACCTGTGGAAGCAAGGAGGTGTTTAGGTGAAATGGCAGTGGAGTTTTTAACCAGACTGTTTAATGAAATCTTGGAAAGTGAGAGGATGCCTGAGAAATGGAGAAAAAGTGTTTTGGTACCGATTTTTAAGAATAAGGGTGATGTGCAGAGCTGTAGTAACTACAGAGGGATAAAACTGATCAGTCACAGCATGAAGTTATGGGAAAGAGTAGTGGAAGCAAGGTTAAGAAGGGATGTGATGATTAGTGATCAGCAGTATGGTTTCATGCCAGGAAAGAGCACTACATATGTGATCTTTGCTCTGAGAGTGTTGATGGAGAAGTACAGAGAATGTCGGAAGGAGCTGCATTGAGTTTTTGTAGACTTAGAGAAAGCATATGACAGGGTGCCTAGAGAGGAGTTGTGGTATTGTATGAGGAAGTCATGAGTGTCAGAAAAGTATGCAAGAGTGGTACAGGATATATACGAGGGTAGTGTGACAGCGGTGAGGTCTGCGGTGGGAGTGACGGATGTGTTTAAGGTGGAGGTGGGGTTACATCAAGGATCAGCTCTGAACCCTTTCTTATTTGCAATGGTGATGGACAGGTTGACAGACAAGATCAGACGGGAGTCCCCTTGGACTATGATGTTTGCAGATGACACTGTGATCTGTAGTGAGAGTAGGGAACAGGTGGAGGAGACCCTGGAGAGATGGAGATATGCTCTAAAGAGAAGAGGAATGAAGGTCAGCAGGACTAAGACAGAATGTGTGTGTGAATGAGAGGGAGGATAGAGGAATGGTGAGGATGCAAGTAGTAGAGGTGGCGAAGGTGGATGAGTTTAAATACTTGAGGTCAATAGTTCAGAGTAACGGTGAGTGTGGAAGAGAATTGAAGAAGAGAGTACAGGCAGGGTGGAGAAGAGAGTGTCAAGAGTGATTTGTGACAGACTAGTACTTGTAAGAGTGAAAGGAAAGGTCTATAAGAGGGTAGTGAGACCAGCTATGTTATATGGGTTGGAGACAGTGGCACTGACAAGAAGGCAGGAGTTTGAGCTGGATGTGGCAGAATTAAGGATGTAAGTGTGATGATACAAGATAGTGCCAGCTGTGCCAGGGATAGTAGGGCAGTGCATATTTAACATATGCCAGCATATCTAGCTGGAGTTTTGTACATAATTTTGTCATTTGATGATTGCACCGATTTATACAGATGCTTCTATTAAACATGTATTATAAAGCTGCTTGTGTTACACATGCATCAACAGTTGGTCCTGCTGGACAGCAGAGAGATTTACATGCATGTCAGACAGTATTATTATAAAATGATTACATGTATATGTCTTAACAGAGAATTCTGGAGTGATTGGGTTTGTTTAGACCATGATGATTTCATCTTACAGGTTTGATTGCATCCTGAAACAAAAATGCCTGGGAAAACTAGGACTAGGAATTTTACTGTATTATCGTTAAGGGTGAACTAATTGCTACCCTGGAAGGGTGGAAGTTTTTGAAATTATGTTATATCTTTCAAATTTTGCAACAGATCTTAGCAAAGCTCTAGATATGTATTGTAACAATGTCAGGTGAGCAGATGTGATGTCTTTCTGTAACAAGCACTGACTTTTTTTAGATACTAAATGAGAGATATGATGGAACTCTTATAGCAGCACACTGTTCTTTGGAACCTGAAAGGAAAGATCTCACAAATATCTCACAACCACACACCTAATCTTTCTTTGTTGTAGTAATTCAGCACATCATCTTGCCTTGCTGTAATAACTTAACAAGGGAATAGTAATTCTTTAGTCAGTCAGGAAATTATAGTGTGATTAGTTAGGTATTGCTTTTCTGCATCTGTGTGAATATAGCCAACTATGTTATTTTTTATTTCTTGTGTCTGAAACTTTGGTGTTTATTATAACTAGATGTTCAGTATTCTCATGTTTTATATTGTATTATCTATTAAATATTTCTATACCTTTCATTGTGGCTGGTCTTTTATAGAATATTTTTTAACATTAAGAGTACTTATGCTTATTTTAGTGACACTGTGGCCACTCCTGAAAGCCTTGCTGCATTGGTCAAACTACCATTTGTATTAGTATTAACTTTGCTCAGTATAACTGGGTACCCTTATAAGATCCTTAGAGTAACTGACTGGTGGCAGCATAATTACCTTATAATCTGGGCAGACTGGGCATGGTTGGTAAATCTGTGCCAGTCTTTTCCCAGGAGTGTGTGTGTGAGTGTGTGTGTGTGTGTGTGTGTGTGTGTGTGTGTGTGTGTGTGTGTGTGTGTGTGGGCATGAAAATCAAATCTCAAAGATTGTGTCAGCTACTTGGAGCAGAGATACAGAGCAATGTATTCACAGAGATGGTGATGGAGGACTTGGCTTGGACACTCAGCTGAGGACTCAACTCTACAGCTGTTAGTGGGGAGTGCTATTTGGAGCCTAGAGAGAGAGTGGAAACCCCAGCACTGAGCATGTTCCCTGTGTGTTCTTAAGGGAAATTGTGCTTGGAGCTGCATCTGGAAATATTGTGTGTATCGTTGTTCCCAGTAAACATCTCTCACCAGTGTCAGTGGTGAAGATTGAGGCTCTTTTCATTACTGACCCAGAGGAGGGACATCACACTAAAATTATATATTCATCTTTCTGAAAAAGGTATGGACCTCCTTGAAAGTGATTACATGTACTTATCTGCAGTCATAGAACTGTGAATGTTTTGAGACACGAAGAGAAAAAAAATCTAAGATGACTTCCCTACTTAGTTTAGCAGAAACATATCAGTGTTAAGATGTAATGGAAGCCAAAGTAGACAAAAATTAGACAGCAACTGAATGTGCCCCTCTAATATATATATATATATATATATATATATATATATATATATATATATATATATATATATATAAGGAGAAATATCAGATGAGAAAGCAAAAAGTGTGGAAAAGACATAAATTTAGTTGCAAGTACAGAATAACTCCTGGAACAACCTTGTATCAATCAGGATTAGATGCAGGAAGAGTTAAGAAGCAATGAATTTAAAGTAAAAGATGAAAGGTTAATATTGGCAGCCGAGGATAGTGGAATATGTATGCACTGGATTACAAAGTCCATTGAGCATGTGGGAGAAACAGACAAATGCATATTCTGTAAAACAGAACTGTAAACAGTTGGACATATTGGTGCTGGGCCTGTATACTGAAAGGCATAATAATGTGGAAAGACTGCTGCATTGGAGATTGTGCAAACATTTCAATACTGAAGTAGCTGAGAAGCACTGGTAACATTAGCCACAAAGCATTATAATGAATTAAGTTTATATTACATGAGATCACCCATTACCTACAGTTCAAAAAATAGATGCTAGAAAAACAGATATAATCATCCATGAAAGGATGAAAAATGTAGCAGCAGCACCACCAAACAAATGTAGCACTGATAATTGAAATTGCTACACTCAGTGATTATAATGTGTTATATACAGTGAAACACAAATTCAAAATACCAGGATTTGCAGGCAATAACAAGAGTAATGTGGAAGGTGGATACCCAGACAGTTAACATAGCAGTAGGAGCAATGGATCTCAAAAAGGAATTTACAGTCTTGTTTAGATATGTTACAGATACTTGCGACTCCTTAGGAATCATACGAGTCAGTTCTGTGCATATTGTGAGTGCTGTAAAGAGCACTTTTGGCTAACAAAGATTAAAATAGTACTAATTTTACAAATGTTAATCATACTTCAACTTAGGAATGGGGTACCATTCACATCCTGTGATTAGAAAGCTTGAATACCTGGAAAATGTAAACAGACGCCACAGTTTAAAAATGTGAAACTCATTATATCGTATCTTAAAATCAATAATAGGAAAACACTTTGTTTAGCAACCATACACATCTTCACCAGGTAAAAACATTACCACTGTGGAAAATATCCTATACTGGGTATCCCACCATATACAACATGAAGCAATGCTAGGAGACCTAAATATATACTGGCAGATTACTAACAGCAATAGCCCATCTGATTCCTTAAACCTGTATGGCTTTACACAGTTAATCAGTTACTTGAGTCCACAAAAGAACTGGTAGAAAACCTTAGACTGGATTCTTGCAGCGGCTGGCCTTCTTGACAGCCTAAACCACCCTCATCCTACTTATACTCCCAGAAGTTACAATATCCAAGATAAACAATTTACAACCAAGTTCATAATTCAAAGAACACACTTAATAAATTTTTCAGAGAATATAACTGGAAAATACTAAAACCTATGCCCTTAGAATCTGCTGCCCCATACTTCAATGAAATATTCCTAAAAATTCTCAATAACCTTGCTCCAGTACATACTAAAAGGGTCAAACCAAATCCTGCACCATGACTAACAGAAGAAACTAAAATTAATGTTACAGCATGACAAAGCCTGTAAAGTCTAGATCAAAAATAGAACACAAAATGCATTTGTTTGTCAGGAAATGGCTAAGACAAAATACCAAATGAAACATGACAATCAAACATACTATAACATCCTCTAAAATAAACATCAAAACAACCCAAAACTCTTCTAGACATCAAAAAACAAACTAACATCCATGCCAAGTTACCACCCCCACCCCTACATCTAACAGTAATACTGATTCAATTTGCACACATTTTAACAACCATTTTATGCCAAGTAAAACATCCCTCACAAACATTAATACTTCCACTACCCTCTCAGTACCAGCAGTGTCTGCTAAATATCCTTAGCTATTTGACTTCAGCCCAGTATCTAACTCAACAATTAAAGTCGTACATAACCTAAAACCAACCACACTAGCTGCTGACCAACTCCCCTTAGACAACTTAAAAATGGATGCAGATGCAATTGCTTTTCCAATCTCTATATTGATAAATAGGTCTATTTCAAAAAAATGTTCATTCCCTCTTGAAAAAAAATCCATTATACCTTTACAAAAGGTGGCACATTTAAATACTTTAATGACTGCAGGCCCATTAGATTACTCATTCTCCTGTCAAATATACTTAATGTATTCATGCACAGATTCTACATCACCTAAAGTCAAATAACCTGCTCTCAGAAATGCAGTACTTTTTTCATATCCCACCACAGCACAACCACAGCCTTTCTTCACTTCACCAACATGATAAACCAGTATGGGAACAATGGTAACAGTGTCAAATGTCATCCTAGACTTATCCAAAGCCTTTGACACTGTATCACATACATTACTCACTCAAATCTCTTCTATAGGCCTCTCTCAATCCACCCTTAAATGGTTCCTTAGTTATCAAACTGGAAGAAAACAGGCAGTCAAATGGCAACAAGACCTCTCTTCAGTTACCAAAGGTGTCCATCAGGGCTCTGTACTAGGACCCATTCTATTTATTATTTTTATAAATGAGTTTTAAGTTGCCATACACTAGGCAAATATAGTACAATAATGCAGATGATTTGACTTTAATATGTAGATACTCCACAATAGTCAGTCTACAAGAAATCAGCCAAATTTCTCTCTTCAATTGAAACCTGGCTGGAGAATTAAAACCTACTCCTTGATTCCAATAAAACAAATCTGATTCTCTTCACCGTAAAACTTTATCTCCATCAAAAGTGATCTTTCTTGGTTACATCTGCAAATACTGAACCTGAAGTAGTACCAAAGACTACATTACTGAGCAGTGTACTAGATGTTGCAGTATTCTTTACGATAGGGATCCCCTGGCAAGGGCAGCCCAATGTTCAGCCAGTATACCAAAGCCTGTTAGTTGCAAAGGTAAGCCGTATGTCACACTTATGCTCCCCGTTCATGGTGTAGACCATAAAGGTGACATCTAGACATACCATCCTCAGAACTGAAAAAGCCCCAGTAGGTACAATAGTATGAGGATAACGTTAGGTAAAAAGCACATCCAGAAGGAAGGCGTGGGGGGGGTGTCTACAGCAACAGTGAAGAGGACATCTACTGTTATGGTAAGATTTTACAAAACTTAACTACATCCTTCCATATCACTGTTGCAGTATTCTTTACAATACAGTGAGTGCAAAGTTCAAGATGAAGATTGGGAGGATGACAGCCAGCAGAACCCTCTAGGAAGTCATGGAGAAAGGTCCTAGCAAAACCAGCTCTGGCCCTAGAAATCCCATCCAACTTATAGTGCTTAGTAAAGGTATGCATGGAAGTGCAAGTTGTTAACTCAAGAATAGAATTTGCATTCAAACCATTGGAAAAAAGCACCAGAAGCTGCCACAGCTGTAGTGAGATGAGCCTTAACAGAAGAAAAGAGGCGCTTTCCATGAAAAGAATAGCAAAAAGAAATGGATTAAGATATCTAGTAAAAAGTGCTTGTAAGCAGCCAAACCTAAATATCTAGGATGGAAAGAAAAACTGTTCAAAGATATGAAAAGCTTTGGTCTTATCCAAATAAAATCTGGGCTGTCTAACAATGTGTGAAAAATCTTCTTACTAGCAGACTGTGGAGAAGGGAAAAAGTGGGCAAATTAATAGATTAAGAGAAGTCATTAACTACTTTGAGCATAAAAGGATTTGTACGAAGGGACACCCTATACTTATGGAAAACTAAAAAAGGAGGGACAGACATAAGGGCTTGCAGCTCAGGCATCCATCTAGCAGAAGGAAGGACCAAAAGAAGAGTCTTCCAAGAACAATGCTGTTAGAAAGCTGAATCAACGGGCTCAAAATGAGCCAGAGTTAATTTTTCCAAAACAAAATTGAAGTCCCAGAAGGAGGGACAGGCTTTCTGATGTACCTAAAGTAAAGGCTGTCTTTAAGAAACTGTTTGATCTCAAATCTAGAGGCTAAAGGGGAGTCAAAGGCAAACAAGCAGATATAGCAGATAGGGGAGCCTAATAGAATACTCCAAGCCAGCACTGAGCAATTCACACAAAAAAAAAAGAGAACCAAAGGAATATCCAGAGTAAGTGGTCCCCGTTTATGAAGAAGACATGAAATAGAAAACCTCTTCCTTTTTGAAAAGATTTTCCAGTAGTGGTTATCCAGACCTCCTGCAGGACCCAAAGCACATCCTCAGAAAAAGGGAGGTCTGTAAGGGGTCAAAGCCTTATCACCCACAATGTCAGCTAAAGAGTAGAGAGGTGGGGATAGATGAGTGATCCCTTGTCTTGAGTAGGTCCACCCTGTGAGGTGAGGTAACTTGTGATGATTGCCCTTGTCAAGGTGTAGAAGAGGGAACCAATGCTGTCTGGGTCAAAAGGGAGTCACCACAAAATTTTGAGAGCATCCCATTTTATCTTGAACAGGTCTTTCAGAATGAGAGGAAGGGGAAAAAAGAAAGAAGCATCACCTTCCAAGAAAAAGAGAGGGCCACCCACCGTCCAGGCCGGAGGGCATGGGGCTCTGGCACAAAATAGAAGATGTCTGTTCATAGGGAAGCCAAACAGAGGATTATCCCACTGGTGGGCAATGTGCAGAAACACAGCCCTTGGAAGCAACCACTTGTGGGACTGTTTTATGGGCCTGCTCAGAATATATGCCAAAATGTTTTGATCTGAAGAAATGTAAACTGCCTGAAGGGTCACCTGATACTGGATAGCCAGTCCCCCCCTTGCTTGTTGACACGCCATCACTGTGGTATTATCTGAGAGAATTCTGGGAGCTCCTGGAAAAGAGAGAGACTGAAAAGCCTAAAGAGCTTTCATCTCTGACACTGATGTGGTCTTTCTTTTGATAAAGCAACCAAAGACCCGGTACCTTTAAAGGGTCTAAGAAGGCTACCAGTCCCACATCTGAGGCATCTGTGAAAAGTTCCTGAGAGGGGATGGAAGGTTGAAAAAGAAGCTCTGGGTTGAGGGACAACTGATGAATACCCCATTGAAGATCCAGCTTGAAGCATGGAAAAAGAGGGACTAAAAAATCTGAAGGATGAGAATGTGCATGTCTTACTTGTGCATTTCGCGAGCAGCTTGCCTTATGCACCTTATTTCCATACCTGTCTTGGCCATTCTAATCTACATGCACACAGATGCACATAGACACACACGTTGTTTTGAGACTTTGACATTCTTGGACTCAAACCATTTCCTGAGATGCAGGACACCTGAATATTTCCATGACCTCTTGTGCTTTCACTCCAGTCAACTACCAAGTCTTCAGCCTAGACTGACCATTAACCTTAGAGACTTCTCTGACCAAAGTATGCAGCTGTTTGGCCATTAGTGGTTTATGCTGTGACAATATTGGATTTATACTCCAGTGTCCATTGCTAAAAAGGTGAAAGTCTATCAGAGTTTCATGTTGTCCACTGTTGTATGTGATCTTGTGACTGTCTCACTTGCTGAATCATGTGTTGGCCACCATCAAATCATTTGTCAGAGATTAGTCTAGAATGTCCTCTGCTACATTCATGTTGCCCCACCTATATTGAACCAAGCAGTCCTCATTCTTTTCTGTCTGGTTATGGGAATTCAGCTCCCCAATGGTCACCAACTCTTGTTGTCCTGTTTTACTCAGTCTTGCAAATACTGCCTAAATGGCTTATTTTCATTGGAGTCACAGCCCTACTGTGTAGCATAGGCTGAGATTATAACTGCTGCTGCATCTTAACACTGGAGTCTGGCTGCCATGAGTTTATCACTAATGACATACCTCACTGACTTCACACTTTCTCTCACCATTTCTAGCTTGTCCTCCCTTTGAATAGTAGGCTTTAATGTATTGTCATTCCCCATCTCCAGATTACACAGGATGTCTAGACTCCTCTTTGCAAAACTGTCAACCACTTCCAAGTTCAGTCCAGGTAGAGAACACATATGGCATAGATGAGGGTAAGCAAAGTCCTCAAACAATTTATCTCTGCAAATTCCCTGCAAAGTTCTCAAACAATATCTCTGCAAATTCTCTTTTTTTGAAACAGTCAATGTGCCCAAATAACTTAGAGCTAATTACTCGATCTAGTGACTAGCCCTGATCCTCTCCTCTCTTTTCATTTAACATCTAAGTGAAGACCTACCAACATTCAGTTTCCCTCTACACACAAATGATATTGTATCCTTGGAGTTAATAAATCACACACAGGGTTGGAAGCCCCACTGCAATTAAGTTTCTTCCAACTGTAGTACTGATCTTTTGTTAAACTTCTAATCAGTCTAATAACTAATGTAATGCTGTTTGTTTCTTCTCAATCAAGGTTACTTAATTTACAGATTCTCAGGGCAATACTATTTTTAACGTCTCTCAATGCAAATATTTAAGCACTACAATCAATTCATCCCTCTCTCTCTTTCACATTTTATACTGATATTAGTAGCAAGCGCTAGTAATATCTCAACCCAAGTGCCATTGAAAAGAACATCTCCTGAGAAGTTGCCACATTGCAAGCAGCGAAAGGTGCTTCAATGGATTGTTTTGTTTTGTATTTTTTGGATTCCTGATGCTTCCTGTGCTGGGTCTTGGTGCTGCTGACTTGGTCTTTGTATTTCAATGGTTTGTTGGCTTCCTTTCCCTGGTTTACCTGTAGTATCCCTCCCCTTATCTCTAGGGAGCAAGTCACCACTGCCTTCTCAAAAGCAAAAAATACAGTCTCCATGGGCCCTGATAACATCTCAGGCTGCATCAACTCAGGCAAGAACTTACAGCACCATTAGGCACCATACTCATCCAATGCCTGAGTATCAAGTTCATCCCAGCCGATTGGAGGACAGCCACTGTCATCCCTTTGCACAAAGGTGGAGCGTCCACCGATCCAAGAAGTTATAGACCCATCAGCCTAACTAGCCTGATCTGCAAAGCCTTGGAACAGACTATCCTGAACCTCATTAGCAAGGACATTGGCAACCTACAAACACTTGATCCCACACAGTTTGGTTTCATCAAGAGGATGTCATGCCTGTTATATTTAGTCAACTTGTTTGAGGCAGTCACCAAAGCCATGGATGAGGGGAAGACGGTCCACACTGCCTACCTTCACCTGGCCAAAGCATTCGATACTATTCCCCACTCAGGTGTAATAAATAAACTCACTTAACTAGGTATGTTACCAGATGAGTAGCAAACTGGCTGACTGATAGAACCCACCTGGTCAAAGTATGGGAAGCCACCTCAAGCACTAGTCCCATAATGAGCTGTGTACCCCAGGGATCGGTCTTGGGGTCTCTGTTGTTTGAGATGTACTCTTCTGAGGTGCAGGCCAAAACCAGTGGGCTATGGCTGACCAAGTTTGCATATGACTGTAAGCTGGGTGCTGTCATCAGTTCCCCTAGTGATGTGGACATCCTGTAAGAGGGTCTCACCCAAACAAATGACTGGTGCCAGAAACATGGCCTCAAACTGAATGCAAAAAAATGCATCATCATCCCCTTTGGGGAGAGTGATGGCTCCAAACATTATCACATTAATAACAAGGTCCTAAGCATGCAATCAGTCATGAAGGACTTTGGCACCCAGGCTGATAGCAAACTGACTTTTGACCACCCTATTGCCGCCGTTGTACAGACAGCTTTCTACACTGCCCACCTCATTAGTAAGGGTATCTCATCCAGGGACAAGAAGGTCATAACATCCCTGCATTCTTCCCTTATAAGACCCATTATTGAGTACAGAGACCCTTTTGGCATGTACCTCACAAAGCACATGCAGCAGCTTGAGAGACCACAGAATTTCCTAGGAGAATCCACTGCTTCAAACATCTACCCTACACAGGCTAAAATTCCTGTCCCTCTACTTAGTCTCATACAGGCTCCTCAGAGGTGACCTCTGTCTGGC
Organism: Protopterus annectens; assembly: GCF_019279795.1. NCBI lineage: Eukaryota > Metazoa > Chordata > Ceratodontiformes > Protopteridae > Protopterus > Protopterus annectens. Next base: position 291,177,274 of record NC_056749.1, on the reverse strand, counting down.
ATACCCCCCTTCTGTGGAATAGACTCCCTCTCCACATCAAGCAAAGTACCTCATTAACCACAGCCTGGATAACTGGTTGGGGAACAGAAAATACACCCCTGGAATTCCACCTGTATCCCTGCTGGACAGGGGCATCTGGTGCTGACTTGGCGAAACATGGGCTAAATTCTTCGCTAGGCTTGTAAGAGCCTCAGGGCCAATAACCTAATAACCTCCTATAACCTCCTAAAAGCCAAGTCTGCTATAGCCTAGACTTGAAAACTGCTTACCCTTACTGACTCTTCTTTAGTCTTACAATAAAGCATTCTTATTTTTTGTAGATTTGCTTCATGACCGGACTCTAGCACTCACCACTGTGACATCATAAACAGACATCACTGGCTAACTGTTTCTTACAGGGCTTCATTTCTTTCAAGTTGCCTGCTGTTCATAATAGTCGCCCATCATTTCTTGTTAAATATGATAAACCTGCAAGGATTTACACTTTTCAGCAATGGTAAAATAAAATTGTAAATGGTATAAGTAATATGCTTTTGTCTTCCAATGTTTCTTTCACCAAATTTCCTATTTTTAATGTCATTCATAACCATTTAATCTAATATATTTATATATAGATACATATATTTATATACAAACACACACGTGCACAGAGAGGCTCCTCTCAGTTATGCACTGTATTGCTTTACTTTATAATGTTCTGTTCAACTGATCATTGAGCTCAGGTCATGGCTGAAACAGGTCAACAAGACTATCCCAATTACCAAGTTAACAAATAGTCCTTGTAGATGTCAAGAAAGTCACCAAAGCCATGGATGAAGGTAAGAGTACATACTCCCTATCTTGACCTAGCCAAGGCTATTGATGCAATTCCTCATGCAGATATCAATGAGAAACTCTCCCAGCTAGGTATTAACCCTTACATCACTGAATAGGTAGCCAAACGGCTCACTGACGGAACAGATACTGTCAAAGATGCTACCAGTTGACCCGTCACCAGTGGATCTGTGCTGTGTCCTTAACTGTGTGGAATCTGTTTCATGGAAGTCCAGGCTAAAGTAGACAGTCTTTGGCTTACCAAGTTCACTGATCATTGCAAATTAGGTGCAGTCATTGAGGCTCCAATGACAACATATTACAGGAGGGGGCAACACCGACAAATGACTGGTGCCAAAACCATAGTCTAAAACTAAACATAAAAAAGTACATGATTATCCAAATTGGCAAAGTGGACTTCCCTGCCAGTTACAATACTAACACCACTCCCCCCATTTCAAACCCAGTGGTTCGAGATCTGGGAACACATGTAGATAGCAATCTGAACTTGGACCACAAAGTTTCCATAGTGGTAAGAAAAGCTTTCCACAGTGAACATCACATCCAGGTCTAAAGATGTTATAATAGCTCCACTTTACTCAACCCTCATCAGACCATTAATAGAGTACAATGTTCACTTCGGCATATACCTCAACAGACACTTGCAGCAGGAGAGCCCACAGATGTTTCTCACCAAGAAAATACAGGCCTCCAAACCATGACTTACACGAACAGACTGAAAACCCTACCACTGTACTCTGTATCATATAGATTGTTGAAAGGAGACCAGTGCCTAGCCTACAGGGCAGTCTCTGACCCTGCTGTGATGTATATCCTGCACATCTACAAGTCATATGTCACAAGAATAACACACTCTATAGATCTTATCCTAGTCTGAGACATTAACAGAACATGCTGGAGGCGCAGATATTTCCCAGTGATTGCTGCTAATCTGAAATAAACTTACAATTCACATGAAGCAGAGCTCCTCGCTGACCCTCTTCAATCAGAACCTGGACAAATGATGGAAGACAGCAAATTCACCCAGGGGGTGGGCACCTATGTCCCTCATGAACAGGGATAGCTGGTGTTTAGCATGGACTCTCTCTGCGAATTACGTCCACCTAACCAACGACTATCAAGGCAACTCAGGATTAACATGGCTAGGGGCTTGCAATGGCTCTAGGGCTGCTAGTCTAGTAATCTCCTATGAACCTAAGTAAATTAAGGAATACATACATAATTACTAAATGAATGTGCCATGCTATCAAAACTAAGTCACATTAAGCTTTGTCCATATTTACCCCAAGGTTGGGGACACGCATGCATGTTATACATACAAGCAGCTGCACATACTGCTGTGCAATATATTCTTTCAGTAGTACCTCATTGGTGGGCCAAATCAGAACTACAGGTTCTACCAGGCAATTTGGGGACATGACCAATATCTGTGTGGCTTCACCAGAGAGTCAGTCAAGCAATCATCTAGGATTCTGCTCTTTTATCCATTTGCTGATATGCCTTGAGTGTCAGTTGTCATATTCCATTTGTGTGAAATCCTCTATCATCATTCTCTGTCTGCTTCTAGATTATGTTGTATCATCCTTTCCTCTACCCCTCTACTCTCTCTCTGTCTCTCATTTATGATACTTAATGTTATATAACCACAAACTACTAATCTACAAATTGGTTCTAAATTTCAGGAAACAGCCCAGCAAATATTTATACTATAAATAACTGATTTAGAAAACATGCTCAACTTTTTTTCTTTTTTTCAAATTGAAAGGGATTCTTAAGTATCTGTTAATGTACCAAAATATACATGTGTAACAGTCTGCACTGAGGCAGAGGGATAATGCCCCAACTACAGCCTAGGTTACCCAGGTTTGATTTTGGCTTTTGTGCCTGAGGATCTGGCAGGGAGTAATAGGGTAGTCAATCCTAGGGGGAAATTGATCATCTAATTCTTTCTTGTGGGAGGTACTGTCCATAGTAGAGGGTGGGTCATGAATACACTTTGGATGCAAGTCAATACCCCCTACCCAACCCAGAATGACCTTAGGTTCTGCACCTGAGCCTGCCTTAATATGGACTGACTTCAGTGACAAAAGCAGAGATTTGGAAACCTGGTAATCAGTGCCAGCACTAAGGCAGAAAGAATGAAGCAGAAGTGAAATGCAGAAAGACAAAAAAAAAAAAAAAAGAGAGAGAGAAAGAGATGTATCTGTAAAGAGAGTCTTTTGAAAGAGGGCTGCAACTACTATATTTTGATCTATGTGGCTTGTCCTCACACTACTGTGCTGATAACTCTCAGGTTGCTTTTATGTAGCAAATTAAAATGCAAATTCTTGCTTTTCTTCAGAAATTAGTGCATCTATGTATGAAGGCATGGCTGCGGATGTGATGCTCCCACAGTGTGAAATACATAATTTGCTGTTGAGCTACTTTTGCTAATACTGCAGTGACAAAGTGATTGGGTAGTATATTTGGGCAGCATTGTCAGGAGGTGACAATATGTCAAAATATGGTTCAGTTTATAATAAAAGCCGCAATAATAAAGGAATAAAGGAACGCAGTATACATTTTAAATAAGCTTTATTATTGAGTGCTTTCATTGCCTTTTACAATAACTGAGGCTATTTCAGGACATTGATCAAAAAACATAACAAGTAAACATTAGAATAAAAAAAGTAAGCCATTCACAGTCATTCAGGTATGTTATCCAGTCTCATTATTTGTTGGGCATTCAGTTTTGATACACTTCTGATGCAAACAGTTGTGTTTAATCTAAGAATCACAAATGAATTAAGTTGCAACTATCATGGTAATTCCAGGTTAACTTTGATGCAACACTTCCACCTTTTAACCACGATCTAAAGAAAAAGAAAAATTTACTAAAATATCTATACTGCACCAAAATGTCTATACAAAGGACATCCATTTTTTTTTCTTAATGGCATATGTATATTCATCTTGCATTACCAGCCCCTAAAACCCAGCTGCTCTAAGATCACTGTCTAGCAACTAGGGACTTAAGCTTCTTGCATCTCACATTGGCTAACATTTGTGCAATAATTTAAAGAATTACTGAGAAATCTGCAGCAGCCAAGCAGGGAGTGTGGAGCGGTTGCACTTTGCTTGACTACATTTGACTTTGGGATGAGTTGAATGTTTCGGCTGTGGGGGGAGGGAGCATGGGAGGGGGTGGGATTGTAGCTTAGGTTTTCAAGCAGGAATCTTGAGGATAAGTTAGGTTTAGGGAGCAGCAGGGTCATTTTACAGTTAGGTAGTAGAAGCAAATTATAGAGTTAGGTAGCTGGAATGGAGTTTTCAATAGGAATGATTGGGGACCTTTGCTTTAGGGATAAAGAATGAAATTTTAAGGTTAGGCAGCAATCAGGGACTTGAGATTTAGAGAGCAGCTGATGAGTTTTACAATTAATGTAAGGGAGCAAAGGTTCAGTTTACAGTAAAAGGAATTTCAAGGATAATTTAGGGTACTTACAAGTTCGTAGAAGATTCCTAGACTAATGGCTTAAAAGCCCTTATAAGCCTAGCAAATATAACCTGATTTTACTCAATAAGTGGCTTCTAGGAACAAGAGGATGGCATGGGTTTGTTCCTACTCCTTGAGTATGTTACATACTGACTCTGTCCATAAGGGACATATGTGCTACCCCAGGTGTGAATTTGTGGTTTCCCATCCATTAATCCAAACTGTTTGAAGAGGGCCAGGGAGGGGCTCTGCTTAAGATGAACAGGAAGCCTGTTCCTAAGAGTGGCCCATCTCTGATACCTCTGCGTGTTTGAGTTACTAAATCTGCATCCCTAGATTGGGTGATCCTCACAATGTTTGACTTGATGTGTAGCAGCTCCATAAGGCCTGGATTTGTGAGAGTGCCTTATTGGTGAGGTGTAGGTCACCCCTTAATAGTCAGAAGATGACAGAGTAAAAGGATAAGGTTTTTAGTCTATCCAAATAGGACATGTTGTATACACCATTTATTTCTTTGCGAGTAACCTCTGAGGTCACAAGTGCCTAGTCATGTACATGCCAAATTGCACATTTACTCAATTGTTGGTCTAATGAGAGATACGTACAGCAGGAGTATCATTTTCTTGGACCTGGATGCCATACCTTTACACATAGGTTGTGCCACATAGGACTTCCTCACCATTGTGGAAACATGGTCAAGTTCAAGCTATCTGTACAGTTAGATCTCTTACCTCTGAGTCTGCTCTAAGGGTGTGTGATATTGAGGTTGTAATTTGCAGGGTGGATGTTTATCTTCCCGAAGGGTTTGATAATGCATTTTTTTCGCATTTAGGTTCAGGCCATGGTTCTAGCACCAATTATTTGCCTGATCTATACTGTCCTTAAGGATATCTGCATCACTGGGGCATTAGCTATGCTGGGTTACACCTCTTACCACACATTCCGACCACAAATGGAGGACATGAAAACTAAAGGAGGCAGTGTATAAATATTCATTAAAGATAAATACACCTCTACATTGGTTAAACAGTATGATTCCCTGGAGACACTTCACATGCAACTAACTGTTGGTTGAACACCTATTCTAGTCAGTGACAGTTACAGAACACCCTCTATGAATAAAGACACCCACTCTGCCTACCTGGAACTACTGGAATCCATCAAGATACATCCAAACATCATGGTTCTGGGTGATTTTAATTACCCATCCATTGACTGGTTAAATTAATTTTGCTCAAACTTACTTGCCCAAAGGCTCCTCAAGTTCATTAATTCCAATATCCTGGACCAGCTGGTGGGAAACCCAATCTACAGGCACCAACATTTTAGATTTGGTGCTTACCAATATGGGGGATCGCTGCAGCACCCCTCATTGTGAGATCTTCTATTGTTCAATCTGACCATAAAATCAGTCTTACATGAAGTAACTATCACAATGGACACCCCCCTTCAAAAGCAACTAAACTATAAAACTTCTCCAAATCAGACTATATCCTTCTAAGGGAGAGTTTAAATAGCTTCACTGCACCTCCCCACTCAAATGGAAGTGGCAAGTATGCACAGTCCAACACCAATGCTTTTTACAAAGACCCATATAACTGCATGGATGTGGTCGCACCTGATAGAACCAAAACAAGCTCTTCAAGGAAGAGCAAACCTGCCTGGTGGACAACTGCCATCAACATGGCTTACAGTAAGAGAAAGAAATTGATTTCCAAAATTAAAGGGAGCCTACCCTCAAATGGAAACACTCCCTCCTCAGCTTAAACAAGAAAATAAGACTTCTTGTGAAGTCCTCCAAAGCAAACTACAAATCCAAATTAGCATCCTCAACTAAGGACAACCATAAGGCATTCTTTAGTTAAATCCATAGCCTAAAAGTTATGACCTATATTTGCACCAAACTGGTAGTTAATGATACCACATAGACTAAGCCCATGGACATAAACCTGTTAGCGGACAGATTCTGTGAAAACTTCACTCCCCTGTCCCTGCTGCACATACCCCATGACATCCTACCACCTGCCCCCTACCTTTAATCCATACCTCTCAACCTCTTAGCATTAAAAATCTGGTCAAAGCCTCACAAAATGGGGAGCAGAGGCCCAAAAGTAGGGACAGATTTTAAATATTGCTCTTATAAACTTAGAACGTTGCAACATAATTTCTTGGCATGCATTTTTCTGAAGGATATGAAGTCGGAAACACATGTACATCATAATTTAGTGACTTCACTCCTCAGATGATCCCAGTAATTGGCTAGAAAATGACAAATTTTATGAGAAACCAACCAAAAATATAAGGCAAAAATCTATACAGTTGAGAGGTATGCTTGTATCTCTAAAGACCAGGTTATAAACACCCTCTCTAAGGGCAAAAATACAGAATCTATGGGACCTGATAACATCCAAGGCTGTGTCCTACATGTGTGCCAACAAGAATAGGCAACACCACTCTTTTTAGTCTTTGTCTAAGCACTGGCTTCATCCCAGCTGAATGGAAAATAGACAATGTTATCCCCTTGCACAAGAGTGGTGCTTCCACTGACCCCAAACTATAGGCCTATTAGCCTAGCTAGCCTTATCTGAAAACACATGAAGTGAATCAGCATGAACCTCATCAGCAGATGTAAGTGATCTCCACACACTTGACCTTACTCAGTTTGCATTTGTCAAAGGAGAAGCTGCTTGTTAAACCTGGTGGATTTCGAGACAGTCACCAGAGCCCTGGATGAGGGGAAAACTGAGAATACAGCCTACCTGGATTTGGCCAAGGCTTTTGACATTATTCCCCACTAAGGCATTATTGACAAACTCACCCAGCTAGGCTTCAACCCTTATATCATTAGGCAGGTTTACAACTGGCTCACAGATAGAACCCATACAGTCAAAATAAAGGAATCCACCTCCAACAGCAGATCTATCACCAACGGTGTTCCACAGGGATCAGTCCTGGAATCACTACTGTTCAGACTCTATTTCTCCGAAACACATGCAAAAATTGAAGGTTTGTGGCTGTCAAAGCTTGCTGACGACTGCAAACTGGGAGCAGTCATAGAATTCACAAATGTCAACATCCTACAAGATGGTCTTAAATGATTTGTGCCAAAGTCAACTCAATGCAAAAAATGTATTATCCCTTTCGGTAAGAGCAATGTTCATGCTAACTAACACATCAGTAGAAACACCATATGCATGCACTCAGTACTGACAGACTTGGGAGCACAGGTTGACAGCAACATTATCTTTGATCACCATGTCTTCACAGTGGTCAGAAGGGCATTCTATATTGCTCATCTTGAAAGTAAAACACTGCCTCCAAAAAAAAAAGTTATAACCTCCCTGTACTCCTCACTCATCAGGGCAATAACAGAGTACAACGCCCATTTTGGTATGTGCCTTTCCAGGCACCTGCAGCAATTGGAAAGATGACGAAAGTTCCTCACAAGCAGGATTCAAGGTACTCAGCATCTGTCCTATGTGGATCAGCTAAAATCACTGTCACTTTATTCAGTTTCATACAGACTACTCAGAAGCAGTCTCTGCCTTGTGTATAAGGCAATCTCTGACTCTTCTTTACTGGAAATGCTCATGGGTTACTCGCTCTATAGACCTTAACCTTGTATGTGACATTAATAGCGACTGCTGGAGGAACAGCTTCGTCTCCCAGAGGTTACCACACCTGTGGAATAGACTGCCAATTCATGTCCAGCAGAGCACCTCTTTGGCCCTCTTCAAGTGCAATTTAGATGATTGGATGGGTAACCAAAAATGCACCCCGGGGTTTCCACCCATGTCTCTCTTGCACAGAGGCAATAGGTGCTGTTCATGGAAACATGGGCAGAACTTGGCCAGACTTGGAAGGGCCCCAGGGCTATTAGCAAAGTAACTTCCTATTATCTAGAGGCCTTCCACACTGGCCTTAAATTCAGGAAATGTATTTTTAACAGGAGAGGTCCCCTGCGGCACAGCACTATTAACTAGCATCTTGCTGGATCTGGATTCATTCACTATAACGATAAGTCTCGTCTGCAAGCGAATTCATGATTCATCTGATAACATATGGACTTTTGCCCAGATTTGAGATTATTTAATACCTGAACTGGAACAGTTTCAAATGCCTTGACCAAGTCGAGGTAGGCTGCATCTACTCTTTCACCCTCATCCATAGACTTAGGGACTTTCCCAAAGAAATTCACCAGATTCAGTTGGCATGACCTGCTCATGACAAAGATGAATTGGGTCATGTCCACTGTTTGGCAGATTCATATGCCATTGTTTATCAGGTCCATGAGTATTCTTTCAATGGCCTTACATATAAGACTAGTCAAACTTATGGGTCTGTGGTTTCCTGTGTCCCCCTTTACGCAGAGAGATGACTGTTGCTGTTCTCCACTCTATCGAAACAAAGCCAGTCCTGGTTTGGCTATGCAATTAAGCTAGGGTGGAGTGGTAGGAGGGCTAGGGAACTGAATAGAAATTTATTAGGGCAGTTAATACACTTGCAATTTAACCAAAAACTAAAACAGGTCCACGTTCTCCAAAGCTCGAGGCAATAAAGCAAAAGAAATAAGTTTTATTTTTTTAAGCACTTTCATCCATCTACTTGGACTTCATCAGAGCATGGTTCTCTCAGTAAAGACTAATTAAGGCATGAATTGAAGGATAATTAAAAAGTAATTAAAAGTAATAAGATTCATTAATAAATCCCAAAATTTAAAGCAGAAGGCTCAGTGTAATAGCCAATATGTTAGTGTAATCAAAGATAAAATAAAAAAATATCTAAAAGTTCCACTTTAAAACTTGTCCATAATATCCACATCCATGTATAGCAGTCTAATAATATATTGAAGTGTGAAAGTGTAACATTAAAATATAAAATACTTTGATCATAATTTTGCTGCTCTCATTCTTAGCACCAATTAGATTAATCCATGGTCTTGGAGACCTGGATTAAGCATAGCATCCGACCTAAGTTGCCAGAGGAGTTCCTTATATTCCAGTCTGTTTTCACAGGCTCCTCCTCTGGCGTTTGTGGAACAATTTCTAAAATACCAAATACAATTTTTTTAAAACCATCACGTTATGGAATGTCCATACAAGGCATTTTTCAAGTGGCTCTTTCTCATCTCATACAACTGCTCATAAATCCTCTTAGCCAGTTTCCTATCTGTCTTACCCACATAAAAAGCAGCATTGATTGCAGAGTGTCAAATACACCAACTCTGTTGAATTAGTTACCTCCCCTAAATGAAATAGTTGTTTGACAATAGTTTAGGGTAACCTCCTTCGTATCAACCATATAATTGACAATAATTGCACCTAACACATTTTTTAGATCCTGTCCTAAAAATTGGTTTACCCTTTTCCAACACTTCCTTAATGTTGGTTTATCACCCAAATGCCAGTAAAGCTCCTCATCTGTTTTGAAAATAGCCCAGTTGTGGGAGACATCTTTTACCCTATTACTTAACCCATCGTAATTGATGGCCATCCCATGGTGACAATTTTCCAAGGCTGACTGTTTACATGGGCCTATTTCTTTTAACAGGTTAGGTTTACCTAAAAATGCAATGAAACTGACTCCCTATTCCCCATAACTTCCCTGATCAGTGATTGCAGTAAATCAAGTAGGCATCCTTTATCTAGAAACATAGTAATCATATTCTTTAGTTCCTTCATAAAAAGATTATCATTGGATATCATTACGGCTTCCCTGATAAACTGGTCCTTCAGGAGGTTTTTCTTACAGTGCATAGGGTGGCCACTATTATAGTGAAGATAGGAATTGGAAAACATCTCTTTCCTAAATATACTCAAGTTGGTTGACCATTTTCCACTGCGAGTTGGATGTCCATAAAATGTGCGGTCGTAAGTTCTTGCTGTGTGTAAATCTCAAAACATCTGTAAGTACTGGTTAGATATGTTAAAAATTATTCAATTTCCAGAGAGTTCCCTGTACAAATAAAAAACATGTCATCCCAGTACCTGGCATAGAAAAAGCATGATGGTGCAAATCTTGAATTAAGAATAAATCTTTCCTCCCATGTTAACATCACTGGTTGACAAAAATGGGTTGCAAGCTCCTCCCATCACCACCCCACTAACCTGTTTATAACATTCCCCTTCAAAGTAAAATAGTTATTACTGAACACAAGTTCCATCAAATCTACCAGGAAATGTGTCTTGGTCATATCAAACAGTTGTTGTTCTAACAGTGCTTCCTCAAAAAACTTTAATCCGGTTTCATGGGCAATACACGAAAATAAGTTGGCCATGTCTGTTGTGAAAAAACATGTCTGCTCTTTGAAAAGATCAGAGTTAATTGTACTAGGAATTTCTGAGTCACGTAAAATGTGTAAGTTGTGGCCAAGTAAGGGTTTCAATTTTCAGTCAGTTTAAACCACTAGAGGATAGGTTTTAGAACCCTGAACTGCCACAATTAATCTATACAGTGGATCTACTACATTAGTGTGTCTTCAGAATACCAAAAGTTGAAGAGATCAATGGATCACTATTGTACAAAAATATCATAGATCTCAGGTGTAATAGTATCTTGAAGTAGAACGTCTTCTAGAAACAACTCACTATTTCTGTAGGCTACGTTAATCTCATTTCTAGATGCTACCAGTTAATGAGTGTAATCCTGTAGCATATTAAAAATTTTACTAACATAGACCATCTGTGTTGTAATCATAACTCCCCCACCCTTGTCCAGTTTCATGACTGATCGATCTGTCCCTAATAACCTTAGGGAACCATTTGAAAACAGTGTTTAGACAGAGATTGCCCCTTCTTACCTTCACAAGAAATGAACAACTCACCTGAAGATCTGTAAGATTTTGTTCCATCAGGGTAGCATTAGAGTTTTCTGTGGACATCCAAGGCAAGCAGCATCATCATTTGTCCCTCATTTGTAAGTTCAGGAAAGAAAACAAGGAGATGGATAGTTTGGTTTAAACTCGCCTCCGTTGTATGGAAAATGAGAGAGGGTAAACACCCTTAGAGCTTGCAACTCAGATACTCTTCTTGTACAGGTCAGATGAATTAGAAAAACAGTTTTCCATCCCACGAACCTCAAGGCAGTCTGATTAGCTTATTCAAATGGAGCAAGTGTTAGCTTCTGTAACACAAAAATTAAGATTCACAAGGAGGAGCCACTGATTTTTTTTTTTTTTTTTTTGCTGGCCTCATAAAAAAAACCCTTTCATCAACATTTTTACATGAGAATGCATCAAACGAGGGGTATCCATGGACATTCATGCAGAAGTGGAAGACAAATGAACAAGTGAACCTTGGTGGAGGAGTATAAAAGACCTTGGATATCTCACCAAAATATTTAAAAAAACAGAGAAACACTAGGCCTGAATTGATGCTGGTTATGTTGCTGGCAGAAACTAGAACACATTTTCCATTTGATAACATAGGATTTTCTAGTAGCCACTTTCTTGTATCCATTACTATTTGTTGAGTCCCATCAGTACACAGGTGACTAAAGGAAATTAAGACACTTATTCTGGCAGTCAGTTGAAAGTGACTGGGGCAGTGGTGATTCAGATACCCCTGCTCTTCTGGAAATAGATCAATTCTGTGATGACACACTTGGTAATTGCTCCTGTCCATTTCCAAAAGAAGAGAGATCCACTGTTGCCAAGACCAAAAGGGAGACATTGCAATGATCATAGAGCATTTCTTATGAATTGTCGAATGTACCCTGGATAGCAGTGGAAATGCTGAAAAATCTTACAGGAACACTCTTGCCCAAGGAAAGAAAAAGGCGTCTGTCTTCCAAGCCTACATGCCTTAAGTCCTAAGGTAGAATTTTGCTAATCGATTGTTCAGAGAGGAGGCAAAGGTATCAACTAAGTCCTCACAGATGGATCAAACCCTGAAAGATGATCAACTGATTTTCATTTGTGAGGATCTGCATTCAACTTGTTCAGCTTGTCTGACACACAGTTTTGTGCTGACAGGATGCAGTGAGACTGTGCTGTAAAGCTATGTCTCTAAACTAATGTGCTTAGTCTAAGGGATTAGTATCTGGTTCCCCCTTGATTGTTGATGTACGACATGACTGTGGCACTGTAACAACTTAAAGATTTGCAGGGGACCAATGATCATTCACAGAGTTGTGTGTTTTGATTAGAGTAATGGTCTTGTTTATATGCATGTTCTTGCAGCTACCTTTGGTGTCCCAAGTACCCTACACATTTATCCCATCTGATACTGCTCTCCAGCAAAGTCCAGTGTCTGTGATGACTGACTGCTTTGTAGCAGGGGGGGGAGAGACCTGAATTTGGGGATATTTACAGTCTCCATCAACTGATTTCTCTTTTGACCAAACCTAGAACAGGGATTTGCAATAATGAATATTGGTGTTGGGCCAAAGAGACTTCTAATATCATTACATCTTTCATGTTTAGGCTTGACAGGGGTATCATGAGAACCATTAGACCGAAAACCCTGAGGTATTCTCTTGCAGAGACTGAAGCCTCGTAGAATTCCCTAGAACTAGATCTACTTTTCCTGTTCTCTGTAACAGAACAATATATTAAGTTGTCCGAGTCAGAGCACAAAAGGCAAACAATGGGGAAAGAGCCTGACCATCAGGAATGATCCTATTGTAAATTTTGTGGCTTGTGGCTTTACCCAACAGCTGTAATACAGCATGAAAAGCAGTGGTCTCAGACTTCTGACCTTCACACCACAAGCAGCCATGAAATAAACATAATTATATTACTTGTCTAGCTACACTGCCTCCATGTCTTTTTCTTGTAGAGTTTCCTTCTCATACAGCACCAGTGGTCACTAGGGTTTCAGAGCCCTGATCAAGATTATCATAAGAACTCTGGCTGTGTGGATTCAAACTATGACTTGAAGAGTACTAAGCTATATACCTGCTACAGACAGATGATACAAACCATGACCTGCTGCACAGCTGAAACTCCTGTTCAAATTCTAGAATGACGTTCAGTCTGTGGTGGTGATAGACCACATGAATGGATGTCCTGAATGCAGTGTGTGACCTCATCCTGACTTGTAACAGCCCTCACTAAAGCCAGAGCAGTGTTTTATAATGATCTATAAGGCAGTTACTACTTCCATCAGAGCAAAATGCATACAACGTTGCTTGCCCTTCCTCTTCTGTAAAAGCATTTCCCCTCTCTAACCCTAAAAGTCCCAAAATGCTTCCTCATTTAGTCTCTCTCTCTATCTCCATGCTGACCACTAGATTTCTAATTCCATCTCTAGCTACAAACCAGAGTCTATACATACATACCAACCCACAAGTTACCAAGTCTGCTTAATATCTTTCTATTTTAACTATTCATTACAAAATACAAATTCTTTCAGTCTTCAACAAATTAAAATTCTATCTCTCTTTTACAAAGTGGAAGCATATCAATCATTTGCTCCATCTTCGGATAACCCTTCTTTAGACTGTCACAAAGTGCAACCTTCTCCATCAGTGCTAGTGGTACCCAAATATCAATCTATATACAAGATTTTCTTATTTCTTTTCTGCATTATCAGTAACTTCTTCATGAAGGGATCACATCATCTTTTCCCTCAGGAAGGAAAATTAGCTGCATCATCTTAAGTACTATTAATGTCATGAAGAATGCATCCAAATATAAGCACACATTAAAACTATAGTTAGCATTGTATATCTAACAAAAATGGTTAGCAATGTAAAATACAACACTAACCTGAAGAACCACGTGTAGTTACGTGCTTTCACTCAGCATTCTCACTTATATGACGGTCACCTCCATAATGCTTTTCATTATTTTTACAGGATCACAGGTTTATACTAATCAAGGTGTAAATCAACCATTTTAGGCTTAACCAATGCCATAAGTAAAGAGCCCTTGAAGGTAACCAGTAGATGTCCTTACATTCACTGCTGCAGTATTCTTAATAGATGGGATTCCCTGCTGTGGGAGCATGAACATCTGGCCAGTCTATCAGAGACCACCTGTTGCTTTTAAAAGGTGTGCTGAATGTCATCCAAATGCTCCTTCCATAGTGTAGGGCATAAAGGTGACGCTCAAGCCTACCATAATCAGAACTTTTTTGCTGCCAGTCTGAATGTATTGTTTTACTGTGGGCTTGGAAGGCTGTGTATGTTTTGTGCCAGTTCTCTAGTGATGACATACGCCTGTTTGATTTTATTGCAAGTGGGATTTTGTTTTTTCTTACCTTTTTTTGTGCTCCTCGGGGTTAATGTCATCCAGGAATAGTAAGCCACTGTGGGAGACAGATCTCCCAAAGAGACTGCCACAATAAGTGTCTTTTTTGCCTGGGAGCTACTCATGACCATACGTCTTGTTCTATTTGTCAGACGTTCATTCCTAAAACCCTTCGCAGTCAACTTTCTTCCCTTTCCTTGTATCTTGAGAACCAGCATCTTAAGCTTCTTGCTAAAGATACAATGGAAGGAATCTCCAGCCCCAAGGGTCAGCCATTAGGGAAGGTGAAAGGTACGACTGGAATCTTCCACTGTCCAGCCTCTGCCCGGTGTTTCTCCCACAGTTGTTACAAACCTGGAGGCTCGCCTGGCTGTGTTGTTGGATTTCTCTGCCATGACCATGTCAGAGGCTGGTGAGGGTTCAGCTGGTAGTACATCCAAAGAGGCTTTGCAGGTATCCATCTCAGATGTTCAGGGGCAACAATGACTGATTTTTTCCAAGGGACCTAGGGGAGTTCCTCAGTTTTTGGTTGTTGAAGTTCTTACTGTGGTATTCAACTGCTGTCCTGGGTCTGAGCCTTCTCATCTTTGTAGAGGGAACATTCCCTTAAAGGATAAACAAAAAAATAAACACATTTCTTTCTTCTCCTAGGGATCTACAAAGTAAATGGCAGGCCTTCATTCAGGGGCTGTTTCCTGCTTATGTCCTTAAAGCCTGCTCAAGGCATTTTGGTTCCTACTCCTCCTTTGTCCTGTACTCCATTTAAAAGGCCTGGAAAACAGGATTCTTCTGATAAGTCAGATTTGCATAATGAGTCCATGACTTGTTCAACTCAGATTCCTTCTCCTTTAGACTATAGACCAGCGAAAAAGGAATCTATTAGTCCAGATGTTTCTTGTTTCTTTTGCAGAAATTTCCTTTGGGGACACACACTGTAGGATGACTTTTTTTTTTAAGTGGGACTCTGCTCAGGACTCTGATATCCATCAAAGGTACTATGAGTTACTGCAGTTGGACTCCCTTAAACTGCAAATATTCATTTATTTATGGTTTGGCAACTTTGCTGGATGCTTTTTCCAATGCCTCTCATGTAGCTGATTCGCTGCCCCCTGCTCCAAATAAGCCTGACAGGTTTTATAGGGTGATTGAGGATTGTTCATCCCCTATATAAACATCCTGCTGCTTATACCTCTGTTGTGTCTGTAACCTGATACGCCATCTCAGCTGCTTCCTTCGCCCAAGTTATTGCCTTCTGACAAGGATAGAACTATGGAAAGGTTGGGTAAGAAGGTTTACACTTCAGCTACCCTAGCTTTTAGGGCTATGCTTTATCAGACTCGTGTGTCCAGGTATGTGTTGGTTCTTCTTTCTCAGGCCTGCCACCATGGAGTTTGAGAGCTCTAAGTTTCATGGGATCCACCATTCTGATGCTCCCTCTGGCCAAACTTCACACGAGAATGTTTCAGTTGTTTCTGAAGTCAGTGTGGCTCCAACATGCATAACATCTAGACTTTGTAGTTCCTCTTTCTTGTCTCAGACAGCAACTTAACCAGTGGATTTAGCAGTTGTCTCTGAATCTAGGGATCCTGTTTCATCCCCCTATTCCCTCTCAGGAATTGTTCAAAGACACTTCAGACAAGGGATGGTTGGTAATATTGTTAATTAAAAAACAGGGGGTCTGGTCACAGTTTCAGCAGGAGCACATCAAAATCAAGGAGATAAGAGCTCTTCTGCTGGCTCTTCAGGACTTTCATCATCTTTTCTGCCATGGGCCTCTCAAGGTGTTCACAGACAATAACACAATGAAGTGGTATAGCAAGAAAAAGGGATGAAGGAGATATTTTATCTTCTTTGCAGATTGTCACTTCTGGTATGGGATCTTGCTGTCAAGTATCAAGTGAATCTTCTGGCAGTTTATATTCATTCTGGTCAGAACCTTGTGGCAGATACTATGAGCAGGTCCTTGACTCACTCTTATGAATGGATGCTTCACAGGGATGTGTTTCTGAACATTATCTACCAGTTTCGTACTCCAAGTCTATCTTTTTGCTTCCCCTCTGAACAGATGACTTCCTCTGTTTTATGCCAGATCCCAGGTCCTCTTGTGTGGAAGGTGGACACCCTCTGTTTCTTGGAAGGGGATGTTTCTTTATGCATTCCATCCCCTTCCTCTTATTCCACAAGTCCTGTCCTAGATTCAACAGGATGCTCCCAAAATCCTGTTGGCGACACCCTTTTGGCCACAAAAGCACTCGTTCCCTCTACTTCTGCATCTAGCCAGGGGAAATCACCACAAGTTACCACACAGGGTGGAGCTAATCATACAAGACAAGGGATTTCTCATCCTTCCCCACCTGTTCACTTCAACTGACACTGTGGGTAATAGGATTTTGATTCCTCACAAACACCTTTTTTCTGAGGATGTGCTGCAAGTCCTGGAGGAGGCCAATAAACATACTACTAGAAAATTCTACTTATCCAAGTGGAAGAGGTTTTTATTTGGTGCAGCTCTTGTAACCTGGACCCACATAGTAAGGATGTTCCTTTGCTTCTCTTATTTGTTGAGTTGGACAATGGTTTGCCCTATACTTCTATTAAGGCCCACATATCAGCTATCTCTGCTTGTCTGCCTTTCTTTCTTCTCCTTTAGCTTCTAGATTTGAGATTAAACAAAATTTCTTAAAGGCATCCTTAATAATTAACCTCCTAGGAAGCCTGTTCCTCCTCCTGGGGATCTTAATTTTGTTTTGGAGAAGTTGACTCAGGCTCCTTTTGAGCACGGCGTTTCAGTTTCCTTGCTACACTGTTCATGAAAGACTGTTCTTTTGTTGCCACCTACTTCTGCCAGACAGGAGTCCAAGTTGCAAGCCCTTATGCCTTGAGCTTCTTTTTTGGTCTTTCATAAGGACAGGGTGTCTACTTTTTTCCCCTGTCCACAATCTGACCGTGAGAGGGTGCTGCATACTTTAGACATGCATAACCAACTCAGGGTTTATTTGGATAAGACTAAGGCTATTGGAAAATATGATCAGTTATTGGTTTATTTTCATCGTAGACCTTTGGAACTTGCTGTATGGAACCAAATAATTTCTTCGATTTCTAAGGCCATTTCCTTTTGTTACACCTTTCATGGCAATAGCTTTCCTTCTTCACTTGAAACACATTGTACTAGAGCTGCAGCTTCATCAGGTGCTTTTTTTCAAGGTCTTGGGTACTAATTCTGTTCTTGAGGCAGCTACCTGGACTTCTGTGCATACCTTTACCAAGCACAAGTTGGATGGTATTTCTAGCGCAAGGCTGGTTTTGCTAGTGCCATTCATGGCTTTTTATGGGGTTCTTCTGTGCCTTCCCTCTCTCAAGTTTCCTCATGAGTTTTGCCACTCTTCCTTTTGTTAAGAACACTGCAGCAGTGAATGTAAGGACATAGTACAATTGTGTATAATCTTACCATAGCAGTAGATATATTTGCCTTCATTGCTGCAGTATTTTCCCCCTCCCTCCACCCCCCCCCCATAGCGTTTTGCCTTCCTGGCTATACAGGTTATCTCCTGGGTTTCTTGGATTGTGTTACTACCATGGCATTCAGTTCCGATTATGGTAGGCCTTATTGTCACCTTTATGCCCTACACTAGACAAGGAGAATTTGGGTGACTTTCAGCATACCTTTTAAAAGCAACAAGTAGTCTTTGGTAGACTGGCTAGACTTTCAGGTTTCCACAGCAGGGGATCCCATCTGTTAAGAATACTGCATCTACCATTACGGTAAAATTTTACACAACTGTACTTTCAGAAGATGACAGTAAGAGGTGAAGTTATTTTCATCAGTATAGGATACATGAGGGATATTTTCAGCCTTAGTTAGGCTCTAGTCAGAACACAGTGAAACACTGACATACATCCCCATCCTCATACACAGTAAAACTGCACCAGTGAGAAAAGAAGCATATGCTTTGGAGTCTATATAGATTTTAATATCCCAATAAATTGTTCTGGAAATAAAAACACTTCTAATATTTTAAACAAGCAGTTCCATCCTACAGAATCAAAAGCAGGCTTGATGCAGAGCTAATTAGGGCCAACTTCTTCATTCCTTCTGCTAAATCTAAACTAGTTACTACCCTTTTTTATATTGTGTGTTAATCTTTTGAATACAAATCCAGTATGATCTTTATCTACTATATCTTGTAGCAAAGATTGAAGTGAATATTTCACAGTCTGCATTAGTAATGAAATAGGTTAGTTTCCTCCTTTGGACCCATTATCCTTTTCTTGCTTAAGTATAGGTGAGATTACTGAAAATTTTCACAAATAAGGAATTATTTTGTCAATCTTATTACCCTGAAAACTTCACTCTAATTCTTAAATATTTAATGGAAGCAGACTAACCCTGCAGCTTTACCATTTCTCCCTCTTTTAAGCTTCAACTTCTATTAAGGTAATAGGTTTATTCAACAGAGTTATCTATTGATCATTAAGTTTATTGCTAACATTTTTCTTTAAATACTCAGTGTTTACCAGGATTAATATTGTTATCTTTAAGATTCTCATGGAATTTTTTAAAAAATATTAAGCATTTCCTCTGAATGAAGTAAGTCTAGGGTGAGGATTTTGGATATTATTGATTTGTGCCTTTTAGCTTAACATCTTACTTCTATTTGTTAATCTATGTAGATTCTTTGAAGTCATAACTTAAAAAGTAAAATTGCACAGTTATACAATCTCCACTTTACACATTAAAACGGTTTGATATTCTGCTAATTTAATGACTTCAGTAGTATCCAATGTCTTTCTTTAGACCTCACTTTGTGTATTTCATCTTGTGTTTTTAACAACTCTTAATACCACTCTTTCATTTTATTACTAGCCCATCTTCCTATTCCATCTTTAATATGCATTTTCAAGGAGTCCCATAATATGACTTTACTAATCTGATCATACAAAGATAAAAAAGTCTCTATTTGTTCCTTAAGATAATTCTTGCATCATATATACTGTGATTCTATAAATCTGAAATTTCCTTATATCTAGTAATATTTCATGCGTTATGATCAGATAAATGACAAGGAATAGTTTTGAAACATTTCACTTTACTAAGTAAATCTATAGAGGCATAAATCCCATCAGCTCAAGTTTGCATTCCTTTTGCATAGGGATAGTATGTACAAAAATGACTTATTTTCTGCTTTTACTATTAAAGCAACTAAATTATTACTAATCCATCTGTTCAATGCTTTAGCTGATGTCAGAAGTTTAGCTTTTTTCTGCTCACTGGTGGCTTCTATACTAGAACTTAATATACCCTAAAATTACACTAACCTTCCAATTATTTTTTAGCAATTTTGAGATATCTTTAGGCACCCATGTACCTATTCAAGTGGTCAAATAAAGATTAGCTAGCGAAGAGAGAGTTTGACATTGTATTTGATTACAAATCTATACACTTCTTTGAGATCCTTAATGAAATCCATGACCATAGGCATTACAGTAGACTTTCTCCAAAGTATAGTAGTTCTTTTTGTCAAGAAAAAGCAGATGACATTTTATAACCCAAGTTATTTAAATATTGCATATCAATTAAGTATCTTGCAAGAATATGTCCGCTCTAATTGTAGATCTCAATTTCTTTGTCATTTAATCCATTTATATTAATATATTAAAACTATCCATACTGTGTATTTAAAAATGATTTATTTTAAAAGATGACACATGTATCCACCATTTAGTTTAATTTTATACTACAAGACTGTAATGCATTAATCCAACACTTTAATATTCCACATTTTTGAATTCTTCCTTTCTACAAACTAAGCTACTAAAACTCAAACAAAAACAAGTATTCAACTAAACCTGCATATATTAAAACACAACTTACTAGTGATACCAAAGTTTCAAGTTTGCTTATTGAATATACAACTACTATACTATCTACTTACCAATACCTAAAAATGTATTAAAAAAAACTAAACACTACTATTACTTACATATAATAATCTATTATATACAAATTAAAATAAGATACTATTAATGTAGTCATATATTGATTTTGCACTTCTCAAGGATTCACTTTAAACACAGGCACAAAGCAAGGGAATCCCTTATGCCCACTATTTGCATTAGTTGTCAAACCCAGAGCCAATACTATAAGAAGCAATGAAAAAATTAAGTTTCCCAATTAAAAAGGATTGTCAGCTTTTTTACAGAAAATATTTTACTAACTACAGGAAATTTAAATTATTCAATTGAAGAAATGAAATGTTTCAAGAAGTATTGTTGCTGAAATTTAATAATAAAACAAACTGTAATGTTAAATCAATTACTAGATAGCATGCTTAAAGATAAATGCAAATATACTTGGGAAGGAAAATAACTATATACTTAGGAATACAAATCTACAATGTACAAGTTAAATTAACAAAAAAAATGTGGAAATGCAACTTTTTAAAAAATAAATGTCTTTTTTACTTTCAAGGATAGGTTAGTAGTTAAAGAGATTACCCAAGGTTATATACATATTGCTTTCAATAGTTTTAATACCTGACCAAAAATGTTTTAAAGAAAAAAAAAATCCACTTCATTCTTATGGTATCTTAAAGAGCCCAGAATTGCTTACAGAACTCATACAAAATTATGGGATTATGGTGGTATTAGCTTCCCAGCAGCAGAATCTTATGCTATTGCTGAAAATTTTAACTATTATACTCTGGATAGTCTAAAATTACACTATTCAATAGAAAGCCATTCAGGAGCAGATTCTATTAAATTATTTTATCAAATATGATAAATTACAAATATGTCACAATCCTTTCATCTGGTTAAGAAAATTTACCTTGGAAGGAAATTCATTTCATTCTTTTGATTATGCATATGAGGGATTGGCTCTTAAAACACTTAATATGTTTTTAAAACTCCATGAATATCAAAATGGAAATTGTTAGTGTTCCTATTGCACACACCTCTGCATTTAAGGAAATTCAGAACAATGCTAAAATGAATTCACTAAAAAGGAATGGATTAGTATGATCTGATTGTTTTGAAAAAGGAAAAGCTAAGTTACCAAAATATTTAATGGAAGATCAGTTGGGTGAATCTGTTAACCATTACCCAGTCGATTCCTCCTATTAAATGCTAAAAAAACTAAACTGCTCCTTTTCACACCCACTTCTAGGACCTCCCCCTTAAACTTCTCCATCTCCTCCAACAGTGCCACTGTCATTTCACCTGACTCTACCACTAAATTGTTAGGTATTACCATTGATAATAATCTCTCTTTCAAGCAACACATAAACAACTCCATAAAACAAGTCAACAGAAAAATAGGATCCTTATATCGAATCAGACGATTCCTTACACCATCTACCAGAACTAGGATTGCTCACTCCCATCTTATTTCTACTCTTCTTTATGCCTCACCTATCTTCACCAACCTCAAGAAAAACAACCTAAACAAACTAACAACCTGCTACAATAACATTGCTCGCCTCGCTACAGGTAACACCTACAGAACTCATCACTCTGTTAACTTGAAACAACTAGGCTGGCTAGAGTATCAGAACTATCTTGCAATCCACCAACTTACCATTGCCCACAAAATACTGTACCAACCAAATAACACCCCTATACTCTCTCAACTCATAATCCCCTATAATAATCTCAACTCTCTCCGCTCATCTAGTAAGCTATTGACTAGTTCCATAAAATCAAACAACACTGCTGGTGACTCCCTTTTTACCAATTCTGTAGGTTCAAAATGGAATTCGTTACCAAGCAACATAACAAAGATTACATCACTGCCTCTCTTCAAACAAAATATTAAACTCCACTTCCAAAATCACTGGCTCTGTTCCTGTAGTAAACCTGATTAACCTGATTCCCAATACTTCAACTTTACTTATAACTACCTCTTCTCTGACTTTACTTCTCCACTTGGCATTCTTCCCTTCCCCCCACACTGTCTTCTAATTCACTTCCTTGCCTATTACTGTCCTAACTTCATACATTTTCATAATCTAATCCCTCCCCTTTTTTCCCCCTTATTCTTTACACTCTTTTTCTTTACCTACTTTCCCTGTATCCATATCTTACATGTATCTCTGTTTTCTCTGTATAAAATGTAATATCTTTTTTCCCTAGACTGTAACTGTGAGGGGAAGTAATTAATTCATGCACCTTTAATTTTAAGACATATAGCTTCTTATTTTCTTGTAACTATGTATGATAGTAATTAACACTTGTAGTAACAATCTTAAATTGTTCAGTTTGTTATTATTGTTTTCATTAACATGCATACTAATATTATTATTTTTTGTCTCTATGTACTTATTTTTGTGGAGCTTTTCTCCCTGGGCCTCTACTGAAAATGGAATTTTCTCCAGCTAGACTAGCCCAGTCAACAAATGTAAAATAAAAAAAAAATAAATAAAATCAGTAAGAAATTAAATGAATTTGTAAGCAATATGAGTAAAGAGGAACAGAACACAATCTCCCCTTATATGAATATATGAATACTATCAAAGGTAAACTGACCTACAAAATCAGCTTGTCAAAATTATATACATTAGATATATTTTTTATTCAAATTTCTAGAACATTTTAGAAAGATAGTGGACTGACTCAATAGATGGTAAGAATAAAACGTACTTAAATCGGTTATTCAAATGTCAAGTTTATACTGGAAAGTTTTTATGTGGAAATATATACATAGAATGTTACTCCCTACAAAATGTGTGTGTTTAGTAAAATGGCTTCACTTTGTTGAAGATGCAGTGATGGCGTAAATGTTGATTGGACGCATGTTTACGGATTGCAAAAAATTAAATACATATTGGGAAGAGAACTATGTTTTTAAAGGGTTAATGTCTGATAATTATTTCACTAGATCAATAATACTAATGAATGGCTTTAACAGATACAAGTGGTGGAACAAAAATATTTGAGTCTGAGCAGTTGCTAGAAAAGTTATTATAAAAAAAACTGGAAGTGAAACTCTGTTCCTACATTCAAATATTTTTTTAAATTTAACAGGAATACTATGTAAAACTGAAAAATTGATCAGCAGATTTGGTGGTTGAGAGAACATTGGCATTTTGCTATTGAAATACAAGTGCTCTTAATGTGTTTAAGATTACCTTGATGATTCAATGTATTCCTAACATTGTGTAACATTATGTATCACTGAATTTTTCTTCCTGTGTATATATATAGCAAGTAAAATAACATTTTCTTAAATAAAAGAAAAGTAAAAACTTTGAACATGACAATCAGCAAACATCTTAAACAAAAGATAAGAACTTTGGTGAAATGCTAATCATAAAAGCATGTGAAATATTAGTATAATGGATTAGAAAAAACATTACACTGATTAGTATACCAGATTAGAATGTCCTTATAAAATATGAAGGCTGTGCATTATTTTTTAGTTTGTACTTGTATAAAAGAAATGAGACTATATATGTTTACCCTGAGCTCTCATCTAAATTTCAGTTTGCATACCTCTTTCAGTATGCATGCCTTCCATCACTGTGGACACTTCCTTCCATTCATTTCATAGTAAGTGTTGCTTAATAGTCTTCCACATTTCGCTACAACCACATACACTTTAACAGTCTTCAAAGGAAATGCACACTTCAACTATGATTGCCCAATCACAGTTCCAAGGGGAAAAAATATTTAGAGCAAAGTAAACTCAACTACCCACAACATACCCCAATTACAGCTCACACACAACTGCTGGAAAATGATCTTCACAATGCATGCATGGAGCATAGCAATCCTCTCTCCAGCAATTTAATCATGGATCCAGCAGTTTTATGACACTTCACTCCATCTTTGATGGCTTTTTCTCATCTCTCCTTTCAGCTACAACTGCCATTAGTCCTCTTCCTATTTACCCCTACTTCCTGTAGATCTTTCATGTACACCATGTCATTTATACTGTTAGTATATTTTAATAATAAACATTTCTCCTCCATTCAATGCAGATACTAATTAGTCACTTTGTTCTCTGCTGCTATTAGTAATATTTTTCTGGACAAATTAAGGTGTGTCCAATGAGAATATATGCTGATTCTGGGCAATAATGTCAGCCACCAGCTTGCTTGATTTAGAGAGAAAGCTGTCCCTCCATCTTTTCCCAGTAGCTCAGAGTTTCTTTACCAGTTACTAGATAATCTTACCCTAGATTTATTTTATTTTATTTATTTATTTTATTTAACATTTGTTGACCGGGAATGTCCGACTAGGTTCCACAGATCCTGTTTTCAGCGGAGGCCCGGGGAGAAATGCTCCAAATGCATGTCTTTGGAATGTGGGAGGAAACCGGAGTACCCGGAGGAAACCCACGCGAACACAGGGAGAACATGCAAACTCCACACAGAAGGCACCCCAGCCGAGAATCGAACCGGAGAACCTCTTGCTGTGAGGCGACAACGTTAACCGCTGCACCACTGTGCCGCCCATAATCACACATAGATCACACTTCTTTTCAGTTCTTCAAGGCTGTTACACTTCTATAGCAACCATGGCCATAGCTCTCAACCTTACTGGACACAGGAAGTCCTTTAGAATAGTTTCCATGTTCCAGTGAGATGTGTTTAGTTTTCATGTACATTTTGTAGAAAAGTCTTTATTCACCCAATACTCATAAATCCTGCTGGTAACACACCCTTCTGGAGTGACAAATGCTTCACAATCACTTTTGTTCTACATCTATGGCACTTGCACAGGATGCTGAAGGCAGGAAACTGCAATCATCGGCTTGGGCTTCTAAATATGAAGAATCTTTAATGTGTCATTGGCCCTAGTATTGAACGCATTTGATGGGATATGGTACCTCCAAAGCCACTGTATCTAAATATGTTGTCTAAAACATCAGTTTTGCAGCTTGCATTGCTTCCTATTAAGTTCTTTTACACACTACAATTAACTCACTTTGATATTTCCTATGAACCCCCAGCTTGCTCTTTCAATTTTTTTTCTGTATTACATTTCTGATTGAACTGCTTACTATTCATACTTAGGGTTGCCATGTCTTAACATTTAGCTTTCCTGCCCAATGTGATTGCTCTAAGCTTTCCTAAAGTTCTATCAGATGTTTCCACAATCCTGCCAGCAAACAACTATTTGTAATCCATTCCACTTTTTGATGAAACATACTGTTACTCACACTTTGGCATGTCACATCTCCTTCCATCTCATTACAAGATCATAACCAGTATGCACAAAAGCACACTAATTTTTTACATTGTCATTAGTCTTTGGGTTCCATAGTGCCCCCATACCAGCATGAATTTCAGTACCATAATAAATTATAGGAATGAGTTCAATTTTTTAACTCATTCAATTTCAAGCACCACTCTGTGAAAAACATTTTTTGATTAAACCAAGCTGTTCAACAAATGTGTGCCTTTTGCACACTAACGGTATAAGCAATGTGTTATAGTGGTAGCAAGGGATATTGAGTAGATCTACTCCTGCAAAGAAGTAGGAGTCAGTATGCCTGCTACCAAAGGATTCTGCTACACTCACTAAGACATAGGAATCCTTGATACTACTATCTGCTCCTAGATGTTATATTAATGAACTTCTATTATTAACATTGAATATCACCTCCACTCCACAAAACAACTCCGTAATAACACAGCCAAGCCCGCTTGCTGTACAATCAAGGGTATCCTCCTGCAAACTCTCAAAGAATGGCAAAAACACACTCCCAGCAGTTCCAAATGATGCAAAATGGTCACAAACCACCAACATGAAATTTATTTATACGAACATCGAAAACTCCATAAAAACAAGAAAACAAACACCGGATTTAACTTCTATTATTAAAACGGTCTTCTTTTGCACCTTTCCTTCCAGAGAAGGGAAATTAAAGAAAATCAAG
The DNA here is from genome assembly GCF_019279795.1 of Protopterus annectens. Classification (NCBI taxonomy): domain Eukaryota; kingdom Metazoa; phylum Chordata; order Ceratodontiformes; family Protopteridae; genus Protopterus; species Protopterus annectens. Next base: position 291,150,892 of record NC_056749.1, on the reverse strand, counting down.
AAAGGCAGAAAAAGAAAAGAGTGAAGCATTTGTAGTCAACCTTCTACATTTAAGAAAATTCTGCATTAGCTCTCTGTATTATAAAGTCTTCCTATATAGTAAAGAACTGTGACTACTAAAAAAATCATTCTTGCTTCGTGTGATAAGTTACATGAGTTTTTACCAGATGCGTTCTTGCAGTTGTCTAAATCTGGCTAGGATCATCATGAAAAAAGTCAAATCAACTGTAATGAATTAAAAATGATTTTAGATTTAGCTATCACAAAAATATTGTAAACTACAGTAAAGACAGATTGTTTACACCAAATTGTGCAGTTAAATGGGTGTACTAGTCTGTAGGAAATATATAACAGCCACCTCAGCTTTATCCCTGTATCGGCAATTCCTGGAGCCAAATTTCTTAAATGGAATGTTATATGAAAATTTCATTTGTTTCACATCATAATAAGTTGACATTCAATGGCATTTAATTGATGTTGCTTATGCTAAAATCTACGTCATGGAAGCCATTTTGCTGTCTTCAGTAGATGTGCTCTACTCTCGCAGGTTTGCATGAGGTTGTCCATTTCCCTCTCTAGTGTACTTTCTAACAGCTTAATATCACATGTGTATATGAGGAATGTACAAATGTTTCTAAGACATCTCTGCTTCCAAATGATTCTGATGTTTATAATGGTATTAGAAGCAATGAGCACTGCATTTTTTTATTCTTGTGGAGCACTAGAAACATCTAATGTTTAAAGATTTTCCTTTTGCCCCCTGTTTTCTGAAACTTTACAAAAAGACATGTGGCAATTCTTTTTAAAAGTATTCTTAAATTTATTGAATATTGGCATGCAGATATTCATAGGTGTTAGTGCAGCACTACAATATGTTAATATTGGCAGAAAATACTGAACTGTTCCTATTTAATTCTGGTCATTTTTCAGTGCTTGAGCAAACTATTGACGTTTATTCTCTGATAAGCACGTAGATCTTGTAATTGTTGCATAAAGACATTTTTCTAAGCAACATAAAAAAGATTTTCCCCATGCTTATAACTATCTGAATTAATCCATAAGTGGCTGGTATGTTTCAGACTTATACTTAGGGTGGTATTCTCAGTCATTACTCAAACGCATTACAGCAGTCTGCTCGGTCCACTAATAAGTGCGACTAAGCAGTGATTCATAATGGTCACTTACCTTAACACGCAACTGCCAGAGTAAGAAAATGTAAATTACGCCATAAAGTAATGTAAATGAGAAATGATGTAACCTATCATGTGTTAATGAAACACACACTCGCATATTTGTGATTCATAACCAAATTTCCATGCCATTGCTGATCCTGTAAAAATGTCAGTTTTATTTTTTTCTGCCTTGATCCCTTGTTCTTTATCATTTCTACACAAAATGCCACAGTCATACTCAAAAACATTTGATATAATCATCCAAACAAAAAATGAAAACATATCTGCCATACTCAGAAAAAAGTTATGTGCTACAAATCACAATTGCATATACATGCAGAATACAGCCAAGTAAAGTTGTGTTGAAGTCATGTTTGCACTATCATGAAAGCTTTTACAACAGCAAGGAAAACAGTTTAACGCATTCATATTTCATTAGCCCCGGACTCATTCCTGTAATCCCAATTCTCTTAATTCTTATTTATCAGTAATACTCTGGAATCAAATCTAACACATGTACCAATAAAACATCCTTGCCAGTACAGTGGTTCAGGAATAAATCACTGCGTTTCTATGATGTCAGCAAAATCACTTAAAGACAATGTAAATTATTTTCTCACAGATCACTATCCACTGCTGCTGTAATGATTCTCCATTTACAAATGACAGGCTAATCACCAAAGGCAATGCTTAATTCATATGATGGGCATATCGCAAATATTTTCTGAAATTAACTCAGTAATATGACTTGATAATATAATGTTTCGTAATAATTTCCAACTCTTCTACTTTTGCCTTTCTTTAGAATGTCCACAATTTTCCAAAGTAATTTTCTGCCTAACTCAATTAATCAAAACAAAACAGTGTTATTGAGTGTAATCACAATCTCAATCTTTTTGCAGGCTTTGTATGCAACTGAAGCCCTTTCACATTTATGCCTTTGAATTGTGGCAATATGAAAATGTGTACAGTACCAAGTTCACGTGATAGGTCTCAGCTTGATGATCATCTTCAAATACTTCACACATTGGCGATAAATAGGCATATTTATCAAAATGACTACATACTGGTAGTCAAAGTTAATAATCTAAACCAAATTGCATTTAGACATGGCACCACCCTTCAGGGCTTAGTGCTATGAAAGTCCAATACCAGAGAGTGAATGCCACAATGACGTATACTATTCCATATTGACATTTCTAGCAATGTCTCTGGTATCAAATTAGTTGTACTTGTTTCTGCAACTCTAATGGAGATTTAATCCCAGGGCCTGAAAATACCCACTGAAAATGGGCCCGACTGCCCAACTGGTCCATTCCAGTAAACAAAAGGCAATAAATAAATAAATACTCATGCATAGACTTATTGGATAGATACTCTGCATCTTGCACTATAAAGTCTGCCATTCATCCCATATTTGATATACACTAAATGATGAAAGTTTTTTTTTTTTTTTTTTTTTTTTTTACAGCACACATGTTCTGCTAAAGAATGGATATATGACTTGTTACACTGTCAATAAACAAATGCTGTTTTTTTTTCAGTTTTGCAATCTTAGTCACTGGGATGAATGGATGACTAAGGGTATCTTCTGTGACTATTTAACTGAGGAGAATTACATTCTAGAAGCTATGCATACACACACACACACACACACACACACACACACACACACACACAACTGCTTTTATTCCATGCCAATGAAACACAATAATGAGCAACAGAAAAATGCACATTTATACATAATGTGCAAGGCACATGATGGAATAGCACAGCATTACTTATATAATAGAGAATTTCAAACTGTTCCTATAAGGAAACGTATGAACTGCCAGAATTAACATAACCGGCCAAAAAAGTATTGTAAGCACTGAAAACTTCAAAATATAGCACAGGCATTTATATTTAGAAATTTTGGTTATGTAGCTAATTGTAAGATATATATTTACTTCTACTTTTGTTATAAAGGATGTTTTATCTGGGTCCTGCAAAATATTAATGCCTACTCAAACATTATGCAATATGTACAGCCAGCAATAACATTAAGCAAGTTTCTATAATATAAAGAAAGCTGGACATTACATTCTGTATCCTCCTTGCATGTCTTCCGTTTGCAGGAGTTTTGAAAATTGAATTAGTCTTCCTTTCTAAAAGATAATATATAGTGATATTTTGAGAAAGCATCTTGTGTACATAAAAATACATTACACCAAAGTGAAGTGACCAATATCGGACAAATAATTATAAAGACTTCTGTGGTATGAGACAAGTATATTGAATTCAAGTAGAGAGCCATCTAGCTACACATGCAGCAAAATTCATTGAATGTTATATTAGAAAAACTAGCTTGAAACGCAAAAAGCCATTTTTACACATTTGTTGGACAGTTCCATGATAGAGTTATATAAGTACCGGGGTGCTTTTTCGCTTTGTAAATCTAAACAACTGTGCTTCAATTAAAGCTAAATGTACAGTAAGCTTTAAGAGAGTAAAATGTCAACATGAAAAGATAGATCAGGGACAGGAATGCTTTTACTCTGATAAACTACCTTCCTTTTCCATTCTGTTCTCAGCTCAGACCGAATGTAATCAATCTTTTAATAAAAGAAGGAAACCTCTACTGCTACTTAACTGACAAAAAAGGTTTGAGTCTGCACTCAAGAAAAGGAAAAAAAAAAAAAAATTCACAAAAAAAGGGTTAAAGCATGTTTTGAGCATGTTGTTAATCAACTGCTATAATTGCAATAATCACTCTGAGAAATTATTCTGCTAGACTGTATTGCCATAGAATATCTTTTCTAAAGAACTGAACCAATTGATATCCAAAATATTGTCAATGGATTTCACATCATTAGTATTAACAGTGAATGGATTCCACTGTAAGGAAAGTTTTGATTTTTTTCAGTTGTAATAATGTTACAGTAACTGATTATATCTGAAGACAATCTGCAACCAAGAAGGAAAACTGCTCAAGAATTTATTAAACTGAAACCAGAGCCTTTTCGGATATTTATTAAAAACATTTTTATCTGCAATGGCTGTAAAATATGATATTCCAATCACAATTAAAAGATTTATATTTCCATGCATGCGTCTTCTTGCCTATATTATCGCTTGACAAGATCTGAAAATAGGTCTCTTCGGTTATGCGTATTTGGCACCCTAATTATTCTCTATACTTGGGAATGGAGTGGTTATGTCCATAATGAAGTGCAAACTAGAAATACCTTGAACAAACATAAGAAGCACGTCAAAGCTCCATTTAATGAAAACTGGGTGAGGAAATCTTTTGAAAATGCAAAATAACATTGTAAAAATTATATACTCTCCACTCTGAAGTAAAACTGAGACACTTAAAATGTACTGAGGTTCATTTAATTTGTTTTGCATTTATGAAAAAAATGCACCATTTTAAACCACTCTAATTTCATTAGGTGTAACAAATAAAAAAAAAAAAATTTCTTAAGCTGATTTCGATCTTTCATGTCACAGTGGAGTGTAGCAAATGTAGACATTATTGTTTTTTTTTTTTAATTAAATTTTAATTTTAATTGTACAGTATGCACAATCTGAAGTACTACATTAAGATTCTGCATCAGTTATTTATCAGTTAATTAAGTATTAGTCCAGATATTTAGTTTCAAAAAAGCAGACAAATGCTTTTGGGTGGAACCCTTTTTTCAAGTCTGCAGAAAAGTTATTCTGTTTCAGCATCTTCGTTTTTCGACAGGGTAAGGTTGCCTAGAAAGTACTGCTGTGTAAAATCTTAACAGTAGATGTCCTCCTTTTGACTGCTGCAGAATTCTTTACAAAATGAATGCTCTGCCAAGGGTAACCCAACATCCAGACACTATACCAAAGCCTTAGGATTCCATAGACATATCATGTGAATACTCACTGCTCAAGGCATAGAGATGGATCAGAGACATCTTTGTCCTGTGCAACTAGGTCCAACCTGTGAGATAACTTGAAGTGATTGCCTGGCTAGGTGAAGGAGGAAAACCAATGCTGTTTAGGCAAAACGGGTTTCACCAACAATATTTTCAGGGAGTCCTGCTCTATCTTAAGCAGGACCCTTGTAATCACAATAGGGCTGCTGGAGCAAGAAAAGGATAGGGCTTCCACCTTCCAAGATAGAATATTTGGGACACTGGTGCAAAAAAAGCGGAAGTTGTATGTTCAAAGGCAAGGAAAAAATATCTACCTGTGGAGTACTGCACAGATAGATAGTGTCTAGAAACAGATCTTTGTGAAGCATTCATTTTGCAGCTGTGTACTAGACCTGCTCAAAGAGTCTCTTACTATATTTCACTCTGAAATAATGTATACAGCCTAAAGAGTCACTTGATACTGGACAGCTAGATCCAAACATGAAGATCCAGTCTGCAAAGAAGGTAGGACCATCTCTTCTCCTAGCTTGTTGATACACCACATCATTGTGGTAATGTGTAAAGATTTTGAGAGGGCCTGGGAAAAAGAGGGAGTAAAAGTTATGAATGGCGAAAAGAGAGCTCTCTTCTCATTTTGATGTGATCTGACCTCTGATAAGGAGGCAAAAGACCCTAGTCCTTGAGGGAACTGAAGGAGCTTCCATATTCATTGTCTGAGGCATCCAAGAACAGTTGCTGAGAAAAGACTGGGCACTGAGTTGAGAGATATCTGAATCCACCATTGAAGCTTGAGTTTGAAGCATGGATGAAAAGAAACTAAAAAATGTAGTGGATGACAGAGTTGGAGCCATACTGACTTTAGGAACCACTGAAGTTTTTGCATATTAAGTCTAGCTAGAGGTAGCATAAAAATAGTGGAAGCCATGAATCCTAGAACCCTGAGAAATTCCCTGGCTGTAAGTGAAGCCATAAGAAGAAGGAATTGAAAAAAGAATTAGAAAACAGCCCTAGGATAAGACAAGGATGTCAGCATTGGAATGGTCTGAATCCTGCAACTGAGAAATACATGAAATTGAGAAGGAAGCAGAACTAATTTCTGAAACTTTATTGTAAACCCTAGGCTTTGTAAGAGATTAATAGTATACTGGAGTTGCTGAAACAAAACTTGCAGGAGGAAGCTTGAATGAACAGGTCATGTAGATAAGGAAAGATTTGAACACCACTTTTCCTGCAAATATCAATCACATGAGGAAGGCATTTGGCGAATACCCTTGGGGCAGTAGAAAGGTCAAAGGGTAATGCAGAGAACTGAAAATGCAAAGAAACAGAGAACCACAAAAACTAACTGAAAATGGATTAATTTGGATGTGATAAGCATCCTTGAGATCCAGGGAGACCAAGAAAACATGCAAAAGAAAAGGAAACTGGATTTGAAGGAACATCTGCAAGGAAGGCACCTTCAGAAAGGTGATGAGCTGAGAAAGATCCAGAATGGATATACCAGTGTCTTCCTTCCTGGGAACCAGAAATATTCTGGAATAAAATGTTTTCCCTTCCTGAGAAGGGGTCAGAGTGTGAATAGTGCTCTATGCCAAAAGGCCCTGAAGCAGTTGTGGGGTGAAAGAAAGCTGTTCCTGAGGAAGTTGAGGGATACCCAAAAAATGAGGAAGGGATTTCTAAAATATGAAGTATCCGACAGATGGACAGAACCCAAGAGTCTTGAGTGACCCTTAACTAACTGGAGTGGACAGGGAAAGACAAAGGGATAAAGGAACCTCACTCAAGAAAAAAGGAAGCAACTGTTAGAACCTGGCTTGTCCTGAAAACGTGACTTTTGGATAGTAGGACTCTGAATAAACTTAGGAGGAGAAACCCACCTAGAACGCTTCTTACCTTTTGGAGGATAACGAGGCTATCTGTGAACAAATGCAGATTTGTTTAATTCCTCTAGCTTAGGCCATGAGAGACAAAAATATGCTTCAATTCCTGCAAAGTGTTATATTCTGTAGGGACTTGGAAACCTCAACAGCAGCAGAACCAAACATTTTTATTATCAAGAGGAGCATCTAACAATTTAGCCTTAATATCAGGCAAAGGCTGAAGATGAAGCCAAGAATAATACTTCAAACACAACCAAAAGCAGCAGCCCTAGAGGAGACATAAGCTTCATCATAACTACATCTAAAAGAGTAATGAGCCAACTAAGAAATAGAGCTCAGTAAAGAGAGGGCCAAAGCCTTCCCTTCAGAATCAGGGAGGTTAGAGATTGCCTGGAAAGGGTAAGAGGAGTGAAAATGCACCTGGTCATGTAGGACTGGTATATGAATATTCCAGAAAGCCAAGGTGGCAGCTGTATATACCTTTGTGCATAGCGATTCCATAGTTCTACTCTTCTTATCTGAACGATGCAGTTAGTAGATGGAGGAAATTTAGAGAGTTTGTCAGAAGGGATGGACATGACACAAGAGCAATCAGAAGGATATCTGTATAGGAATCTACACTTACCAGCACCTTGTAAAATATATCAGGTTTCTTAGGGACTGTTTGTGGAGAATCTGGGATCACAGAGGCTGCTGTGAAGGTATCTAGAAAGGCAGTTAAGAAGGGAGGTACAGCAGAGGGCTTAGGGGACTATGTTTGGAGGAAATTAGAATACTGAATTTGAATGCTAGAAACATACGAACAGCCCTATTTAAAATATTACATCATACAAGAAATAGTATCCCCAAAAGGGAATTCTTGCAAGGGAGAATCTGGGCTAATAAAATCTTCTTCTTCTGAGACATAACCCAAGGGAGAAAAGATTCTTACTGTGAATCCAAATTCTTTTTTACAGGAGTCCTGCTCTGTAGGCCTCAAGTGGAGTAGATGACCAAGGGTGAGTAGGCACAGAAATTTCTCTGGGAGGTTTTACAGCCATTAGTGCATCAAACAACCCCTGGGCAAAATCTTGACATTCACCCTGGGGATCTTTAGCACTAGGGGAAAAATCCTCTTTTGTTTTTTCTTTTGAGGAATGTCTGCCCTAAATACCCAACAGGGTCAGACCCTTGTCTACACCCAGCCAATGTAGTAGGACTCTCCTCAAGCAAGTGTCTGTGGTATCCCCCCCCTCCAGTCCCTCTGAAATAATCAGACAAGGTTCACCCAAAACATCCATAGTTGATGCTTGCAGAGCCTAGAAGTTATGTGATAAGTTTGGATTCATGCTGGCCTCCAACAGGGTCACAGCAAAGGAATCAGACAACAAATGGCCAATCCATGGAGCTTTCACAAGCCTCATGAGATGTGTCTGGGGGAGGGGGGGGGGACAGCAGACAAATTAGTTTCTTGGCCTTTTGCTTGGCAGGTAGCCAAATTCAGGATAGGAAAATTCTGTCAAAATGCTCTGCCCCAGTACCTTAGGATGTTGGTTCTCCATTTAAATAGACAAGGAGGAGAGATGACTATGTAGGGTTTTAGGAACAAATGCTTGACAGATACAATACAACCTATGGTCAGGAGAAGCATCCAAAGAGAAGAGACACTGCCCATGATAATCTTTATGTGGAATATGTTTCCCACAGACATTTTCCCTTTCTGGATGACATGTAAACACACAAAAATTTAAGGAGAAAAAGATAAGAAACCCTAGCAGGGCATTTGCAGGAAACAAAGTTCTGTAACCTGTACAGGAAGACCATTCAGACAGAATCACACCATTCAGACTGGTGGCAAAGAAGCTTTGAGGTATGTATGTTACCTTTATACCATATACCTTGTGAAGGGAGCATATATACATGTATAACATCCTAAGGCTTTGGTATACTGACCAAACATTGGGCTACCCTTGTCAGGCAATCCCTTTTGTAAAGAGCACTGCACGAGTGATAGGGAAGATCACAGTGTACTGTTCCTCTGAAAGTGACAACATGCTAGGCCAACAGTGATACAGAAGGACAGAGTGTACTATTCCTCTGAAAGTGACAACATGCTAGCTCTAGAGGGCCACATGTAAAATGGCAGAGGAGTATGGGTATGCAATTCACAGTATGATGAGATGCAAATAAAGCAGTGCATGTCTAATGAGTGCATAATGCAATGCAAAAAGGGCTTCCTATAGGAGATTATAATTCTTAGTCTTGAGGAACAATGGCACACATATAGCTGCACTGGGTGTATAGGCAACATCTATCTAGATGACTCTTTCATATATGCTTGGAACAGCAGAAGGACTTAACATGTATGTGAGCATAAAAAGTCCGCAGGTGGCTTAAGCAAATTTTGAAGGGCAGAGGAAGCAGAGAATAAAATATACCATCAGCTAAGTGATCAATAGCTGATGGAGCAGATTAAAATTGACAGCTATTATAAAGGTATTGTCTGACATATATAGCCCACAGAATGGATCTCTGGTAATATACAGGCTTGCTGCTCCAATGGATACCAAGGTATGTATAGGTCTTCGTATACTCATGTTTAAAAGAGGAATAAGGGACACTTTGGGTAAATTGCAGGCTCATTCAGCAGAATACCTGAGTCAGTTCACCATAAACTTCTGCTGCACATGGGTGATAGCATCTGTTCTCTTACTACAAAGGAGAGAACCACCATAACAAGTGGCATCTATGACATAACCCACTTCTTTAAAGCACTGAAATATAAAATGCAGGCACATAGCAGGGAAGACACCAACTGGTGGCTTAGACAACACTATTTTAATAAGAAGGGCTACCAATCCATCAGCTGCCTGGTACTGTGCAATGCACAGGGGCTGATGATCAGTGTAACAGCACATCATGCTGGCGGTGCCCATACTTGTCACACATGGCATCCAAGTCATCACTGCTGTCACTTACCGCATAAAAACATTCCTCAGGGCCAGCTACTTGGTTAAGTACTGGCACAGTGGTAGTCCAGCATGCCTACAGCTATACAGAATACACACCTCATCCACTTTTTGTCCCCAATCTGTAAAGTGATGTAGGATACCCACTTGATAATGATGACCATAAGAATCCCACTGAACAGCCAAAATTTAATACAACTTATCAAGCACAAATTAGAAAAAATACAGTACGTGTCTGACCTACAGATACCAAAGTTCTGCTGCTTATATGCATTCATGGGGTAGTACACCCTTGAAGTTACCTGTAAGATATTTTTATTTTTTAATTTATTTATTGGGAAAGTCCGACTTGGAAGCCAGTTTTCAGAAGAGGCCCAGAGAGAAATGCTCCAGACGCATGTATTTGTACTTGTATTGTATATTTGCAGCATGCTGCATGCTCCAATACATTAAGTCTCAAGGATCACTCATCTGTGCTTACTAATAAACTGCGAATTTAAGATATTCTGGATTGGATTTTTTTTTACTTCATTTACTAAGTTTAGGAGATTTATTCGAGCAGGCAGCTTCATTTTTTTTTATAACAGTTAATGCCAGTACTAGGTTCATATATTGTTTCAAATCGGGGGACTTTTTTTGTATAGTTATTCACCAAGAACACCTTCTGGAATGTCTCTTACAGTGTTTGTTTTTTTTTTGGGCTATGTGTGTGACACTGAGGGAGGCATCTTGATGCTACAATACATGATAATCAGGAAGCTGACAACTGAGTCTTCAGTCCAGGCAACTCTTACACCCAACACAGCTACATACATCTGTGATACAACAACCAGTGGCCAACACAACCAACCCCCAGACAGTATCATCTACAATATATGAGGGCATATGCAAAGTAATAGTGTCTAACCTACATCTATTGGCCTTCTCTCAATTAGTTGAATTAAAATTGCAAATGTAATGAATGTACAAGTACAACCTAAATACAAGTATATAATTGTATCATACTAAAACTATACATTTCAAATGTATACAGTGCAGAATATGAAATTATGTACATCAGTATGAATACACAATTAAATAACGAAATTAAAATAGTCACCGAAGGAAAGCTACTAGGCATTACCACACAACACAAACTCATATTTCAGCAGCACACTCTCAATGTCATTACAAACACACACTACTGACTAGAAACATTTGTACAGAAAGATTTCAAGGATAGCTCAACCAAAAAAATACTGGCCAATATCTATCTGCTCCCTTGTCTACTATATGTGGACCCCCATTTTCATTAAATGACATAAAACATTGACAAACTCTAGTCCTGTTTTTACAAGTTATCAAAATTTGCCTCTGGTGCACCCCATCACTGCTATGCCCTGAAAGAACTAAACTGGTTCAATTTTCCTCACCATCTTGACTTCCGGCAACTATCTGTAGTAAACAAAATCTGCAGAGGCTGCTCATGCCATTGGACTGCAGGTTTGCAGCCCCCCCCCCCCAACTGTGATAGGAAAAGAAAGAATAACATTTTTAAAAATAAAATATTTCAGCTGCAACCTGCGAGTCTGACTGACTGGCTGTTAAAGTCCCAGAACATGAACCGCGCATGCCTGCTTGGTGAGTTATGGGTTTAAAAGTAGTTTCTGTAAATCTGGACTGCTCCAAAATCAGTCCAGATTAAGAAGAGAAGGCATCAGTGTAAGATGCCCAGAAGTCTATGCAGTTTGTAGCTGTGGTGAAGCGGATGGGGATTGGACTGCCACGCCCTCAGTTATGTATGTGAATTGGATGGCTGGATAGCTAGTGAGAGCAAGAAACAGTCCTCACAGCAGCAGTACATGTTTAGAGTGGAATCAGAGTTTGATCAGACAGCTGAGTAGACAGAGTAGTGCAGTGTAGCAAAAACAGCAGCAAATAAAATGAACAAAGATCAGGAACCCAATGAATAAAATGTATTCCTCTCTGACATCTCAGCATACACTGCCTTCTTGGAGTACACAGTTACTTCACATCACACACTGGTTTTATATACACTACTAAATAGACAGTTAAACAATAAAGTCATCAATTAATACCATGAAACACTTAAAAAGCATGTAAAGTAATACATGCCAATTAAAATCAACATCCATACCCTTTGGAAACAAATTATCAAACTTGAATGTATACACTGCTTCTTTATCATCATCATCATCATCTTTCGGCTTTTCCCGTTAGGGGTCGCCACAGCGGATCATCTCTTTCCATTTTGTCCTATCCTCTGCATCTTGCTCTGTCACACCAACCGCCTGCATGTCCTCTCTCACCACATCTATAAACCTTATCTTAGGCCTTCCTGTTTTCCTCTTACCTGGCAGCTCCGTCCATAGCATCTTTTTCCCAATATACCCATCATCCCTCCTCAGCACATGTCCAAACCAATGCAATCTTGTCTCTCTTGCTTTGTCTCCAAACTGTCCAACATGAGCTGACCCTCTAATATACTGATTCCTAATCCTATCCATCCTAGTCACATGGAGTGCAAATCTTAACATCTTTAACTCTGCCACATTCAGCTCTGACTCCTGCCTTTTTGTCAATTCCACTGTCTCCAAAGCATATAACATAGCTGGTCTCACTAATGTCTTGTAGACCTTCCTTTTCACTCTTACTGGTATCCGTCTGTCACAAATCACTTCTGCCACTTTTTCCACCCATTCCACCCTGCCTGTACTCTCTTCTTCACCTCTCTTCCACATTCACCATTACTCTGAACTGTTGATCCCAAGCACATAAACTCGTCCATCTTTACCAACTCTACTCCCTGCATCCTCACCATTCCTCTACCCTCCCTCTCATTTACATAAATATATTCTGTCTTAGGCCTGCTGACCTTCATTCCTCTGCTCTATAGAGCACATCTCCACCTCTCCAGAGTCTCCTCAACCTGATTCCTACTCTCACTACACATCACAATATCATCTGCAAACATCATAGTCCACGGGGCCTCCTGTCTGATCTCATCTGTCAACCTGTCCATCACCACTGCAAATAAGAAAGGACTCAGAACTGATCCTTGATGTAATCCCACCTCCACCTTAAATGGATCTGTCACTCCCACTGCAGTCCTCACCACTGTCATACTACCCTCGTACATATCCTGTACCACTCTTACATACTTCTCTGCCACTCCCGACTTCCTCATACAATACCACAACTCTTCTCTAGGCACCCTGTCATATGCTTTCTCCAAGTCTACAAAGACACAATGCAACTCCTTCTGACCTTCTCTGTATTTCTCCAATAACACTCTCAGAGCAAACATCACATCTGTAGTGCTCTTTCCTGGCATGAAACCATACTGCTGATCACTAATCACCACCTCCCTTCTTAACCTAGCTTCTACTACTCTCTCCCATAACTTCAAGGTGTGACTGATCAATTTTATCCCTCTATAGTTACTACAGCTCTGCACATCACCCTTATTCTTAAAGATAGATACCAAAACACTTTTTCTCCACTCCTCAGGCATCCTCTGACTTTCCAAAATTTCATTAAACAATCTAGTTAAAAATTCCACTGCCATTTCTCCTAAGCACCTCCATGCTTCCACTGGGATGTCATCTTGGCCAACAGCCTTTCCATTCTTCATCCTCTTCATAGCTGTCCTTACTTCCTCCTTGCTAATCTGTTTCACTTCCTGATTCACTATCCCCACATCATCCAACCTTCTCTCTCTCTCATTCTCTTCATTCATCAGCCTCTCAAAATACTCTTTCCATCTACTCAACACACTCTCCTCTCTTGTGAGTACCTTTCCGTCACTATTCTTTATCACCCTTACAGACTGCACTTCTTTCCCAGCTTTGTCCCTCTGTCAAGCCAATCAGTACAGGTCATTTTCTCCCTCTTTAGTGTCCAATCTCTCATACAACTCTCCATACGCCTTATCCTTAGCTTTCGCCACCTCTTTCTTTGCCATGTGCCTCATCTCCTTATACTCGTGTCTACTTTCTTCATCTCTTTGACAATCCCACTTCTTCGCCAGCCTCTTCCTCTGTATGCTCTCCTGTACTTCCTCATTCCACCACCAGGTCTCCTTGTCCTCCTTCCTCTGTCCAGATGTCACACCAAGCACCTTTCTAGCAGTCTCCCTTACCAGTTCTGCTGTAGTTACCCAGTTATTCGGTAACTCTCCACTGCCTCCCAGTGCCTGTCTTAACTCTTCCCTAAACTCCACTTCACAATCACCCTTTTTTAACTTCCACCATTTAATCCTTGGCACTGCTTTCACACTCCTCCTCTTCTTGATCACCGTCATCCTACAGACCACCACTCTATGCTGCTTAACTACACTTTCCCCTGCCACCACTTTACAGTCTCCAATCTCCTTCAGACTGGCCCTCCTACATAGGATATAACCCACCTGTGTGCATCTTCCTCCACTCATGTATGTCACCCTATGCTCCTCCCTCTTCTTAAAATACGTATTCACCACAGTCGTGTCCATCCTTTTCGCAAAATCCACAATCATCTGAACTTCTGCATTCCACTCCTTAACACCATACTTACCCATCACTTCCTCATCCCCTCTGTTCACTTCACCAACATGCCCATTAAAGTCCACTCCAATCACTAGTCTCTCAGCCTTGGGTACACTCACCACAACTTCATCCAATTTCTCTTTCTCATCCATCGCACACCCAACTTGTGGAGCATATGCACTAACAACATTCATCATTACACCATCAATTTCGAGCTTCATAAACATCACTCTGTCAGACACTCTCTTCATGTCTAAAACACTCTTGGCATATTGTTCCTTTAGTATAATCCCTCCCCCATTTCTCCTGCCATCCAGACCATGATAGAACAATTTGAACCCATTTCCTAAATACTTGGCCTTACTTCCCTTCCATCTGTTGTGCAAATGAACTCTGTTACTTTTTATTTAATATATCACAAACATGTTCTAACAGCCTTATTTTAAAAGCCGTTTTGGACTCACCCACATAAAACTTATTACAAGAACATCTGAGGGCATAAAAAATGCCCTCAGTGTCACACCTATAATTCTCACAGACTTCAAATCTTTGACCATTTAAGAGTCCAAAATAAGGCACAATAAATTTGCACACCTTGCATTTGCCACAACCTAATGTCCCCTTTTATTCTTAATGACTCAAATAAGACCTCCTTGGGTCTACAGAAACTAGATTTCACCAAAAAGCTCTTAATATTCCTACCCACTCTAGAGAAAGCAACAAGTTTACTAGGCATCCATGAACTTCCAGCCTTTAAATTTGATAATAGTTCCAACTGTATTTGTACTATCTCATAAAACCTATTGATGAATCTACTATATGTGGTTACAAATTACATTTCACAACCAGATTCAGTATTGATATTTAATTTGGAAACTCCCTTCCATTTTCTATGGTTGTTTCCTATATACTTAATTAAATCTAGGCCATGCCTTAGCGATTATATCTTCACCATAACCATGCTTTTTGAGCATCTCAAAAGTATAACCTATCTCCCTTAAAAAAATCTTGCCCATCGCTGCATAGTCTGTAAAGATGTATGCATTCACAATAAGGCAAGGCATCAATCGCATGTCGAGAATGACAACTTGTTGTTTTCAAATAATGTATGTCCCCCTGAAATTTCCTGTATACTTTTGTAGTTAATATACCATCCTCCTTAAGTAACAAATCTGTATCCAAAAAGGACACCTTCTTCCATATTTGGATGCCATCAAATGTAAAATGAAATCTGTTTACTTGTAATTTATCCAAAAAAATCTGTACTTTCTGTTCCCCTCCTTCACATAAAAAATTAGATAATCAATAAATCTAAAATAACGTTTCACATATTGACAAAAAAATATTTTCTTATAAATATATTCCACTTCAAATAAACCTATGGTTAAATTAGCATATGAGGGAGCAAAAGCCACCCCT
>NC_056749.1:291092558-291125058 GCF_019279795.1 Protopterus annectens | reverse complement strand
GGATTAATGTAAAAAAGCTAGCCACTTATCTTAATGTCTTGTCCCTAATTTTGCAGAGCAATCTTGGCGTCTTACGTATGCCTGTCCTGACCCTCATACATTTTTTGATTTTTCTTGTAAAGCACCTAGGGCTAGGGCCTAGGACTACAACTCAACAAGTAATAGATTAAGATTTGTGGTTTTATGACAAATTAATGAGGGCTAAAGTCATTAAATAATGGCATGCCTTTTTTGTTTCAGACTTCATAACCTTCAGAAAATACATGCCTACTTGCACACATCCTGTTTTTCTATTAACTTTCTAAGTTTATAAGTGCTATATTTAAAATCTGTCCCTATTTTTAGGTCTTTGCCTTTCCATTTTTTAGGCATTGTCTAGATTTCTTGTGCTAACAGCTTGAGCACTACAGTGAGGAACAGATGAAAATATTAGGCAAAAATGTGGACATTCTGCAAAAATCTGTGCAGTTGAGAGGTAGGGTGTGCTGCAATATTGTCTTTAGGAAAACATGCATGATTCCCATTTATACACTGGTATATAGTATCTGGCGAATGTGTTTGAAAAGTATGTGTGTTTTATAGAATCCTTTTGATTGGGTCTAATAGCGTATCTGCATTTGGCTTGACACTTTTCCTGTTTCCATTTTATTGGTATCCTCTTCCATGACTAGTTCTCTACTTGATAAACTTCTTGTTAAGCTTAATACTTCATGCTTTTTTTTTGAGCTGATCTGTTCAGGTCATAATCAGATCAAAATATATCCATAGCTACTGGAGCTTGGCATATTACTTTGACTGGATTATTAAAGACTTGCATAAATAACTGACTTCCTTGTTTGCTCAGTTTAAACAGTCAGCTTAAGTACTAGTGTGTATTTGTGTAAAATAAGATGGATTACATTACTGAGATGAGATAACTTTACTTTGACTATTATTGTTTGTTTATTTGTCTATTTTTTTTACCAAAAGCAGACATTTGAGGTGCACGCCGTCAGTAAAGTGGCCATAATTGATGGATATGGAGTTGATCCGTAGAATGTTCCTTTCCTCTGCTGCTGTTTGATCACTGCTAATAACAGTCTTTTTATCTGGTGGGAACATGTCAATTTGAAAAATTAGTTTTGGCATATGTAAAAGAATGGATACTGTTCAAAGTCAGGGAGTTTTGTAGGAAATGATAGACTACTAGCAAATGAAAACCATTCTAAAAATCAAAACAACTGGTGCACTGTTTCTAATGTAAGGAATTCCAGAAATTTAGGTTCATAGGTAGGTACTAGGCTATCGGCCCTGGGGCCCATACAAGCCTAGCCAAAAAATGTACCCTGGCTTTCGCCACCCAAGAAAATTATTTTCCTGTGCCCCTGTCGAGCATAGCCACAGAAGTGATCCCCGGGGTGAATTTCCCATTTCCCATCCAATCATCAAGATTTTTCTTGAAGAGTGCTAATGAGGAGCTCTGTTTGACATAGATAGGTTGTCTGTTCCAGAGTATGGGAAGTCTCTGGGACAGGAATCCATCCCTCCAGCATGTTCTGTTTATTGTGGTGACAAGGTTTAGGTCCCTAGAGCGTGTAGCTCAAAGGGATTGGGATTTCTTTAAGTGGAGCATGTCCAGCAGCTCTGGGTTTGACATAGCTCTGTACGTTAAGCAGAGATCGCCCCTGAGTAGACGATATGTGATGGAGTAAAGCTGTAGTTTTTTGAGACTGTCTGCATAGAGCATCTGTTTGAGGCCAGTAATCCCCTTTGTGAGGTATTTCTGTGGTCTTTCCAGTTGTTGTAGATGTCTTGTGAGGTACATACCAAAAGGGGCATTGTACTCTGTAATGGGTCTAATGAGTGGTTAATTAATCCTCTCATAAGACTGAGAGGATAAAACAGAGTGCTTATCATCTATCGTATAATAAATCATAAGAAACTGGATATAGTGAATATGGTACTATCATACCAAACTACCTTTTTAAAAAAAAGTCCAAAGAATGGCAGCATAAATAAATAACTAATTATTGTAAAGTTGTATAAATAAACAAAACTAAACAAGCCATTGCACAAAATCCAAACAGACTTAAAATAAACTGCTAAATTATGAGTTTGCATGTCTATTTCTTGTTTATCTGATGAAAACCGTTGATATAGGATTTCAGCAACATCTAAACCACAAACTGGAAAGAGTTTCAGGCAAAATCTAATACACTCCTGTTACTCTAAGAAGAAGTTATAAATTAGTGTCATTAAGTACCATCCTGAAATAAATCACATTGTCCGTGCACAATTTAGGACCCTATTCAAATGATAGCTAACTACAGGCTTCAACCCTGACTCAAGATGCCCACTCCACCTATGTGGTCCTCTTCAAATCTATCAAGATTCAACTTTTTACCCTGATCCTGGGTGATTTTTATTATCCAGCCATAGATTAGAAGAAATACTCAATAGAACATACAAATGCCCAGAGATTCCTTTATTTTGTCAATGCAAATGCCCTGACCAGTTGGGTAACATCCCCGCAAGAGGTGAAAATATCTTGGACTTGGTATTAACCAACATGAGTAACCACTGCAGCATCCCTACAGTGTCATCATCCCTGGTAAGATCTGACCACAAAGCAGTCACCTTCAAAGTCATCATGTCCACCAACCCACCCCCTAGCTAGGGTCAAACAAAAAAACTTCTCCAAAGCTGAATACAACCTCCTAAGGGAAGGTATAAACAGCTTCACAGCCTTCTACCCCCATCCACAGGAACTGGCACGCATGTCCAAACCTACACCAAATTACTATATGAGCATTTATATAACTGTATGGAATCAGGAATACCAGACAGGATGAAATCCTTCTCCTCAAGGAAGAAACCTGTCTGGTGGACATCTACAATAAACAAACTCTATAATAAAAGGAAAAAATTGATGCCCAGGACCAAGAAGGAGCAGGTGTCTAATTGGAAACAATCTCTCCTTAGCCTGCACAAGAAAATAAGAGCACTAGTGAAATCCTCTAAAGCAGAGTCCAAACTGGCCACATCTACTAAAGACAATCATTAAATTTTCTTCACATATGTCCGCATTCTCAAGAGAAGCACCCAGATCTGCTCAGAACTGGTGGTCAGGGCACCACATACACACACACCCTGTAGATATAGCCAACCTACTGACAGACACTTTCAGTGAAAACTTCACTCCTCTGTCCCCCCATCAGTAAAACAGGACATCCCCAGTACCTGCCCCTCCCCTCATCTCTAGGGAGTAAGTCATCACTGCCCTCTCAAAGACAAAAAGTACAGCCTCCATGGGACCCAATAACATCCCAGGCTGCATCCTACATGAACTCAGGCAGGAAATTGCAGCACCATTAGGCACCCTATTCAACCAAAGTCTGAGTACAGACTTTATCCCAGCCATGTGGAGGACAACTACTGTCATCCATTTGCACAAAGGTGCAGCGTCCACCGATCCAGGAAATTATAGACCCATCAGTCTAATTAGCCTGATCTGCAAGGCTATGGAGTGAATTATCATGAACCTCATTAACAAGGACATTGGCAACCTCCAGACACTTGATCCCAAACAGTTTGTTTTTTTCAAGGGGAGGTCATGCCTGTTAAAATTTGGTCAACTTCTTTGAGACAGTCACCGAGGCCATAGACAAGGGGAAGATGGTGCACACCAACTACCTTGACCTTGCCAAGGCCTGCGATACTATTCCCCACTGAGGTATAAAAGATAATTTCTCAACTAGGCATCAATCCATATGTTACCAAATGGGTAGCAAACTGCCTCACTGATAGAATCCACCTAGTTAAATAAACATGAAGTTAATGGAAAAAAAAAAACTCTCAAGTCTTTGCTAAAACCATTAACAGCAGTGCAGGCAAAATTAATAAAATAAGACAAAGATTTGTTAGATATAGATTGACTCCATAAACAATTTATTTTCATAAAATGCATTTTGTGTCTATTAAAGAAAACCTTTATATTATATAAAAGGAATGTTTGATTACTTTGTCATAGACATTTATTTCACAACTCCAAGTTTTGAAGCAGAATAAGCCTACAAAGTTGTCCTCTGCTTACACACTAAGGTAGCTTAAATATTTATGCAAAATAGCTATAATTACCAAAATACTATATTTAATATCACTCATAGATAGTGAGCAAATGGATACTGTAGAAAATAGATAATACAAAGCACAATAAAAATAATTACTAAAATAGGTATAGCAAAAAAAAAAAAACACAAACAGTCATGCATCTAGATACCAAAATGCATTCACTTATCAAAACTGATACTTTTATTAGAAGGGTATGGTTTTCCTTACATGCTACCAGATTAAAATGTATGTTAACTCACAATGCTGTATCAGACTAGGAGGGCACTTACTACAACAAGTAAAAAGATTAAAGCATACCAAGCTTTTTCAATTTCTCTGTTAGTTTTTGGTATGGAACCATTAGCAAACTGTATAAAAAAAGCAAGATTTAATTAAGTGATATCTTCCATGCTAGATAATGCTTGCTGCAATGATACTTTAACTCTATTTAGTAATGTACCTACATGTATTAACTTTATTTAGTAATGTACCTTCATTTCTATATGAAAGAATCTAAGAATATTTCAAGACCTGAGTTTAAGCAAAGCACATGCAATAATAATTTAATTATTACATTTTAAGGAATTTGATATATTGCATATTTGAAAAGACATCAGTTTAAATATCTTGGAATCAGTGATTTGAAGGCAATGCAAAACAAAACAGTTATGGAAGTTATAACATTTAAATTTACTACAAAGTGGAATATTTTTTTTCATTTGCAGAGAATACATTTAAAATTAATTACCAAAAGTAGTGCACTTACTATACAATACTTCCACTTTCCTGGTACAAATCTTAAAGTTACAAAATTAACATTTCAAACTTTCTGCTTTGAGTACTGTAACAAACAAATAGCATTAACAATCATATAAGAAACTGCACTACTACACTGAACATTTAATCACATACTTTGGCCTCGGTACTGAAAGTCGAAATTAATCTGGTTGATACAATTTGTATAGAAAAAGAAAAAAAAATGCATCACCTTTCATTTTCCTCATATTGCAGCCAAAGATGTCCACATTCACTTACTTTAACAACTTAATTTTCATCTTAAATTTCATGCTAAGTACGTCCGTCATTCCCCAAATTCAATTTCTGGATAGCATATCTATGTTTGTGCTTAAACATTTGAGGTAGGAATCCTGTATAATAATTATGGAGACAGTGAAGAAATAAAAGTATCTAAAATATAATATCTAATACTACATGATTAACACATTTAACATGCTTGTCATGTTTAAATATGTCAATTAAATATAAATTAATTAATTAAAATCATATCTGATAAAGTCTACTAGATGAAACAGTTCATAAGGAAACTCAAAGTGGACAGTATTATGCAACATTCGGATTGGCATGCATTTTTATTTTTATCTTTTAGATATAATATCTTGGAAAAGGGTAAGTTGATAAGGATTCCACTGCATACTGATCAAATATTTGGCAGGATCTGCCAACATAATTAGCTTTTCCTAAAAGAATGAAATACAAGACAAGGAAAGCAGCTCCACCTACTAGCTTAAGTGTTCCCACATACCAGAGAATAACAGTATGAAAGATTGATATTGTGCATGATAAATGTCATCAGATCAACAAAAGTATTAATGTTAAAAAAAAAAAAAAAAAAAAGGTTCTATGCAGAGTTATAGGAACCCAGGCATTGTCCATGAGCTATCAGCTAAAAAAGGAATCTTATGGTCCCGACCATTTGCAATTCGAAGTTTTGAAACTTTAAGCTTGTAAAGTAGATCCATAATAGTTACTCTGACTTATTTAATATGTAGAAGACATGATGAAAATGTAATACAATGTACAAATAAGAGGTACAAAATCATTCCTCCATGCAAAACATGCTTGTTCTTTACAAAACTAACCATGACAGACTTGTTGCTCACATTGTGATTAGGATTTGGATCTCAATATTAATAAAGTGCCATGATAGGACATATCACAGATAAGTCTTTATTTAATGTTAACTAAAATCCCCACAATTAGCAATCTACTAAAAAGGCCCCAATTTTACAATTTAACTATCAGTTTATAGGAACAGAGTACTCCTTATTTGTAGAGTTGACTGGGTGTTAAGAAAACAATGACACAAAGGATTTTGGCTAGAGGCAGGATAGAACATGTTTTGCTTCAGAGACCAGAAGTTATCTGTTTCTTTCACTGATATAAGATGCCACTTCACCAGGTCATAGTGCATTTTTTGGAAGGGATAATAAATAAGAGTGCAACTTGACAACAGCCTTTAGGTAAAATGTTTCCAGTGATCTCAAAACAAATATATACCAGTCACTTGGCTTCTCCCATTTTCATTGAGAAAGAAACTAGAGGGTTTTCCATGATGAATATGCTATAGTTTTAAGAAAAAAAGACAATGTAAGAATTTGCATGATCACAAGAAGGAATGTAAATCAGCTTACTTGGGCCCATCTTCACTTCCTGAAAGATTTTTTGCTTATCACATCTGATAAACTGCTGTAAATCACTTTTTTTCTTCTAGCATTGTGTCTTTTTGAGATGAATATTGCAATTCACTGTCTGTTATAATTAAACCTTTAATTTCCAATTGTTAGGAGCAAGAGATTATGAGCCAACAAGCATCAGATAAAAGGCAGCTCTCAAACCTTCAATTGAACTAAGTGTGTTTATACAGTAAACACACAGTTAACTGAAACTCAAGCAACCAGCACTCTCAAGCAACCGGCAAAAAAATATCTAAGAAATACAGTATGATTTTCATGTGTTGTACTCCCCCCATCGCAGAAATGCACCTTACATTTTTTGAGTTTTAGAGTTTTAAAAAGGAAGATAGGAATACAATCCCTCTCTCCACAACCTGAGTACAAAGCAAGAAAATAATATAGGGTACAGTATTAGTCAGGCCTATTTTTAATAGTAACTCTCAAGCAACCACAAACTACAATTATCCGGCATCTACCAATCTCCATGGATGCCGGTTTACAGAGTTTTCTGTATAAAGGCACTTTTTCAAACACTAAAGCAGTACTTGCACTTTATCAAGCAAAAGTTAAAATGATTAAAAAAGCTGATTATAAACCACTGATGTCCTGGCATTACAGAAGGGTTAGAGATATTATGCAAACTATTAAAAAAATGTTTTCAAACATAAAAAATGGAAACTCCATAGTGAACTTCTTTATGTAATTTAGCTGCTATAAGATTTCCTTACTATTACTTAAAATACGATGATGAATGACAAATAGTATGTGTGTGTGTACATACGTGCAATGTCTGACAGCTTGTCTTTTTTTTTTTTTTTTTTAATAAAAACACTTCAGCTTTTATGTCTGTGATTCTTGCATTTTTGGTATTGTAGCACAGAGGTCAACCAACTGACTGATGATTCATAGATAATTTATTGCCAGCATGCTTGTTCAATTTGAGACACTTGAATCATCAGGCAAAATGAAACACCAAAACCTCAATATTCAAGAAAACA
This sequence comes from Protopterus annectens, assembly GCF_019279795.1. Taxonomy (NCBI): domain Eukaryota; kingdom Metazoa; phylum Chordata; order Ceratodontiformes; family Protopteridae; genus Protopterus; species Protopterus annectens. The sequence goes on along the minus strand of NC_056749.1, from coordinate 291,117,497 downwards.
CTAGTTACCCTTTCACTATGTCCTTGGTATGCAATACACAGACATCCTACAATATGTAACTACTCCCATATCACCCGGTAACCTCACTGCAATTATCAAGTTACATGGATTTTAAAATAGTTTGGCTACAAGAAGTTTCTCCTTAAAGGTTTAAAACTAAATTTCCATGAAAAAAAAAACTCAAATGGAAGGTAGTTAAATAAACATTACTGGGATAGGCCTATAAACAAAGGAAAGAACATAGGACTAACAAGAGTTAAATACGAAAGAAGAACAGTTGGGAGACTAAGACTTTTAGGATTTTAAGCCTTTAAGAGTTTATCCATTATCCATAAAGCTTTTACAAGTACCTTCCTTGAAGCAGTGCTTTGAAAGGAATTTCTTAAACTTGGTTCGATTGCCTTGATGCCCAATGTCCGCTGATAGCTTGTTTCAGAGAGCAGTCTTTATGAAAAGAATTGTTCACAAAGGACTGTTTTAATTGGGTATGGTTTAGTGATATTAAGTTAGGTTGTGAATTCCTGAGGGAGTAATATCTGCTTTAGAGTTTTCTTTTCAGAGAGGAGCAGTAGCTATCCATCATTTAAAATTTCATTTAGTAAGGTGCAGATAAGACAAGTAGATCTTTCAATAACGGGTAGTCAGTTTAGGTCATCAGAAGGTTGTATTGGTGATCATGGGGATAAGCAAGTAGGGCAAGTATGCAATCTTTTCTCTGATGAAGTCTGTGTGTTATAAGCAGAGTGCAACAATATTCTAGCATATGGAGAAAGGCATTCTTGTCCAGTGTTTTGTGGGCAATAGGAGAAAAGCAGATGTTATATCCAATAGCAGAAGTTTAGTAGTGAGAGGTCTTTATTAATAATACCAATGTGGGTTGTAAAGCTTAAAGTAGAGTCAAAGGCTAGGTGTAATTATTTGTACTTGGTATAAAAATAACTGACTGTAATTATCTGAGATAAGGACAAGAAGTCGAGAGGCTCTGTGTGGGGAGAAAAGCAGCATATACTTTTGTGTGTGTGGTTAATTTAGAGTTTAGTTAGCTTAGACCACTGACAAAGATAAGAGGTGAGATTGCAGGATTGTAGGAAATTGTTTGCCTGGAATAAAACATCTGCACAGAGGGTAAGTTTAAGTCAACAGTGATATCATTAACAAAACAAACAAAAAAAACATGGGCCTATATTTCAGCTTTTGGGACACCTGTTTTAATGTTCCTTTAGTGGGAAGCTGGTTGTTGGAGAAAACTTAAAAGGTCCTGCTGTCAAGATAGCTATGAAATCAGAAACTAACATGTTATCTCAAATTGGACTTTTTGTAACATAGCAAGCAAAATTTTGTGGCAACAGTTTCAAAGGCAAAGTTCACGTCCACAAATATACCTGCTGTAAGGAGACTCATTTACATTACTATAGATAGTGTCAGATTCTGAAAGTATAGCAGTGGTTGCTCTAGAATAATTTCTGAAATAATTCTATCAGATACAAGCTATAGCTATTAAAGTGTTTAAGCAACTATTCATAACAAAAAAAAAATTTTTGCAAGAGGGAAAAGACTGGAGACAGATAACTTTGGGGCATTTTGGGTGTTGTTTCAGGGTTGGTGGAAAATTTTTGTGACAAATAGATTATAAATATAAAGATTTGGATATTTTGCCTTCTGTCTTCCTAGCGAAGTTACATTAGAGGTCAGTGATGGTGGAGGGTTTTAAGTTCTGTAATAAACTTTTAGTCTCCTTCTCAGACACAGTTCAGAAGTGGAAGGTAGCCTCATACTCTATGTGAACAAACATCTGGGTTGGAAGGTTTCTTTGAGTAGCTTATTGGTTGCAGCTAAGGAAAAGAACTCTTGCTAATGACGGTTTCAATGGAAGAGATAATGAAGTTTCTATAATCCTCTTGCAGATTACTGTTCATGGTATTAGTGACATCATCAGTGATAGACTTGGAGTTGGAAGATTGTCTAGTTAGCCATTTTATTTATTTACTTTTTTTGTTGTTGAATTTTGGCAGCAGACAATTGCTTACTTCCCAAGATAAATGGCTTTAGTGGAGTTTGTAGTTATTCTTGTTCATTTTCATAAAGACAGGTACTTTTCTTTTAGAAGAATATTAGACAGACCTCCTTTCCAGGAAGGCCAGAGATTTTCACATAATCTAGACTTTCCTCTAGCTATATATCACATTGGAAAATCAAGTCAGAATTATGCCCAAATCTATGGTGGCAGAGGTAGCTGCCTGTACAAACCTGAATCCCCTCAAAGCACATCAGAATGTTTTCACAAAAGTGGCAAAGTTCACACCAACCCTGAACAAATATCACAGATAAACAGCTTTTAATAAAAGCAGAAGTAAGGAGATGAAGTCCATAAACTCCTTAAGGACAATCATTATTCTATCTGGAGTATTGGTAAAGAGGTATCTACACTTTGCTCTTACACCAAACAGCAAATTTAAGATCACAAACCCAAATTTACCCTTTTACAAACTATAGTGGCTGACACATTAAAAATACTTCCAAACAATGAAACAGTATTAAGAACTACACAAGAGAACTTAGGTTGGCCTAGTGTCAGTAGAGGTGGACAAAAGCTGTAATCATTCCAGGACTATGTTGAAAAAACCCAGAGCAGATAAACACAGCATGTCAGATATATTTTGAGGCCTGCTCCAAACTGATCTGGATATACAGCAGGAGTCTTTATTCATTACTCAATCTTTTCAATGCAGTTATGAGTTCACTTTGAAATGTGCCTTCCCACGTAGACAAAGTTTTGGTTCATCTGCATAGCACAGTAAAGCATCCCTTATTGTTAAGCATTATCTCATTAGCTAGGTGACACAAATGGACACAATACAAGACTATATACACCCACCCATATGGCGAAGGACAGTGAATATCACATCTAATTAAGTCGTGGAAAAATGAAAGGAAAGCATAGTTTGCTTTTATTACTGCTGATAATACTAAATCCCAGTTGAAGTTGCCTATTTTTCTTCAAAGGTTTAGGCAATATGTAAATATGTTTAGATTTTTTTTGTCTAATTCTCCTATTTAGCATTTAAATGGCCACAATATTAATTTTGAGGTAGACTAGCCTCAGATGATTTTGAATACCATAACAGATACTTTTGATATGGAGTTGTTTTGCCTATCCTCTGCTGTTATGAAATTTCATGGCTCTACAATAAATGGAGTTTTTTTTTTTTGCTTTTTTTCAAAAATACAGTAAAAGTAGCATTAAAACAACGCCTTATCAAGGGCAACAATTTTATTTTTGTGAACACAATCCTTACAATGTTTTTGTAGTCACTATTGATGGCATCACCTTTTATTCTCAAAAGTAATACCTATTAAATGGAATCTTTGCTGTTTAAATGCCATTTGAAGTCTCTTGTCTGATACAGATATCAATGTTCTTTTCTCATGATTTGCAGAAGCACATTATTTGTGTCTCAAGACTCCATGTGCTTAATCAAATAGTTTCACTTACTAAGTCTTGCATCTTATCTTCTTGGAATGATATAGCATCATTCTCCTTACCCTAGTCTGAATCCCTTCTGAGTAATGAGGCTTTTTGAATTACTCACTTGATCAATTTCCTACATTAGTTTAATTTACACAGCATAGGAAGCACTGACTAGCACAAGAACCAAGCTTTTCATAAAGCTTGGTCAATTCATATTCTAAACAAAGTAGTTGTTTCATTTGCAGCTGTCTCCATACTTGCCTCACCATGGTTGTCATAATTGATCTGTACGTCTAAGCCTCTCAATGAGGATGGGTTGCAGCACAGCCATTTACAAATAGTGAGATATCTTTGCAGTCTTGGCCAAATTACCCACTGCCAGTATAAATACAACAGCGTCAATGTAGTAATAACAATAAAAAAAAATCAGAACTTGGAAAGGGCCTGTGGCTGAAGTGGTAAAGGAAATATTTTCGATCATAATTAAATTCCATTCTGTAAATTGTCACCTGTAGTTGAGAAAGAGCGCGGAATGTTGTTTAAGGTCCCTCAGGTTTAAATAACCATCTGAAATTCAATGAAACTTATCTTATTGCATGAAATTAATTAGTATGTAGATGCATATTCTGTCCACTCCTTCTTGTAGAACTTTTTGATTTGCAAAAATTTTTCTATTATACTAACTTTCAATGAAATCAGCTTCAATCTCAAGATGGACTTAACTAGCAAGATGAAGACTTTCATATTAAAAATGCCAGGTCACACAAAAGTTGAGATAAAAAATTATATATGTTCAACAATTTGATTTGCAAAATGTTTCATCTCTCTATATATGTATGTGCATTAATCTTCGGCATGCAGTGAACAAGAAGATATACTGAAATGAGCAAAAGTTATACAAGATGCCAGAGAATTGCTGCATCACATAAATGTGTTAATTTGCAGTCAAGTGTTTAATGTAAGGGACCTCTACAATTAAATGTAAATTTTTATATGAATTTATCATTCACAAGACATCTTCCCCTGGCTGCCTTCCTTGTCAATACGAACAATTTTAATTGGTACCACAAAATATACAACTGTATATATATATATATATATATATATATATATAGATAGATATATATATATATTTTTTTCACTCTTTACATTTAAAAAACAAAACTTGAAATGTTAATTCTGTAATAACTCCTCTACTCATAGCATTCTCTGGCAGCATGAGTTAAAGCAAACCAAATTGTTTCATCAAAATGCGGAAGCCGAAATTCCCATCATATGCTTGCTGAAGTTTTTATGCTAAGGACATTTTAGAATTTAAATACCATTGTAGCTTGTGGTGGCTTATGTTACTGTTTTTTCAAACTGAAAATCCTAGTGCAAACAGTGTAACAAATCTGTACAGAAAGGAAAGAGGTTTCTTAGCACTGTTTACTTTTTCCTGTTTCAGCTTTGGTTTTCATTCTTAATTCTATTCCAAAAGTACTACAGTCAGGTTGGCTGCTACAGACATGCTTTACTGTCACATATAGTTTATCCAAGCTCTTTATATTTATTCATTCTATATGTCCCTTTTGAATATAACTTGGGGGGGGGGGGGAGAGTCTTTGCAAATCTGTAGTAATCCAAGAAAAATTATTTGTCATCAGACATTAAATGAATAAACCATAGGACATCTCAATGAAACTCCTGAGCAAAACTATTGTCATTTCCCTTCTCACTTGTTAAGCTTTCCAACAAATACAGGGCGGTATTGGTAACTGGGCAAAAAAAACAGCATCCTATTCCTTTATGAACTTAACTTCCTGTGTAAGTCTCTGCCTCTCAAATTACTTAATATAAAGGTGTGTGAATACAGTCTAACACGGCTGATATTAAACTTGATCTTGGCTCAACGCCAATGATACACACGGTTGATATTAAACTTGATCTTGGCAGAAACTCCAATGATAATCTGAATAAATTGCTGAAACACTAAAGTTTAGAGTGAACAAGATCTCTTGATTCAGGTGCATGTCCATGTATATATTAAAATGACATATTTTTCATGGGAGTGCAAGCACAAAAAGTTTGTGCATTGCATATTTTATTCTCTGAGCAAACATATAGCTGGCAACTAAAATTGATGTACAACTGTCGCTGAGTAAAGATCATCAGTTCCATGCACAGAGTGATGAAGCCCAGACATGATGCAGGTAAGCTATGATTAACTACTGACTCAGACACCACAGAAGCTGATAAGTGACGGTGGCAATGAGCAGCCACTCCACAACCTATCCAGAACAGTGCAAGTCATGACAGCTTACTGAAATGCTGCTGCCTACGAGAGAAACTGGGACACAGCATACAGGCTATAGGTTAGAGAAGGCGATATGGTTCTGCTAAATAATGTCTACATGGACAATGTGCATGAATGTATATGACCAGAGAGGAAAATTGTCAGCAGGTTACTGTATATGTAACTTCTGCTTCTCAGTGGGTGCTTAGGACCAAGAAACAGAAAAAAGCCTGATGATTGATAAAGTGATGGAGTCGTGCAGTTCTATCTCACCCAATATGGGGAAGAATATGCCATCTAACTGCAAGATAGACAGAGGCTGGCAGACAATGCAGGAAACAAAGGTTATAAAAAAAGTATGAAGTGAGATACTTGCAAATAACTGACTCAAGGAATCAAAGATTCCTGATTAAGTAAATCATTTTCTGCACTACTGGTATCAGCTGAAGGCTGCAGATTCACTCACACACAAATGTATACCTTTAAATATATACGTGGAATTGATTTACCGCAGTCTAGAACTCATTTTGTTTTGGCATGGACAGTAAAGTGATTTAAATAATAAACAACCTGTGTGTAGAATTAGCTGTTGCCAGAGAGAAAGCCTTCAGTCTTCTACCTCAGCTTTCAAAACCATTATATAGTAGTTTTAGTAATAGAGTCACTGCCATTATGAAAACAATTAGTATGACACAATCTGTTCTTTGGCTCATTTTTTAATCCTTTATTCCATAAATATACCACCACCCTTGTCTACTCCAAATTAGTGCCTAATAAATTACTGCTCAAGTCTTGCACTGATTACATAAGCTGTGTAACAATAGTTGAAAAAAAATCTTAAGAATTTTATTTAACCAAACATTATATTTAAATATTGTTTCAGTAAGTTTGAATTGACCGTTATTCTTACCTTCACTGAAAAATAACGTTTTATGAGGACATCTACTGAATTGAAAGGCTCATTCTTAGTAAAGAACATGACTAAAACCTTTAATAAATGTAAGAAATGTCATCCAAAAAATGAATGTTTATTTTATTTGCAGTGTTCACATCTGCCCTCAAGACCTTCTACAGAAGCACACAGAGAAGGCATGCTCAGAAGGGTGATATACGTCTGCCCACTTACAGCATGGAGTATAGCTACTATATTCAGCTCTGCTATTCCTACAAAATCTAATGTCAGAAGCATTGAACCTTAGGTTGATTTCTGACAGTCTTTGCTGTTTATTCTGTTGAGCTAATACCATTTGGACCTCTCCAACAAATTCAGGATTTATCTCTCAAAATACTTTAAATCTCAAAGCTATGGAAAAGCATGGCCAAATCAAAATGTACTGGATCAGTTTATGTTGCAATCCAGTTGACAGGGCATTTATACAACATACATATGACCCAAATGAAGCAAGATTTGTTCTCTGCAAAAATACTGCTGTGAAATTTGCAGCTGTTATTAAAACCAGTAGGTGACTATTTGTTGTTGCACTATTAAGAGTTGTAAATAAACAAGGATTTTCACACTATTTCATGTTTTCTTATTTTTCGTTTAGATTACTGACCTATATAACACATGGCAATAATTATTTTTGTACTGGTTCATTCCTTATTGTGTCTGCTGTCATACTGCAAAGATATACAACACATTTTGTTATCACTTATTTTTCAAACTGAGGGCCAGACCTATGGTCTAAAAGATGAACACCATAAATCTGAGTAAAATAAATAATTTAACTAGAATCATTTCTATTATTCACATGCATGTGATAACAAAGAAATGGCCGAATGCATATGCTTATAGATTATAACATGGCTAGCATTTTTCTTTTTTAAAAATATGAAACATGCTACATTTATATAAATGACAAACCGTAGCGACGCAATCTCAGCTGCAATTATATATTCCAAACTGCGTCGACACAACTGTAGCTGCAAACATTATTGCTCACGTTTTACATATCCAGTCATTATCAGCCATTACATAGCTCATTCAAATCTTGCCTTCTTTTAAACCTTGTTCCTCCTCTACATGCATTAATCCCACAGTTCCCATTTTCTCTAATGTAATTTGCTGCCACCCTTTTCTAAAGATCCCAGTTCCAGTTTTCTCTCTGTTACTATCTTCATTACTTCTAGAAAAGTTGGTTTAGACTTTGATTTCCATTTTCTAGTAATTGCTATTTTGGCAGCCATCATAATTAGAATCAGCAAGGCCTTATTATGTCTAGGCAACTCCAAGTTTGTATCAAAGCTCAAAAAATAATTTCCCTAGTCACTCCAACTTGCTCACTCCAGCATCTCCGACAGAGCAGTCTGAATGGAGTCAAAGTCCATCAACCATTACATTCCCAGAAACTATGTTCTCAGATAACTCTTTCTACTCCATCACACCTCCAACATTTGCTGCCTGAGGAACAATTCTTTGATGTCTGCTTGGGGTATAAAAATATTTATGCATGCAATTCCAGGCAAAGATCCAAATTCTTGTAGATTTTGTTGCATATTTGAGCTATACATACATCTCGCTATTGTTTGTGAATTACTTAAGTAATCTCTCTACCCATTCCTTCCGACCCTCCTCCAAATGATTCTTATAGTTATCACGCAATATTTTATATAGTCGACTAATTATTCCTTTCTTAATTGCAACTCTACCAGTGCTGGTCTTTCATTTAGAACACCCCCCCCCCCCCAGTTTGTTTCTCTTTGCCTATACTCTGGTATCAATCCTTGATATCTAAGGCAATCTTTAGCCTGCAGTCCATACAAGTTCTTGGCATCTTCCCATTCTATTACTTTTCCCTCTCTAGTTATTTGATCCAAGGACTTTGGTTCATTTGCCAGTTATATATTCCTAGCCCTTCTTGCCTATTGTCTATCCTTAATTGCAGTCATCCATATCGGCAGAATTTCCTTTGTCCCATGTTGGCTTAGTTCTTAGAAGACCTTCTTCTACTTTATGAATACTATATGAATACTATATTCTGTCTAATTGTCATTCTCCTTAAAGGTCTGCATCCAAAATTCTTGCATCTCCCTGTTACCTGAGCTTCCCTCCCATTTCATCATCTCTTTCCACTTTGAATTATAGTTCTCTGCTTGTGCTGTGTATACAAACCACAACTGTGTTGCTCTTAAATACCCCTTCAACTCTGATAATCCTAATCCACCATATTCTATTGGAAGAATAAGCTTATCCCACTTGACTCTTGCTGTCTCCCCTCCCAGATAAAATCCTTCAGTTAATTGCTATCCACAACTTCTCCTCTGGTTGATAAAAATATGCCTGACCAGTGTACAGGACTAAAGGGACTAAAAACATTTCAACTGCATGTATTATCAATATCCATTTTCTCAGTTTTTGTATCATCTTTTCTTTTGTTTCTTCCCACATATCATTAGCTGCCAAACCAATATCATTTTTAACACATACTCCTAAATACTTTATTTTATCGCGTCTCCATAAACATGAATATTGCTGAACCAATTCATATGTGGGTACATAATTTACTGCTATTGCTTTTGTTTTTGCTACATTATTTGTATATCCCAAAAAGATTTGAAATTGTTTCAATATATTCCACAGCATTATAATGTCGCTTTCTGGTTTTGCCAGGTATAAAACAATGCTATCTGCAAATAGAGCAAGCTTTTCTTGACTATGATACCAATTATTTTCTTGAATTTACATATCCCTTATTTTATTTGTCAGTGGTTCTAAATATAATGCAAACAACAAAGAGGAGAGAGGACACCCCTGCCTGGTTCATCTGTTCAAGCAGATATTATCAGGGAGTACCCCACTCACTTTAATTTTCGACTCTGATCCTTCATGTGTCCTCCAAATCACCCTTATAATTTTATCATGGAATGCAAATGTTTCCATTGCTCTGCTCAGAAAATCTCAGCTTACTCTGTCAAATGCTTTCTCTGCATCAAGACCCACAAACGACAGTGGTATTTTTATACATTCCGATTCCCTCTGGATCACTGTTCTGTTTATGCTGTCATATGTTTGCCTCCCCTCTACAAGCTACATTGATCCATATCTATCAGTTTTGGCATTCATTTAGGCATTATAGACAGACACTTTGCAATCATCATTTAGTACTGAAATAGCCCTGTATGTAGCTGGATCTGATGGATCGTTATCCTGTTTAATTGGTACAGCTACTACCGCTTTCTTCCTGGATATTGGTACTTCTCTTAAAATAATGTTAAACAAAACCTTCCGGACCATCATTTTGCCCTTCTAGCTTCCAAACTTCCACAGTAATACCATCCAATCCTGGGGACTTTCCTGTAGAGTGGTTATACATCGCCATTTTTATCTCATCTCTTCCTATCCTATTACTAATTGGGCTTCTCCTCTCTCTCTAGCCTTAGCATATTTAAATCTTCCATAAACATTTCCATTTGTACGTTTTCTGGATTTCCATATTTCTCTACTTTCACAGACTTTCTGAAATATTTCTAATACTTCTACAGGCTCCCTAAGCTTGGTGACAGCACTTTCTACATTCTGTTGTCCGAGTCATTGTGCTAAAAATTTTTGTACTCTTCAGTTATCAAAAAACAGTTGCTTAACAGCAATCTTTCTAAACTCATGTATATTACCAAGTTAGTCCCTTATTTTCTGCTTAGCGTTCTTTAGTTGCTATTTTTCTTGCTCTGTGAGATTCCCCCTATTTTGTAATACTAAAATAGTTGTCAGTCCCTCGATCATTCTTGTTCCTTCTTAACCATATCTCCCTTTGTTTCCACCCTATTTTTAAATTCCATTTTAATTTTATCCCACTCCCTAGCTATATTTTCAGATCTTAATTAATAGCTCATGAACAATTTCTACTATACATTCCTTAAATTATTGTCTTTTCAACAAATAGGTGGTAAAGTGCCAATGTCTCATTTTTATTTCATTACCTAGTGTTTTTATTTTAATTATTAGCTCAATATCTGAAATAGTTATTGGGTGTGTATAAAGACCTTCAATTAAATGCACATATTCCTGTGATATATACATTGTCTAGTCCAGCTTTTGTATCTTGGGAAATATTTAAATTCACTCTGAATTCCTAGTACTGAATTCACATCTTCATGACTAGCATTTTTTGAGGCCTGCATTAGAAAAGCCATGCGATTACTGTTAAGGCACATGTTTTGTGCACCCATTATAAATGTGGAGTTTCCAGCTTAAAAATACAGAATTTAAGTAACCTGGTAGTCTGTATTCCTCTAATATAATTTTGCTGACATACATTTTCCTTACTTTTCTGGCCAGTTATGAATTTCCAAGTGCAAACAGTTTTGGTCAAAGCTAAACCAAAAACACTGAAAAGCTTAGTAAAGTTAGTGTGGGGTCTTGTGTATCCACATTGAAACTATGGTTATGAATGTTTGATTAAGAGAATGGCATGCCATCCATTTTATATTTTAAACCTTGCTGGCTCATAATCTTAATTGGTTTAATTCACAGTGATGACAGAGCTGTGTACTCTTGATAGATTCCAAGCCTTTGTCATTTATTATTGCACTTATCATAGGAGGTTACTAGACTACTAGCCTTGAGGCCCTTATAAGCCTAGCCAAAAGTTTAGCCCATGTTTACACAAGTCAGCATCCAAAGCCCCTGTCTAGCAGGGACACAGGTGGAATCCCAGGGGTGCATTTTCTGTTTCCCATCCAGGATGCACTTAAAAAGGGATAATGAGGTATTCTGCTTGACATTAAGAGTGAGTCTATTCCACAGATGGGGGGGGGTCTCTGAGACACAGATCTGTCCTGCCAACAAGCCCTACTAATATCACAGACCAGGTTGAGGTCGCACACACAAGTTAATCGCGTGGAGCTCAACTTGCAGATATGCAGCAGTCCCATCAAGGTGGGGTCTGAGATTGCTTTATATGCCAAACAAAGGCCACCCCTGAAGAGTCTGTATGAAACTGTGTAGAGGGATAGGGCTTTTAGTGAATTTGTATAGGGTAGATATCAGAGGCCCTGGATTCTCCAGGTGAGGAACCTCTGTGGTCTTTTCAGCTGCTGCATGTGCTTTGAGAGGTACCTGCCAAAGGGGGAGTTGTACTCAATAATTGGCCTTATAAGGAAGAATACAGGGATGTTATGACCTCTTTGCCCCTGAATGAGATACCCTTACTTATGAGATGGGCCATGTAGAAAGCTTTCTGTACAATGGTAGCAACGTGGTGGACAAAAGTCAGGTTTACTTGAACTGTGTTACTGGTAAATTTCTGTATGGTCTGGTGCCTTAAACTATAGTAGAGAGTCAATAGTGAGTGATCTGTCTGTGCTCTAGTTTGCGTTTCAGTGTGTTTATATTCTGCTTATCTTTTATCTGCTTAAAGTTGAATTCTGTGTCTTTGCCATCCCCTGCAAATGCAAGTTTCTGAAAGAGCTCTGTTATTTTCTAATTGTATGCCTCCCTAGCTAGCCTGGTCAGTTGATTTTCCCCACTCCTTATGATCATAGCCTCCACCTCTCATGGTGGACTAATTTTTAAGTTCCTTTCTCCCCTTTCATTGCTCTGGACTGTTGGAATAAGCTATGTACTCTTCCCACCCTTGTTCTCCATAGATCCACAATACTGAGCGCTCAACCAGCAAATCAGTATTGTTCTTGAGGTAACATACTTTACTACATATTGGCTCCGGTTCATTTTCCAGGAGCAGAGCAAATCAAGGAATCGTAGCCTACATTCAAGAAGTGTTTTACTTGTATGCAGAGCCATCCAAAGTTAAGTTATTGTGATTGCTAACTTGCACTCAAGTTATTGAAGTACTCACTACCATTCCTTGCTAGTGCATGCATTTCACAGATTTTTTTCATTAGAGCAAAACTCTTCACACTACCTGGGCAAGACTGTCTTGTAATTCTCTTCAGCATGGGATTTCCAGCTATTTGCTTAAGTTGTCTGTGGCAGCAATGCATTTGTGGTTTTCTTCTACTTTGTTTTTACATTAGAAAGACTGGGTTTCAAAACTGGATTCCAGCACTAGGCGTAGGCGACGTAGGCAGTCACCTAGGTTCACATTGGCTGGGTGGTGCCCACTAGGTGGAAGCTACCACAATATTTACATTTTAGTAATAATAAAACATTACATGTCTCCTTTAATGATGTGAAGAATGCCCTCCATCTGTGCATCTATCAAAGCACATACCTGCTAGTGTCCCTTAAACATGCAAATTGTTTAGACATTCCTACTTCTTTCTGCATCTGAGCCTATTATTTAAACATGATGCCTGTTTCCCGCTTCTACTCGATAAGGAGCATATGCAGCTTCCATCCAGGGAATAAAGCAAAGCAAACCATTGGTAAAGGGGTTGTGGGTATACGAGTGTAAAATGCCCTAGTTAGAGATGGGAGTTAATGAATTTGCTCAAACGCAAACCCTGTACCTTACAGGAAACAAAAACTGGGATCCTCTATACCAACTACTACATTACTCAAAAATGAATTCAGTGCATTTTCAAGTAATTGTGAGCTTCAAGAGAAGAGAAGTCTACTGCTGCTCATGCTGTTTTCAATGTGAAACTTTTTTTAAGCCAATTGTCATTACTGTTTGTGCTGTAACACTTAAAAGCAGTATTGTACCATAACAGGTGGCATGCATACCTTTTATAATGAAGGCTGTGGGTTCTACTCCAACACCATGTAGATGGAGTGCTGATACTTTGTTGTACTATAAAGGGTGGAGGGGTGCTGCAGTCCTTAGTGTGTCCTCCTTCGGATTAAATGTCTATAATTATGAACCTTTTGTCAGTTTGCCATCCATTCCCTATTGCAGTATTACCAGCTTACCACTTCTTTTAACCTGACATACGCAATTTATTCTTCAAAATTAGCAGGTACTGACTCCGTAGATCAAATTGAATTATAATTTTGTTTGCTAGCAGCCACCTCTTCATTAATTATAGTTTTCTTTTATGTATAATTTAGTTGACTTAATTGTGAAGAGGTTGTGCATATTGGCTGATATTGGTAACGTGTTTAAGTGCTGCCCAAACAACACAGGAACCAGTGAAAAAATCCAGCCGCTAGTATACATATGTTTAAGTGGCCTTTTATTGTTGAAATGTTCTGAAGTGGGAAGTTTTGTCATTTCTGTTTCATTGCTTACTGTAAAAATGTTCAAAGATGCACACTAACAACTGGTGCTGTATTATACAAGGATTATAATTTAGTACTAATTACAAATTTAAAACGCACACTAACAAGTGGTGCTGTATTATACAAGGATTATAATTTAGTACTAATTACAAATTTAAAACGCACACTAACAAGTGGTGCTGTATTATACAAGGATTATAATTTAGTACTAATTACAAATTTAAAACGCACACTAACCAGTGGTGCTGTATTATACAAGGATTATAATTTAGTACTAATTACAAATTTAAAACGCACACTAACAAGTGGTGCTGTATTATACAAGGATTATAATTTAGTACTAATTACAAATTTAAAACGCACACTAACCAGTGGTGCTGTATTATACAAGGATTATAATTTAGTACTAATTACAAATTTAAAACGCACACTAACAAGTGGTGCTGTATTATACAAGGATTATAATTTAGTACTATCAGGAAGATGTATGAAAGAATACATGCATGTATTCATGGTTCTAAAGATGTATGCAAGGAGCAGAAAAGTTTACTGTTAATGCTAAGTTTGTTTTAATTTGTGAGACTGTGTTGTTTTGTTTAGCAAATCTCTATCAGTGTTTGTGCTATAAAATTTGAAATAAAAGTTTTAAATTAAATCCAGATATCTGTAATTATTGTGAAAGTAAGGAAGAAAATAGTATGTGCACTGACAGGTTTGAGCAGTGGTTATTTTAACTGGGGGAGAAAAAGTCAAGTAATGGGACACTGGATGGGGCTGGGGGGTGGCTGCTGCCGGAGGGGCTGCTATGTGTGGTGGAAGACCTGATCAATTATGCTGCCTATGGACCCATTTGACCATGATCTGGCTCTGCTGGGTTTATTCATCTTGTGGAAGAAGGTGTTAGCCTAGTGCAACTCATTTCTTAGGTACATAGGTCTGTACTAGGCTAATGGCCTTGGAGCCTTTACAAGCCTAGCCCATTGAATTGCCCTGGCATCATGCTGCCCATTAGTTTCCAGAGCCTATATCAAGTACAGCCACTGGAGTGATCCCCAGGGTGAACTCTCTATTGCCCATGCACTTGTCAAGGTTTTTCTAGAAGAGGACCAGTGGGGTGCTCATCTTGACATGTATTGGAAGTCTATTCCAGAACATGGGCAGTCTCTGGGTTATGAACCTGTCCTTCCAGCATGTTCTCTTGTTCATGGTAATGAGGTGGAGGTCTCTGGAGTGTGTGGTGCATGGAGACTGAGATTTCTTTAGATGTAGAATTTCCAACAGAGTTGGGCCAGACATGGCTTTATAGATCAAGCAGAGAGTGCCTCTCAGTAGAGGGTATGAGATGGAGAAAAGCTGGAGTTTTTTTGAGTTTGTCCATATAGGATATGTGTTTAAAGCCTAGGATCCTCTTTGTGAGGAAATTTTGTGGCCTCTCCAGCTGTTGCAGGTGTCTAGTGTGGTACATGCCAAATGGGGCATTATACTCAATGATTGGTTTAATGAGGGAAGAGTAGAGAGAGACAATAACCTCTTTCTTCCTGGGTGCAAAACCTTTGGTAATGAGATAGGATTTTCTGAGCACAATGGCAATGTGGTCAAAGGAGAGATTGCTGTCAACCTGTGTCCCCAGATCTCTTATAATGCCTTCGGTGTTCAGTGGACTACCATCAATGTGGTAATTTGTGGGAACTGAGTTTTTCCCAAAGGGGATGATGATGCATTTTTTGGCATTGAGCTTAAAGCCATGGTTTTGACACCAGTCATTTGTCTCAATGAGGTCTTTCTGTAGAATGTCTGCATCACCTGGAGAGGTAATAATGGCTCCCAGCTTGCAATCTTCTGCAAACTTGGTCAGCCAGATAAGTAGATGCCAAACAGGAGAGGACCCAGGACTGATCCCCGTGGGACTCCAGTCGTGACTGGTTGTCATTCCGACTTGGAGTCTGCTTTCACACTGTAGGTTCTGTGAGCCAATTTGCAACCCATCTAGTGATATAGGGGTTGATCCCTAGTTTGGTGAGTCTATCTATGATTCCAAAGTGGGGGATGGTATCAAAGGCTTTGGCTAGATCGAGGTAGGCTGTATGAACTACCTTGCCTTCATCCAGAGCTCTGGTGACCAACTCAAAGTCATCAACCATGTTGAGCAGGCATGATATACCCATCACAAAACCAAACTGAGTTGGGTCCAGAGTTTGGAGATACACAATGTCCTTATTAATTAGGTCCATGATTATGCATTCCACAGCCTTGCATATCAGATTTGTCAAGCTAATAGGGGCGACAGTTCCCAGGATATATAGTAGCTTCACATTTATGTAGAAGGATGACTGCACCAGTGTGCCATTCGGTAGGGACAAAGCCTGAGGTGAGGCTGTGATTGAACAGGGCACAGAGGTGTGGTGCCAGTTTCCTTTGCAGTTCATGTAGAACACAGTCAGGGCTATTGTTGGGTCCCAGGGAAGCTGTATTCTTGGCCTTGGACAATGCAGCTTTAACCTGTGCAGTGGAAATACTGGGTGACTAGCATTCTTCTGGTATTGTGATTGGACCTTTAGGGGGAGAGAGGGGAAAATTTGGCACCGAATCTGTCAGCAAGTATGTTGACAGCATCTGTTGGCTCATTATAAGAGGTACTATTGTGCAGTAACTCTGAGCAAATATGGGTATTGCCATGGAGATTCTTGACATAGCTATATAAGGCCTTGTGGTTGTTTTAGTGTCTGTTGCAATATTTCCTTCATAGCTAGCTTTAGAAGATTCAGGAAATAAACAAAATGACTCATGGTGCAGTCATTTTATTGACCAGAGAGGTCATTATTTAGCTTTCTGTTTTACTATAAATTTTGTGTGTTTGTGTAGGTTAGCAGTGCTCTTGCAGTAACAAGCACCTAAAAGAAATGGTTTATAAAACTGCACACTGTAAAGCGCAATATAGAGCGTGCACCAACAACTGCTGAGCAGCTAGCTGGGAGTCAAGTTGCAACACGTAAAGATTTATTTGAATTCAGTATTGTGTAAACATTAAAGTTAGAATTTAGCACTGTTTAGCATAATCTGCTCTGACAGAGCACCCTTATCCTTGTAGCTACAATGCCGCACCCCCTTGTAGCTCACAAATCAAAGGACAGGACAGTATGGATATGCATCTGCCTGTTTTGTAGCCAACTTGGTGGATATGGACATCTTGAGACAACACATCAATTTCCTCCTGTTTACTGATGACCACTTAATCCTTAAAGAAGCAGAGACAGTATGCAAGATATGTACTTACATGATGACACTGGAGGCTAAACTCTTGCACACAAGTACACATCAGGTTGTCCAAATCACACAGAGAACACCCACCTCACATAGCACACAACACACACATAGGACTAATGTATACTGAGGCACTTAAAAATAATCTTCCTAAATAAAGACTTCCTAGATCAACCTTGGTCAAAGCTAGCCTCAACAAGCTCAAAGACACTCAGAAAAAAACAGCACCTATACATACGGTCACTCTCAGGGGACCCCAAACATTAAGCCACTAAGGTAAACACACACACTTGCCAGGAGTCTCATCATAAGGGAACCTGTTGTAAGACATACAGATTCCCCTCTAACCAGACCGAACAAGGAGATGATTGTTAGTTGCTTATCTGGAGACAAGATCTGGCAAATCACACATGCACCACAGGTACTAGTTTGAGTCCATCATTGTCCATGTAAGTGTAAATGACCCGAGATGTACCTCCCTGGTCTCTAATAGGAGAGATATTATGGAGATTTCAGACTGTCTCAGGCTGGTATGAGCCTAGCACTAAGTAGCATATTATCCTCACTGAAGACAATGCCACATTATGAGCAAAAAATAATTAATTTCAACATTATGAGCAAAAAATAATTAATTTCAACAAGTGCCTGTTTTTCTAGTCTCGTTCTAAAGCTATTTCAATATTAGGGAGGACATAGTTAACAGACTAAGTTGCTTTGCCAAGAATGGTCTCCAATTCTCCCCTCTAGGCTTTCAAATACTAAGACTATATCCAAACGACAATGCCTTTTTTACGCAACACCAACTTGACAAACCTACCAATATAGCAAAATCAGCTGAACTGAAACTCAGGGTGTTACAGATCAATGCCAAGAGCCTACATAAAAAACTACACTCCCTCCAAGCCCTCATCAAACTTGAAAATACAGACATCTGTGCAGTTACTGAGGCATAGTTTAAAGTGGCAGACAGTACCCCGGCAGTGCAAGGTTTCAATCCTTCCACACTTTTAGACCAGTAACTGCACAGAAGAGGTAAAGGAGGAAGAGTTTCAATATACATGAATAACAAGCATATCTCTATGGTGGTCTAACAGGAGGAAGCACTGGAGTTTCTCCAGGTGCAGACCACCATAGACAAAATCCTGTACCATATACTGGCCAGGTATAGGTCATCCTACAGTGTCCTAAGAAGCACATAATGCATACGTGGACCTTCATGGGGCACTTGCAATCCAACTTAATACCCTACTCATGGTAGACTTTAATTACCCATCTACAGACTAAGGATCCCTTGACAAAATAGTGATTATGTGCACTAGAAGGCTACAACATTCAGGACCTCATGCTTGCAAATATGGGAGAACCCCCCCCCCCCCAGATGTCTCATCCTCCCTGGCAAGGCCTGACTATAAAAATGCCTCCTTCAAAATAAAAATCAACTCTGTCATCCCATTAAAACTAGTAACGGGTTTTAGAACTAATCGAAAGCATATTACAGTTTATTAAATTATGTATTGTCAAACTGTAATTCCCCTACAAACTGAGAAAAACAGTGTATGCTGAATTGATCTCAAACTCTGTACAACCATGTCAATAGATGCACTGAGGGTGCTGTACATACCAGAAAATCCCAGGACTAGCCCCATAAACAATTAACCCTGGTGGCATCCCAAATTAGAGAGGATATATAATAAAAGGGAAAAATTCTAGCTAAAATTCAAGAAGGGCAATTCCCATAAAAATAAAAGCGGTCATTAAAGTAATAGGCAACTAAGAGGGCTAATTAGCTCAAGGAAAGCCAGGTTTGAGGTTAATATAGCCATTAGGCCTTCAATAGCTATGTCAGGAACCTCAAGGGCAACACACAGCAATGTGAAGAACTGGTGATTAATGATGCCACATCCACTGAGCCTAGAGATACAGCAAACATTCTGGCATACAAATTAAGTTCTAAGTTTACCCCCCAACCATCCCCTCAAAAATGCCCTCAAACAGAAACCCTCTAGCTGTATCTAGGGAGCAGGTACTGACTTTATTTACTAAAGCCAAGAGCACATCCTCAGTGGGACCTGGTAGCATCCCAAGTATTCTAAAATATAACTTAACAGGACCCCTGCAGTTATTTAACTATACTCCTAAAACAGGCTTTATGCCACATGAATCAAGAACTGCAACAGTCACCCCCATTCATAAGGGATGGCCTTCAACAGATCTTGGAAACTACTGACCCATTAGCCTGACTAGTCTTATTTGCAAAGCCCTGAAAGGAATTATCATGGAAATTATCAATAAAGACACAGAAAACATTCCTGTTTGGCTTCGTCAAAGGAAGACCTTGATTACTGAATATGGTGGACTTCTTTGAAAAGGTTCACGACAAACCAGAGAAATGAAAAATCATCCAAAACCCATTAAAATAGAAAATGTCCGGTTTGTTCTCAGATTCTTACAAAATCAAATGATGACAAATCCGCCAGAAAATAATTCTCCACACTATTTAAGCTTCAAAACGTTTAGCTTTTCGTCAGTTAAAGCTAACCAACTTCTTCAGAACCAAGAAACGCATCACTAGCATTCAAAACTTACTTATAGTTTAAAAACAAACCATGTGGTTAATGCATTAAGAACTATATGCTGCATTCACTACATCGGAAAAACATGAAACGACATCTTTTCAATTAAAATTAAAATCAATGTCTAAGCCAAATTCATAGACATAAAAATTATATAATTTAAAACATACAATTGAATTTCTAAAAAACACTCCAGATCTTCAACAGCTGAGGATTCTGCAATTCGGTCTTGCTGAGTCAATACTCAGCAACAACCGAATATAGGCATAACTGATGGTAGGCATATGCCCTAAAAATACAATACTGGCTATTCATTTATTATCATAGCTATTTTGACGTGACAATATAACTATTTTGAAGTGACAATATATTTTACAGGAAGCACGATCACTAAAACTGCTTATAATAACTAGGTAGGTAGTCAGAGTAAAAACAGAAGCTCGTCTATTCTCCACTCTGTTATTGTTGCATATACTTTAGCGTACTCTCAGAAAATCATCCGGATGTGGAAATCACTAATGATAAACGTATGCCATTAAAATATATGATCAGAAATACTGTGTTAACTGTTCATTTACCATCGTGCTATTACAAAATGACGATATTATACATATGTAGCACGATCACTAAAACTGTATGTAATTACTTAATAACTAAAGTCAGAGAGAAAAAAGAACTCCTCTCTTTTCCACTCTAATACATTGTAACATATATTGTAGCATACAATCAAAAGATCATCACATTCCAGATACCTAAAAAATTTATAAAAAATATATATGCAAAATAAAAAAAATATATATGTACTAAATCCTGTACTATATATATATATATATATATGACAATAATTGACAATTATTAACACTTTAACTTTATATAATAGGGCACTAGAATATCTATATAAATCGGTGCCTCTATAGTAGAGCCAATAAATCTGTCCTAAAACCTGAAAAAATATATATACATAAATTATTATACTATACATAACCTAAAAAATCCAAACTATAAGTCTGTCATTGCAAACATGAAAACGTTTACATACACCATAAGTATATAAAAATGAAAATGAAACCTACAACTCAATACATAAGTAAGGTCTCATCTTTTTAAACTTTTTAATTTAAGTATACAAGTTATAGACAATGCACCATTCAAACCAGGGTAGTGACAAACATCTAGTTTCAGCTGCCATACCAATTCCTTCATCTCTAACCTCAGGGATTCCGGTCCCCCCTCTTTTCTGATACTATCTGATCTATAACGGAAAAAACAAATTCATGATTGGGGTTTTCCTTGATATGTTTGGCTAGGGCAGTCTCCATTTTTTCTTTCCTAATAGCGTATAAATGTTTGTGCATGCATTCCTGCAATTTCCTATCAGTTTTTCCTATATAGAAAACTGGGCAATGTACAAAACTGGCCAAATAGACAACTTGTGAACTAGCACAGTTAAATCTACCCTGAATGTCATACTTAATACCTCTGACTACAAAAAATGCACCTGTTTGGATAAACTTATAGTATCTGCACGTTATATTCGTACATACCTAATATGACATTTGAAACCCTCGGTCTCATTTCAAGTAAACTTTTAAGGTTCAAACCCCTTTTAAAAACTGCCTTAGGGGGTTCAATCAACTTTTTTTGAGCTAGGCCATCCTGAGTCACTAAACCCCAGTTTTTCTGGATAATAGAAAGAATGTATTTCACATCCAGCCTATACGTTAAAATGAAACTACAAGGATGGACTACTCTGGACACCTGACCAGGTATAGTTACTGCTTATCTGATGGTGGTCTGGTTGAGAATAGGTAAGTAAAAACCTCTCGCCCTCTTATTACATACTTCCATACAGAGGTCTACAATTAACCACTCTGGGTAACCTCTGTTTATGAAAAGACTAGCCATGAACTCACATTCCTCCAGGAAGTCACTATCCTTGGTCACCATCCTGGCCGCCCTTACCAGTTGACCTTTGATAATAGACCTTTTCTGTTGGAAAGGATGGCTACTTCCAAAATGCAAGTAACTATTGGAGAAAGTTTCTTTGCGATGGATCTTAGCTATATAACAATCGTGAACTCTGTCTTTTACCAGGTCCACATCTAAATATGCTATCCTATCAGTAGCAAAACAAGAAGTGAACTTAAGGAAATCAGTGGAGGAATTGAAAAATTCCAAGAGGGATTTTGCTACTCCTTCGTCACCCTTAAAGATGATAAATTTATCATCTAAAAAATGAGTGTACATCAGTACCTTGTCTTTGACAAAGGGGTTGGTCAACACATACTCCCTTTCCCAATAAGCCATTACTAAATTTGCCACACTGGCACCGCACAGGGATCCCATAGGTACCACAATCAATTGTAGAAAGTACCTTTTATTGAATGTTACATAGTTGCAAGATAAAATTATGTCTAATAATTCACTAACTATGTGGGTCTCCTTAATAGGGGCTTGTTTGTTGCTCATCATGGCCAGAATCCATTCCAAGGCCACGACATGTGGGATAGAGGAATACAAATCCTTCACGTCGATAGTTAAATAATTACTGTCAGTATTGTATGGTATTCTATTAACACTAGCCAAAAAGGACCATGAGTCCTTCGAAATTTGTGGTTCACTTGCCACATACTTCTTCAAGACTGAATCTATTACTTTGGCACCAGCATAGGTTATACTACCCCTAGCACTAACCAGTGGACGCATAGGAGGATCTGTTATATTTTTATGGATTTTAGGAGAACCGAATATAATGGGAATCCTTGGGGCTGGTGTAGATATAAAATGTAATACTTCTAAATCTATCACTTTGTTAATGAACATGTCATTAAAATAAGTAGATACCCCGGACAGACCTACATTCAAATTCATTCCTGGATACTTCCTTATATGTTTCAGAAGCCAAGATGTCTTCCATTCTTCTGTTATAGTCATCCACGTTCATAACTACCAGCCCTCTTCCTTTGTCATATTGCATCACCCTGACAGCAGAGTCAAATAAAAGATCTAATGAAGACCTTTCCTCCTTACTAATGTTGAATTTGGACGGCTGTTTGGACTTCAGCAGATAGCGAATATCTAAATCACAAATCTGCTCAAAAAGATCCAGAGAGTATTGCAAAGGGGGTTGTAAGTACTAGGTATATACAAATCACCCTTTTGCCTTGTTAAATATCCCATTAATAGCTGTAAATATTGTTTTCTCACTAACAGTTTCAAGTCTATCAATGTTCGGGCCAAATTTTCCCTCTTAGAAGGTAAGAAGGAAAGACCTTTCGCCAATAAAGCCACTAGAGTTTCAGTAAAGACAAAGTCAGAAAAATTGTATATCTTAAAGTCCTGACCAGTATTCATTATGATGTTAAATGAACTCCGGGGAGGTTGATTAGCTGTAAACTGGACTAATTCCTCCTGTTCCTGGATCTGTTCCTGGACGTCCGAACTTGGGACTGCAGTTGAGATGAGGCTGAGTTCCAAAAATTTGAACTCTCTGCCTCTACTGAATGGTTACTGGGCCTATTATGAGATGCCAAATGTTCACTACGTCGGATCTGGTCCGGTTGATTGTTGGCATCCTTGGATAAATACTCCGATCCATGAGTATTCAAACTCGATCCCTGGCCTTTGTTACTAGTTGGATCAATTTGAAGTGTTATAGGAGCCAAATAATTCCCTTGGGATTTGGGGGGCTTAGGGTAAGCCACTCCGTCCTGGTATGCTTTTACATTCCTATGTAATTTCTTGATCTTATTCGCTGTAATTTTAGATATGTGTTGGTCAATACTAGTGAACGATCGTTCATAGTCATACCTATACCTTAAAAAATTAGGGTCGTTTTTGATCTCGTCATCCAGCTTATTAATATCTATAATCAGTTTGTCAGCAGCCAATTGGTAATGTTTGCATATTAGTTTGAAGAGTTCGAACCCATGTCTATCAAAAAGCTGGATTAGATCCAAGTGGAATGCAGAACCCTCCACTAACCCCGTAGTGTATTGCCAGGATCTAAGGCCTTCAGGTATCACTTTGGAGCATTGAAATTCCCCAAAGTATGCCACCTCTAATTGTATTTTCCTTATTTTTATGAGTTTCAAATCAAACATTTTCATTCTGTCAGGTAAACTTATGTCTGCTACCATACCTTGTTCTGTACCATTACTGTTATTGGTTTCTTGAAAAACTTTTAGAGAAGAAACTGCACAGAAGAGGTAAAGGAGGAGGAGACTCAATAGACATGAATAACAAGTATATCTCTATATGGTGGTCTAACAGGAAGAAGCACTGGAGTTTCTCCAGGTGCAGACCACCATAGACAAAATCCTGTACCATATGCTGGCCAGGTATAGGCCATCCTACAGTGTCCTAAGAAGCACATAATGCATATGTGGACCTTCATAGGGCACTTGCGATCCAGCTTAATACCCTACTCATGGTAGACTTTAATTACCCATCTACAGACTGAGAATCCCTTGACCAAACAGTGATTATGTGCACTAGAAGGCTACAACATTCAGGACCTCATGCTTGCAAATATGGGAGAAAGCCCCCAAATGTCTCATCCTCCCTGGCAAGGCCTGACTATAAAAATGCCTCCTTCAAAATAAAAATCAACTCTGTCATCCCATTAAAACCAGTAACGGGTTTTAGAACTAATCCAAAGCATATTAGTTTATTAAATTATGTATTGTCAAAGTGTAATGCCCCTACAAACTGAGAAAAACAGTGTATACTGAATTGATCTCAAACTCTGTACAACCATGTCAATAGCTGCACTGAGGGTGCTGTACGTACCAGAAAATCCCAGGACTAGCCCCATAAACAATTAACCCTGGCGGCATCCCAAATTAGAGAGGATATATAATAAAAGGGAAAAATTCTAGCTAAAATTCAGGAAGGGCAATTCCCATAAAAATAAAAGCTGTCATTAAAGTAATTGGTAACTAAGAGGGCTAATTAGGTCAAGCAAAGCCAGGTTTGAGGTTAATATAGCCATAAGGCCTTCAACAGCTGTGTCAGAAACCTCAAGGGCAACACACAGCAATGTGCTGAACTGGTGATTAATGATGCCACATCCACTGAGCCTAGAAATACAGCAAACATTCTGGCATACAAATTAAGTTCTAAGTTTACCCCCCCAACCATCCCCTCAAAAATGCCCTCAAACAGAAACCCTCTAGCTGTATCTAGGGAGCAGGTACTGACTTTATTTACTAAAGCCAAGAGCACATCCTCAGTGGGACCT
>NC_056749.1:291067558-291087558 GCF_019279795.1 Protopterus annectens | reverse complement strand
CATCTCTAGTAAGTGTCCCTTGACTTGCTGACAGCTATTAGCTAAGTTCTATCTAGACAGTGTAGCCCTGCTCCATTCGCTCCCCACCCTTCGCTCCCCTCCCACCCACCCGCCATATCATTACCTTTATACCTATCCATCCAGCAACAAAAGCTAGCTTTGGCTGTACATGCTTAAGATATCAGAATGGAATAAAAAAAATGACTACATTAATGTTATTACCCTGTTGCATAGACACTCCCCACCCACACAGATATGACAATCAATCATATGCATGACCAACTGTACACCTCAGTTGTTTGACTGCAATAAAATAAATGAATACACAAAGAATTGGCAAATGTATTAAACATCTTCTCACAAGCCACTGTGCAACCCAATATAAACCCAGCCCACAGCTCACCTTCTATGTCTCAAAAAATAGAGCTACAAAATAATGGAGTACAAACGGCAAATAGAGACAGCTAATGCCTTTGCTTTTATTTTTTGTTACCAATTGTTGACTAGTTTAATCCCACAAGGTCACTGCCCTTTTTCAGGAGGCATAAGGGGGAAGTCATAGTGGTGGCAGTTCAGGTGGATTTAAGAAATCCCATGATACCAAAGGTAAAAAAAAAAAAAAAAGCAGCAGCAGAAGCTTTCTGGATTCCCACGCCAAACGTCCCCAACTGTAGCAGAGTGGGCTACAGTTTAACAGGTCTTTGGAAGAATAATGTACTCTAGAGTAGAGTATAGCATGTGTTTCACTACACTATTATATCAATAGGAGAAAATTAAAGTATCTGATCATCCAGCACCAAAGGCAAACATGCTCTCTATTGTGCCACTGATGCAAATATACCATTCTAAAAATAGGCTTTGCATTAGCATGCTCTTTTGAAGGTTAGTAAGAGTGAAACATGCATGCTTATCACTGACTACAATTCTCATTGACTAGCAAATAAAAAGTCAACAAAAATTGAGTGAAATAAACCAAAATGCAAATAGTAAAATTTCTGCAAAAATTAGGCAGAGTTGATGCATATACACCTCAACTGTACACAGACATACAAAAATGTGACCATCTATTAGAGCAACACATTATGCTGATGATGCATCTCATATGCCTGATTGTAATCAGATTATGAATAAATACATAAACTACTACACAAAGTTTTTTGTTCTTAGGTCACTACTGTCATAATGCAACATGCAACTCATGGCACCTCCATCCTCAAATACCTTTCAGCATCGAAATTCAAAACGCAAAGAAAAAGCTAAAAGCTTATGGGGATATATATATATATATATATATATATATATATATATATATATATATATATATATATATATATATATATATATATATATGTATATATATTATATGTACACACACATACATACATATACACACATACATATACGCACACATACATGCACACATACATACGCACAAATACTCGCGCATACACATACATATACATGCACACATACATATACACATACATATATACATACATACACACACACATATATATATATATATATATATATATATATACATACACACACACACAACTATATATCTATTTTAGAGTGAGAGATAGGTTTAGAAGCGAGTGCCCATCTCTATGTTCATATGACAATAGTCTGGTAAAGTTGTATGTCCCTTGGACATGAAGTTACCATAGTAGTAGCCAGGAAGACTACATATTTGTTCATTAGCAGAGCGTTGATTGCAAACTAAAGCTCTACAAAAAGAGAGGTTGGGTCCATTGGCAAGACAGTAAATTCATTACTCAAGTGGAGGTTCATAAAGGTGAGCAGGAGTGTACTAAAAGAACCTGGGGGTGAGAAGTAATACAGCCCACACACTGTTAACTTGCAAATAAATTAACTTGTAAAGAATCTGTGTAGAAATCAGCTGGGCCTACACTGCAGGAAATGCTGAGGCGCTTCAGGTACATCCTAGCACTTCTAATATACAGCATTTTCTAAAGGAGTTGTGCGGACTGTAAACAGTTACTGTAAAGTAACCAACTGTACTACTTTGTTTTCATTTTGAAATATAAATCCAAGTTAAAATATTTTGATTGGTTATGAGGATTTCTGATTAAACTTGTGTTTTATATAAACTGATGCCTCCAGTTCTTCCTTAAACTGACACTATTGGTGGTGTGCATATGGCCAGCTGATGAAGGTTTCACTGTAATTTTTTTTTTTGCAATGCCTCTGCAGCCAAGTGCATTTTCAGCTTCCAATTCATTTACAAAACTGCTGCTACTGTTTTTTTTTTTTTTTATACCTTTCTGCTGCTGGATTGCCGCCTTCTGTTACAAAACAAACCCAGTCTCAAATTTACTGAAAATGATTACTGAGTTAATAGAAAAAGACTGATCAGAAGCAGATGGAAGTACTGCAACAGATGGTTGTTCTGGTTAATGTGCTAAACCCAAGTAATTTGCCAGCCATGAAAAAAATAACCATGGATAATGACCTGCTGCTTCACTTGCTGGCATTTCAATGATGTACTATCACAGAAAATTGGAATTGTCCAGACTTGTCTAACTCCTGTCATCCCAACTCACAGGTAAGGTGAGAAAAATGTATAAATGCAGAAGGAACTGATCACACAGACTATGGGAAACTAAAAAAGAACATTTTGACTATATGGTAATAACCTCTGTAATACAAGTAAGATTTTACAAATGGATGTGTTATTTAAAAAATATTTTAGAGCAATGGCTAGAACCAGACAGCCACAATAAATTAAAAATAAATAAAATATTACAGAACAGGTTTAAAAGAGCTCTTCCATACAAGAAACCCTTTGGTGAAAAGGTCACACAGGCAAACCATTCATTAAAAAGTAACTGGGCACAAATAATCTGGACAAAGCCAAAAATTGATGGGGGGGCAGGTTTTGCATTAGCAAGTATTTTCTGAAGGATACAAAGCCTGAAAATCAAATGTCTCATTAAGTGACTTCAATCCTTAATTTGCCAGAAATCACAAATGTTATAATTAACAGACTAAAAATAGGAGGTGGATATTCTAAAAAAATCTGGATAGTTGAGATGTATGCTCTATATTGTAGTAAGTTTGACATTACACAGTAAACACTAGTTCGTCTGGGTCTTTGCGACAAATGCCTGTCATCTGACAGACTTTACAAAAGGGAATCTTTTGCGAAGGTGCTTTGGTCACATTTAATAGATTAGGAGGGATCCCCTTTTCATAACCCATCAATGACCACTGATTTTTAGGAAATATTTCACCCTAAACACTGATTTGCCAGAGTCAGGCTTAAGAGAATGGCCATTTCAGTGCAATGAAGATACAGACTATTGCATATGCTGTATTAGCAGGAACATTCTGGAAAGGTGATATTCTGCCACCGAAATTTTTACCCATCTCTAGGGTCTTCTATTCCCTGAAGGATTTAATGGAAGACATTTCACCTCGATAAATGACCATGCTTCTGTTCTATGGCTGAAAAGGGAGAATGATGGCTCTAGAAATTTGTATTACTGATGGGTAGTCAACGGCTTGTAACATAACTACAAGTTCAAAACCTCAGACTGTGTGCTTGAAGGGGAGAAGTTTAAGAAATGTGTATGTGCCTTGAAATATGCTAAGAAAGGAGATATTAAATAAGTTTAATGAGAAAAACTGTAGTAACCATGTGATAAGACACTGACTGCCAATTAATGCTGTACATAGGCAGCCTGCAACAGCAAGACAGAAAAGTTAATTCCTTATGTGTAGGTTCAGAAGTGTGAGCAGGAGCTTAACTAAAAGCCTCGAAGTTTGGAGTGCGACTGCCTAACTGGTGGCTGATTTAAGGAATATACTTGGAGGAATCAGCTGGAGTATACAGCCGGAATTAAAGAAGATGAGGCCTACATCTTGGTACTTCTAAAAGATAAACAAGTCCATGCAGCCACTGCAAGATACACTTTAATAGAAGGTACTGTTTTGTTTTCATTTTTAAACTTTAAAGTCACAGGCAAATTTGTCATGTAAATTACTGAATAGAAGTGTCATTTATACAACAGTCATTCCAACAGTTCCTTGGGTTTATAGTACATGCATACATCTCTAATTTACTTGTAGAAACATGCGGAAGTACTTGACAACCATTACAAGCATAGCCAATAAATCAAATTAAGAAATACCATGGATCCTCCTCATGGCAACAGAAAACAGACTAAGGCAGAATCTGAGGCTATCCAGTTGATTATCTAGTTTTGTGTAGAAGGTAGCAAGGGTGATACTCCGGCCGACATGTTCTGCAGAGTATGCGCCTGATGTGGGGGGATGTTGGAATACAAATTGATGTGTGCTATTAAGTGCTACAGGTTTAGTGCCTTTGTGTAAATACAGTTCTAAGAAAGAATAGGAGTAAATAAGAGTCTGACCATTTGTGTATCAAATGACAACATGCACATCGGCATGGAAGTCTGTAAAAGACTAACAGAGATCACGCTGCCAGTCTGTCCAGACAGCCAAGGTTCTTGCAGCCACTGATAATCTGATTTAGTAGCCTTGGACATCTTTCAAAGGTGAGTGATATATTTGGACAAATAAATACAATGGCCCTTTTGGTATGTAAGAATGGCTCTGACAAAGGAATATAGGGCAATTAAGAAGTCAATGGTGTTAGAAGAGATTTCTTTGGAAAATAGATGAGACAGACGGGAGTTTCAATCTGCAATAGAGTCATGGGGGCAGAAGATAAGGAATTTTTAAAATTGCCTAAAATGATTATGTCAGTGTCAGATTGGTGGGCATTCCACTTATACGGCACAATGTGGAACAGTACGGTTGAAAACAATTTACTTTTTTTCATATTTAATTTCAGATCACTCTCCTTGCATGCATTAACACTCTAACCCAGCCAGCCAGAGTGGTCTACAAACAGATTAAGTTAATACTCCAGGCCAAGATTAAGTTTTAAAAGTAGACAATGAATGAGAAAAGCCCTGTGTTACATCACTGCTAACATTATTTCTTTCAGAAGTTCCACCTCAGACTGTAACCACATGTTTATCTAGACAATAACTTAGGCAGCCATCACAGAACATATGAATTTAAATTCAGATTTACAAGCCTTTCAATAATGTCTGCATAGGGAATAGGATGAAAAGCCACTGCCAGGTTCAAATACGCTGTATGTACTGCTTGGATACTATCAGCTGCTTTATTTAACTGTTTAAAGACAATAAATACTGCTTCTAGTGAGATTAAAGTGTAGGATGTTTTGCAGGTTATATCTGAAGTTTAGTTTATTATTTAGTTTGGCATTTGATTTACAGGATTAAAAAGCTGTTTCTTCTGGTCTAGTCTTCAAGTTTGATTCCTACAGCCTCCACTGCCTAAATGTATAATGTGTAATGACATCATGGTAACTAAACTAGTAGAAAAAGTGAGAGGACAGATATTGAGTGCAGACAGATCATATTTGGTGTTGATATTTAGGCAATGTAGTATGTTATCAGAGGACACAGATGTGCTTTTCTTTAGAGAGAGGTGGGACAACTTGCTGCAGAGTATACACGAGGAGTAGAAGGGACTGTTGAATTTGTAGAACTGTGGAGGAAGTAAAATTTGCACCAAGAATGTTAAAATAAACCAAGAATCAAGGCTGGAAGAGACCAATATAATTAAACAGATATAAAATCAACTAGCATTTTCCTGGTCCAAGCCACTTCTTCAGAACATAAAAACATGCAATCAGGTAATATTTAAAGCCTGAACCTATCATATAGGATATTGGCGGTTACTGATGGGTCAGATTTGAGTATTTTACTGTGGATTAGCTGCATTATTGCTGAATTTTAGTTCTTAACTTAAGTCATACAAAGATATGTAATACTTTATTAGTTTCAGTGGCAATTTTTCAAGTTCATATTCAGAATATCATACCTCTCAACTGTACAGATTTTCATAGAATGTCCAGATTTTTGCTTCATATTTTGTCAGTTTTCATAAAACTGTGGCTTTCTTGCAAATTAATTGCAAATCATCAGAATGAATTTAGAAAATGACAATCTTTCGAGATTCAGAATTCATATCCTTCAGAAAATTCGTGCTAATGCAAAACCTGTTATTCTATCAGCTTTCTAAGTTTGTAAAAGTGATAATTAAAAAATGTCTCTACTTTATGGCCTTTTTCCCACTTTTGTTCATGGCTGTCCAGATTTCTTGATCTCAGAGGTGGAGAGATACAATTCAGATTTAAGTTTTATAATGATAGTGTTTAGCTCCTTGTTAATTTATATAAGTGTACTCACTGTGACCAAGCATTTTTTCTCGTTATAATATTTATTTATATGGACATTCCACCATGAGAGTGTGCTTTTAAATATTTTGTTGTAGTTAGCATAGATACTTAGCTGTATTAATAAGACAGATGTTTAAATGTGAAGAGAAGTCAGATGTATATTCAAAAACATTAGCTGAGGAGTTAATCTGTGGAGGATTACAACAGAATGTATGTCATTTAGTACAGCAGACGTTGCTAGTCTGAAGTTTTTGTTTTAAACACTACCTGAGGAGTAGATTGAGAACATCAATGGATGCTGCAGGTGCCAGGAGCACCTATACTAGCTGCAAGATGCATATGCACTGTCACACTGTACAGCTATAATAGTGCGTGCTTTTATTTGGGTTCTCTTTCTTCTATGGGTCTAATTACAGCAGGAACAGAGTTGAGGTGCCTGGTGTGGCATACATAAATCAGCCGCACAATCTGCAAGCCCGCCAGAGGTACGACCAACCCAGCATCTGCTGAAAATGTGCCCGGTATCTATTTTTGCTGTCACCTGGGCTGGTAACTCATCCATTAGGAATCCCACCCTACCCCCTATTACAGTGATGGCAAATATTTTGGTTTTGGCATGTCAAAAATTCAGAAAATGCCTAACTTGACTCTGTTGGTGTGCCACCCTCCCCCAAACAAACACAAAAAACAAAATAAATAAAGAAAAATAAATTAGACGGTATAGCTGTAAATGCATCAGGGCTAAATCTCAGAGTCAGGGACAGATCTAGAAATAATAGACATGGACAGTTTTAAATTACTAGTACTATTAATTTGAGACACTGACAGAAAAGTGGATGTAACATTTTCTGAAGTAAAATAAGTGTATTAAGTGTAAAAAGTCACCAGTTTTAGGAGGGATTAAGAGGGACAGTTGAGAGGAATGCAAAACAGCACACGCTTAGAAATGCAGACTACTTGCCTTTTACAGAAGAGCAACCACAGAGAGAAAAGCATGTCAGCACTGCCCTTAACAGACTCTATAGAGACCGTATATACCGAAATAGTCTGAGGTTAATAACTTCCTTACTTCTGCAGCAGTGTTGTTGAACTGGCTCCTGGCACAATTCATAATTCAGTCCACTTCACATGAGCAAAGAATGCAAATTCAGTTTCTTTGGTAACTTGGGTGTTGGTGAATGCTGGTGTGTCACCTTTGACATGCATGTCATAGGTTCCCCATCACTGCCCTATTCATATGATTCCGTAGCTATAGTTCCCATATCTAGTCTGTTATTCATTTCTCCCACTCAGCAATCATTCATCCACCATCATCACCTTTTGTGTTGATACTACCCCTCTTTGTATTTGCATTGCATGCTCATCTGTCCCTGCAACCTTCCCTTCTCCTTGTCTTCCTCTTATATCCATTCAACTCTATCCACAACTAACCTCCTTTTTATATGAAAAATCAGTGTCTCCCCCATTTATGCCTCAAGCTTACCCTTGTGTGCTTTCGTCTGCTAGTTATCCTCAAATTTCTTATCTTTATAGCTTGTCCTTTTCTCCACATTTATATAATGAATCGGGATGACACTGGTATGATGGCCTTCTATGGCAAGTCTACCACTGTTGATGTGGAAGTGACGAGGTTCCTCATTACACCCATGAGTGAAGATGGCCCAATCGTACTCAAACACAATTTGTGACGATGACCACTCCATACACACTCATTTGGATAATAAAACAT
The DNA here is from genome assembly GCF_019279795.1 of Protopterus annectens. Lineage (NCBI taxonomy): Eukaryota > Metazoa > Chordata > Ceratodontiformes > Protopteridae > Protopterus > Protopterus annectens. The sequence continues at coordinate 291,079,564 of NC_056749.1, read as the reverse complement.
CCCTGCTGTGTCTGCCTAATGCCATTTGTACTTGAACTACCAGCAGTGCTGTGCAAGCCCTGTTTCATATCTATGGCCTACATCACCATACAGAATCCTTTAAATTTATTACCGCACAACTGCAGTATCTTTCCTATGAATCTCAGACAGATCCTTGTCTTCACACAAAATAGCAGCATAGGAGCAAGATGAGTTCAATTACCATGCTGCTTATCCACAATAGCTAGAAAAATTCAGAAAAGCAAATGTTTATATAACAATGTCTAAATGATCATAAAAGACAGCACTGCATGGTGTTTTACAATAAAACTGCAACTGGTCTTGAAAAATAAGATTTGGCAACAAACCAATTTGTCCAGGGACATCTTCGGTCAGGATTAGACAAATATGATCAGTGAGGGTGGGGGGGATGAAAGGGTCAAATGGAAGGAGGGTCAATTGGCTGGAAATTAGGTAATGAGTGGGAGGGCTTATGTGGCTTAGGCAAGACAAGATGGGTAAGGAGTCACATTTTGGTGTGAACTTGCTGCCGCAAGTTTTATGTCCATGACGACCTGTAGGTGCAGTGGCACAGGTAGGCCTTGGGCTACTTTTGGTTGGGAAGTGGTTTGAGTTTAATATATATACATGCAAGTACATGTAATTTTGATATACGCATATCCATAGTAAGTTTAATGAGGTGTGGGCATGGTTAGCATTGGTGAAGGTAGCAACAGTTAGGACCGTGGTTTGCCCAGTTTGGTGGTTAATTATGGCCTAGGTATCCCCACTATTACAGAGCTTGCGAAGTTGATTGGAGCATTTACAGAAGTAGTTTCTATTTGGGTTTTATCATTGGACTGTGCATCATGAAAACTATTGTTTCCTGACAGGATCTTGTTAACTGAGGTTCCTAACTAAAGCAATATACTTCAATCTTATCTCCAAGAATGCACAGCTTAAAGTTAGTGGTTTATCAGTCTTTGGTGGCTGTGCGGTTGGGGTTATGGGTGTTTTGGGCTGTTTGCGGGCAGGGGACAGGTCTCACTGCTATTGCATGAAGTTGTGCTTGGTCTCTGGGTGAAAGGAGATCGCTGCTGCTGCCTATATTTTGATGGTTCCTTGGTGGGTTTTTTTTTGAAGTGGCACTGAGCGGGGAATGTGGAAGTGGGAGCAGACTACAGGTTATAATTTGCCTTTCACAATTCTCGGTTCTATTGGTTTGGGATGGCGTGAATCCCACCATCCCTTGTTGATTTTTGAGTACATCTTGCGGTTGCCACTCTGCTTGGTAAGAAAAAAAAAAGTAACTTGAATAAAGAGGCATGGTGGTTGAAGTGCTCCGTCCTGGCCTTTTTGCAGGAATGGCAGCTATTGCAGACTGTGAACTCGTGTATATACTGTTTTGGTTTCCTTGGGATTCCTTGTGCCTGTGTTGATGGGGTGCAGTACACAGATTTACTGACAAATTCCCAGTGTTGTAGTGGAGAGAACACTGTGCAGTTGATGCGTAGTTCACTACTGCGTTGATTTTTCATAGAGTGGTTACCCTTGCTCATACCTCTTAACTGTACAGATTTTCACAGAATGTCCAGAGTGCATGGCATGTTTATGTTCTGTTTTCTCACAAAATGTGTGATTTTATGGTCAGACTTCAAGCCCTCAGGGGGAAAAAAAACCCCACTTCACATCATGAACTGTGCTAGATTATAAGGATTTGAGTTCTGGTGACAGCTCTGGTACCTGTAGGGTTTTTCCCTCTCCCTGTGGCTTAGCTGCCTGCTTGATCTGACTTTTTGGTTTTAAGCCCAAATAGGTATGAAGCTTCCCGTTTCATTATTATAATGGGGATAACAATATACATGTGCATTTTAATTAGTGTGTGTTATAGGGGAAGTCAATTTGGCAGGGTAAAATGGTGGAGGTTAATTCAGCAGGCCAAAATGGTGGTTATGTCTGGACAGGGGTATTGTACTCTTACCGTGTAGTCCACTTAGTGTAAGGGTTGGCCACTGTCCTGATTTGCTTCATTCACTGCAGTGTGCATTGCTGATCAATTCCAGGAGGATGAGTAAGGCTTCTACTTGAGTTGTACAGTGTTTCCTCATATTGTTACTCTGTACTTCATAGAATTTGTGAATTTTTGGCTAATCACTTGTATTATTTCAGTGTCAGTACTGAAGTTGCTAAGTTGGCATAGTTTTTTTTTTTTTGACTTCATATCCTTTGGAAAACAGCATGTCTGTCCCTTGTTTGGGTCTTTGCCCCTTTTTTTTTCCATCAGTCTGGTCTGCATTTATGGTTGCAGTGGTCGTCCTTTAGGCTGTAGGTAGTGTGCGTGGAGTGTTGGCTGGGTTTTGGCGGTTAGCTGCTGGGTGTGCCTGACAGTTATCTTGTTGAAGTTGCAGGTATACCTTTCTAAAATGTATGTTACTGGCAAACCTGTTATGGGGAGTGCGGCATTTACACGACTGCACTGACGTTTGGCTGAAGATCTACCATTAGCTCGTACCTTTTAACTGATCCAGATTTCACAGGATGTCAATTTCATCTTATGCTTCTGGTTTTTCCTCAAAGTCTGTGATTTTGTGGCAAATTACTGGGACGATCTGAGGACTGGAGTCCATAAACAATGACAGCTGAGTTTCAGGCTTCGCCCTTTTCAAAAAAAAAAAAAAAAAAACTACCACAAACCTGCTTACTCTAACACCGTTCAAAGTTCCTTAGAGCGATATTTAAATCCGGATCTGTTCTGGGGTTTTTGTACCTCTAAGTTGTCAGGCTCTGTCTGGATTTCTGACCATAAGAGTTTGAGAGGTATACTTTCCCTCGGACGCTTCATCCGATTTACATAAAATGATGGTTTCTGCCAAGTTGTTGGGAACTCAGAGACTGTCAGACTTTATACCCCTTTTGAAGATTTATATTATGGTAAATTTCTTACTCTAGCGACTTTTAGTTGGCAAGACCTATATTAGATTTTTTGCGCTAGGAGGTGGGGACTCATGAGGCAGTCGCTGCATGGCATATCTCTCAACCTGGAAACATCAAAAATCTGGACAAGGCCCATGAAAAAGAGGTACATATCTGTACGCTGATTAACATCAAATCTGCATACAATATGTAAGCACTCCCACTTCAGTGGAATTGTGGGATATCAACTTACAAAAGCAAACTGAAGAACAACCAACCAAAATATGGCACCAGAGTCCACCTGCAGCCATTCTAATGTCCCATTACCTGTCTATTTTGCCCCATTTAGCATAAACACTAATGTGTGCATTCTGTTTTACTTCTACAATGATTATTTGGATTTTATTTTTACATTTTACAGCACAAACACTAATAGACATCTGGTAAACAAAGCAATACTGTCTCACAATGAAAATAGACTTGGCATTAAATGTTCTCTGCCCTTGAAACTAGCATTCATTGAAACAGCATTGAAACCCACATCACATCCAAAGAAAATGCATCTGGCCAGTGGTAGATAAAGATCATCTTCAGGCTGTTTTCAAATCATTGGCCCCTTGCACACAAAACAAGAAACCTACATGTGTTTTTTGCTTTGATACACCTTCCTGACTTTATTAAATTACATTTCTTGTATAATACAACACACTTGTTAGACAGAGCACATTTTAAATTTGTTTTAACATTTTTCCAGTAGACTGTACTGTAGGCAGTGAAACAAAATGCATGAGCCAATAATGACAAAACTGCCTGATTCAGAACATTTCCATCATAAAAGTCTACTTCCACACTATAAACAGAATGACAGTAGTGTAAGCCATAATCATCTTGCACAGCTTACTGCACTTATTTTCAATTTCATTTTTTTTTTTGGGGGGGGGCAAAAGATCAAAAACCAAGGACACATTTTAAACCTTGCTTGCATAATTTGGTAAAGTTGCTAGAATAAAATGTGCTACCACCATGCATTTCACTGGCAAGCCTTGAACCCTGGACCCTATGCACTACAGTCAGAGCAACATACCACTATGCCAAATCAGCAGCTTATTGAAAAATAGGAAGACTGAAACTTAATGGCTATCATTTAGTGAATTCATTTCTCACCATAGCTCTCAGCCTCATTGCACAAAAAACCTGGGCAAAGTTCACAAGTGGTAGTGGCTAGGGACTTTAGGCTCTTTTTACCCTGTACCCAAGGTATAGGATTTGAGCCCGAGTACCTCTAGCCACCAGGTGTATTAAATGGGTGGCATTACTCACACACACACACACACACACACACATACACACACACACACACACACACATTGTGTTGCAAAGACAATTTCCTTTAACAGCAATAAAGATGTTAGAAAAAAAGACACATAGAAATTACATGCAGTGCCTCCATACATGATGTTTAAAGACTAAATGCATTTGGGCTAGGGATTTGGGGAGTAGAATATTTAGTAGGTTTGAAATTTTGGATTTTTGTCGAGGGAGGGTGGAAAGTAGGTGCAGTATGTGCCCAGGAGGACTGCCTATCAAGAGTGCATGTGTGGTCCAGCGTCAACAGCTATTGGGGGAGGGTTATGGCAACTTTCCATTGCCCATTTAAACACTAGCTTAGATACATTGTAGAGCAACTTGGTTTTCTTGTTATTGGAGTAACCCCCTTTTGATACATTGACAGGCTAAAAGCATTAGTGCCCATGAACAAAATAATCGTGTGTGTAGTTTATTTGCCATCACTTTTTACAGCCTGAGCGGTTATCTGATTAAGTATTAGGCAAGCCAGTCCAGCAGGGACACAGTGGGAATCCCAGGGGTGTATTTTCTGTTTCTCATCAAGTTAACCAGGCTGTGCTTGAAAAGGGATAATGAGGTACTCTGACATGGAGAGGGAAGCTATTCCACAGATGGGGGAGTCTCTGGTGCACAAATCTGTCCTGCTAACAAGTCCTATTGATGTCACAGACCAGGTTAAATTCATGCGTGTGGGTTACTAGAGTGCACTTCTGTTATTCTACCAGCTTTCCAGGTTTGGGGGAGCAATATTTTCATGTTGTCCCTATTTCGATTTTTGTCACTTCCTCTCCCATTCTTCTGGCTTTGCCCAGATATGGTTTTATTGCATTAAAGGATAATGTTGACACAATGAATGACAAACAGCAGAGAATTTTAATGCCTGTGCAAGTGTCATTCATTTGGTGCACCAGAAGTGTCAGTAAGGTAACAGTTGGGGTAAAATATATACTATTCAACTGTGACATGGCTGCAGCATCTTTGGGGTTTTTGCTCGATGTTTGGGCCATTTGTATAATATGGTGGGCTTAGGGCAAATCAGGGTGAGTCGCATTCAGAAAGTGGGTTTTGCCATTTGTGTTTCTTTGTTCATACCCCATAAGAAACTTCAATATTACAAAGAGCAAGTGGAAGGAATGGTGGGTAAACAAGTGGGGGGGGGGGCTTAAAAACTGTTCTTACATTGAGGTGTTGTCATAACTTTTAACTTAACTGTATGGATTTTCATAGAATGTTCAGATCTTGCTTCATATTTGGGTTTGTTTTCATACAGTCCTCGGTTTGGCAATTAGTGGCTAAGCACTAAAGACTGAAATTAGAAAATAATGACAGACATTTGAGTTTTTCACTTGAGACCATTCAGAGGATACCCAAGCCCTTCTTTTATTTATGGCTTGTGTACACTTATTGCTCTAAGAGGTTGAGAAGTATAGGCTTTGGCCACATTACCTGGGCTAGGAGGTCGAGAGGTATGCGTGTTTCTAGAGCTTATCACTTGTGTCATTGCTTGCAAGCTAACTAATGTGGTATACATACTAATTGCTTATTATAGCATATTAACTGCTTCAACTGGGAAGATTAAGCAGGCTCTATATACTAAAAAAACAAAAAAAAAATGGGGAGCCCTAACTCACTCTTACGGTGGAGAAAGTTGATGTGGGAGAATATAGCAGTGGGTCCCTTTGATAGCACTCAATGTTAAGATTTTGGTTTATGGCAGGTCATTAACAGTTTATTTTCTTTTACAGATCAATGATGAGGGATGAGCACACAGTGGACATTGTGCCAGTAGCTGGAATGATGATGGGTAGTGAGGTCATAAAAGGAGGTGCGTAGAGTCACATCAGACAGTGAACTGAAGGTGATGGATGCTGCTTGGCTGGAGTGGTGAATAAGAAGGGCACAGGTGAACTAATGTTAGGTGCTCATTAAGCCATGTCAGGCTTGTTGCGATAGGGAGTAGTATGGAGGCAAGTGAGGCTGAGGAGTTAAGGGCAGAGTAGAGGGGGTAGAAGGGGTTGTTTAGGGGGAGTTTTAAATTGTCCACTGGTGGGGTGGAGTCATGATATGGTTATTATGGACTGGATTTTGGGGGGCATGGTAGTTGGGGTGACCTTTCTGTGGAAAGGTTAAGCAGAGGGGTTGCTCATTGGCCAGGGCAACTTTGATTGGATGTTGCATCTGGGGCTGGTAGTCAGAAGGATGTATGTGATAGAGTTCCCCTTTTTGGTTAAGTCAAGTGCTGGACAGAGAATTTTAAGGAGGGTAAGGGGTTCATTGGGATTTGCATTTGTTACAACTGTGACTGGGTGTGTGGGATTTGGGGGGTTGGTTTGGTGGTTGGGATGGCAGGAAGGATTATTAGATTATTTTTGCCGTTTAGTCAACTGGTGTTTGTGATCATTATATAACAGGGTTTTTGGCTGACAGGGATCCAGTTTGGTCTACAGTGGACAGGTACACCAAATGATGTTTGGCTTAGTGGTTAGGTTGTTAGAAATTTTGATAGGAGTGAGGGGGAACAGCCTGGTCAGGCTGGTGGGTGTAGAAGGATGACAGGTATGCCCTCTTCTGTTCCCCTTCTGGTGTGTGGATGTTTCAATAAGTTGGGAAAGGAAAGTGAGTAGTTGGTGGCAATAAAGTAGTAAATAAGTGAGCATAGGCAAGGATGCTGCTCATTTGGTTGGAGGGGAAATTCAGTAAATGATATATGAAGTGAGTTGATGAATGCTGCTTCATAACTAAAGTGAGTGAGTAGAGGTATGGACGTGCTTACTGGGTCAGGATGAGTAAAGTCTCGCTGTCCTGATTAACATTACAGGGATGTTGTGCTGTGATCAAAATTGGCTGTACTATATTCAGTTGTAATTAATAATATTGGTTACCAAACCCATGTTAAGGAAGTTTAATAAAGGTCATCAGACATCATTTGGTGTGATGTGTTTTACTGAAGGGGAATGGAACAAATGAAAAATTAAATGTAATCAACTGTATCTAGAACTCAAGCATTTGGCCAGATCTTTCATTTGATAGTTGTTTGATATTTTATTTAAAGGCATATTCATTATGAAAGCTAAGACAGAGCCCAAATACGTACTATGAGTTCTGCTTGGTTCTTCTCAGCATGTATATTTTATTAAATATGTATTTCATACAGCCACCTTACTTTAGATTTTATTTGCAGGATCAATACATGGATCCTATTTCAGGAAAAGGATTGAGAAAAAAACATTATGGATGCTGACATTATGTCTCTTAGATTTCAGGGAAAAAACAGTAAATCACTTGGATCTGGTGACATTTTAGTTAAAATAAATAATAAATAAATTATCACTCTCTATATAGAAGATTCCTTTAAGAATCCTTAATGTTACAACCACTAAGAGTATTATTTCAAAACACATTACTGCTGAACAATGGTTAGTACTAAATTTATTTATGTAATTTACATTTGTTTACTGGTAAAGTCTGACTGGACACAGTTCCTTTTCAGTGGAGTGACTTTTGGATGGCTGAACAAGCAGAGGCGCTAAGGTTTTTATTAAACTTGTTATAGTCTTTAGACCAGTGCCCGTTTTGTCATTGTATTATTTTTCAGTGGAGGCCCAGGGAGAAAAGCTCCACATTAAATAATAAACAGTAACACATTACAGGTACAAGTATACATATACATTGTTGTACAAGCTTATTAATACAGGGTATATATCATGTTTTTTGAGCACACATAATAGCAAGACATGTTCCTAGTGGGGTATATACATATAGACATAGGTAACTGAGATGTAAAATGAACAAAGGTCTTTGTTTATGCTTTTCCCACCTCCACAGAGCAGTAACACTTCTAGATAACCATTTCCCTGACAGTTTTAGATTTTAAGAATGGTTAACATCATATCAAGCTGAAGAAAATGCATATAATTTTCTTTTGAATACATGTAATTGTTTTGGAGACACTGAAAAGGAGATTGGCTTCCTTAACTGCTACAGCTCTCTGACTGAATGCTGCTTAATGTTGAACTGCTAACACTATTGTTGCAAAGTGTGCAAAGTACATTAACTGAAGGAATTTGTATGTAGTGCACAGCTTAAATACATGTTTATTCTCATTAATATAAGATGAGTACATTTATTAACTATATGACTAAGATTTGGATGCCAAGAAATTCACCTTGACTGAGTATAGGGGTCTACTTGCTGAATGTTCATAAACACACAGATAACTACAATGGCTACTGATCTAGGAGATTACTATTAAACCTAGATTTGCATTCCTATAACAAATGATAGTACTTCTATGTTGCAACATGATTCTGTAAAGTCGGGCTGTACAAGTGAGAATCTCTGAAGATGGGCCACACAAGTATTTGCTAGCTACTAACAAGTTTCCCATATCCATGAGGGCCTTTGGTACTAAATCGGTGGTGAATTTGTGTCTACCCGTCCACTCATACAAGTTACATTTGAATAGAGTAAGAAAAGTACTCTGCTTCATGGGGAAGGGAAGCTGGTTTCATAAACAAGGTATTCTTTGTAATAAATACCCATTTGTCAAGCATATTCTGATAATCTTGCAGGGCGGCCACGGTGGTGCAGTGGTTAGCATTGCTGCCTCACAGCAAGAGGTTCTCCGGTTCGATCCTCGGCTGGGGTGCCTTCTGTGCGGAGTCTGCATGTCCTCCCTGTGGTCGCGTGGGTTTCCTCCGGGTGCTCCGGTTTCCTCCCACATCCCAAAGACATGCTGCAGGTGGATTGGACACTCTAAATTGGCCCTAGGTGTGCGTGTGAGTGTGCCTTCTGTGGAAGGTTGGGCGCTGGGCTGGCAACTCGACACCGTAAAACTCCACTGCCATTCAATGTGCGGACAAGGTGATCCGCTGTGGCGACCCCTAACCGGGAAAAAGCCGAAAGAAGAAGAAGAAGAAGAAGATTCTGATAATCTTGCAAGAGAGACTGTGGTCATTTAGACAGGTGTTTCTGATATTGTTAGACTTCTGAATATGTAGCAAGTCTGACAGAACGGGGTCTGTTGAGGCTCTAGCCTCTTGGCTGAGGATGCTTCTGAAGTCTGCATTATGCTAAGAGATGCAAAGCTTTATGATGGTATGCATAGTTTATAATGGTAACAAGCTTGCAGCCATCTGCAAACTGCTTCAGTCACATCTCCTTAACATTCGCTTTTACATGCAAGAGGTATATTCCAAATAGAAGTGGTCCAAGAAATGAACCCCAGGGCACTCCACTAGTGACAAGTCTTTTGGTGGAGTTGCAGCTGCCAGCCTTTAGTTCCTGTGTTTTGTGAGACAATTTGCTATCTAGCAAGTTACACAGGGGTTGATATTTAGTTGTTAAGAGTTGATCTACGATGTCAGAGTATGGGATGTGTTGAATGCCTTTGCAAGGTCTAGATAGGTTATGTAAACTGACGTGCCTTCATCTATTGCCAGTGACTTTTACGAAGAAGTTAACCAGGATAAGAGTGCAAGATCTACCCTTGAGAAGTCCATATGCTGTTAGGTCAAGAGTCTGTAGGTCACCTTTATCCCTTTTTTTTTTTAATTAGTTCCTTGATGATACTTTCCATAGCCTTACAAATGTGGCTGGCAAGCTTATGGTTGGAGGTGTAGGTTGAGAGGAGGGGTGACAGAGGGTTTTTGTTATATAAACTTGGATGTGTAAGAATTCAGAGCTGCAGATAGCTCATCTAGCTCTCAAAGCCATTCCCCAATCTGGTTCCCCTCAACATCATTAAGGTGCTCCTCTTTTGCATCTCAGCCACACTATTCCTCAGCTGAAGAGCATTGGAGAGGAAAAAAATGGCTCTTCTCATTCTTTATAGTAGTCTGCTTGCTACAAATGTATATAGAACAATGAGCCATAAAGCACTTAGATATATAATGTGTGTATATAAATGTGTGTGTTTGTGTGTGTGTACACATGCATTTGTCTTTTTAATGAAACTCAACTTTATCTACACTCAACTTATCAATACTTAGCTTATCAAAAAGCAAATTATTTAATGCAAGAAAACAAAAACAATAAATATTATATAGTGTAAAATGGTTTGTTGAAAACAGAATTTTTTGTAAAATATACAAGTAATAGTGCAGTTTAATTTATTATAATGTGCCATTGTGTATTTCCCTTTTAATACAGTGCAACTGTGAAATTTTTATATACAAGTTGGTGGAGGGTCTCCCATCCAATTTTTTTTTTTTTGAGATAAGATGAGATTCAATACGATGAGTTTCAGTAATTTCATGTGTATATATATATATATATATATATATATATATATATATATATATATATGGGTCTAAATCATAACAATTGACCAAAATCTCGAACAATGAAGGATAAAATATCGAATCAGCTACTATCCTAAATGACAATATATCTCAAAATGTCTTTTTCCATGGGGCAAGGCCCCTGCACTTGCTTCCTGCACATAATATATACCAACTCGATGATCACAACACATGGGATTGGGAGATTTCCTTTCACCTAAGTAATACTGGTATTACCTCCCACCTAAGAAGCAAATATCAGTATCAGTGTACCCCAAAGGGCAATCCTCAGGCCATTCCTCTTTGGCATTTACTTGGAGGTCAAAGCAAATGCTAAGCTATTGTGGCTAAGCAAGTTGGTGCCATCAGCTACCCAGAGGACATCAAGATCCCCCAAGAGGGTTTGTCCCAAACAAATGGCTGGTGACAAAATAAAGGAAAAACTAAAATACCAAGTGTGTATCCTTAAGAAAGCACGACTCCCCTTGTAACCATCATATCGAAAACCCACACTTGTGAAAAATGATCCAGTAATTCAGTATATGGGAACCTATATATATAGTGAGTTGTCCTTTGATCACCACATAGCCACCATTGTACTACAGACATTTGCCTTTTCGCAGCCTATATTTAAAGGTATTCTATTCAGATCTAGAGATGTAATCATTCCAGTGAACTTGACATTCAAATGGGCAACCCTGGAGAATAATGTCTCCTTATGTATGAGTTGCCCAAACACTTCGCAACTGGAATGAACACTTTTTTTTGTAAGTGAGAAAGCAAACAGTGTAAATCATAAGAGCTATGCAGGCTGTCTCAAAGCTTTATTCCTCTACTTAGCATAATACAGGCTGCTGAGGGTTGACCTATGCATCGCGTATGGACTTTCAACAGTCCTTGTTCTTTCAGATCTATTGCATATTAAATCCAGTGTTATCAAACACCAGCTCAAAGGTCTCTATCCTTTTGCAAAATAAACATAACATGTTTAGAGATCGATATGGAGCACAGAGAATAGCTCTTCTAAGGACAAGCCTTCCACTTGGCATTAAGCAAAGTACTCGTTCTATTCTAATGTAATTTCAACACACAGATTGGTAAACACACATTCTCCTCTTGGTTTAGCACCTCTGACCCTCATGGACTTGGGAAATATTTAAATGTCCCAACATATCTTTGTTTGGCCTGCCTCTGGATCATTCATATGCAAAAGATAAGTGCTAAAAACTAACATGGGAATTTAGGGCTAAACTTCGAAAAATCCTCACAAATCAATAGTCTCAAATTAAATGTAAAAACATGCATCAAATTTCATTTCAGTAAAACAAGACAGTTTCACTTCCCAAATAATTGATGCAGCCTCCTAAAAAGATGTTGTAGGGATTTATCAACAAGAGTGCTTTGACACCTTATCATTTGACCATCTTGTCCCCATAGTGCAGAAAGCCTTCAGTCTGTCTCATTTTATTTCCAAAAGCATCTCTAC
>NC_056749.1:291042558-291065058 GCF_019279795.1 Protopterus annectens | reverse complement strand
TTTTCCTAAAATCCCAAATTCTGAGACAGGTCAACATTTTCAGCTTAAATGAGGCCCATTCCTGTAAATCAGAAGTAGATGAGATTTATGATAGGAAAGAAACAGAACAGTGTATATTACGTTTACTTCAAACTGATTTCAGATTGACTATGTGAGGGTTTGCAAATCAGTATATTTCTGCTATGTAAATGTTGACTAAGTATGTGTTTATAGGATTTTTTCATTTTACTTTACTGTGGAATACACCTTGCAATTTTGTTTTTAAAGCACATTTGTCTCAAACATCCTACATAAACAAATACCTTGACAATGTCACATTGAAATACCTGCAGTTTACATAATCATGTTTTACAGTATTTACAAATAAAAAAAAATATATACAGTGGTACACAAATGGCCCTTACAACCTAGTACAATGATGAAAATGAAAACAAGACAAGAGCCATATGGATTTGTAGGCCTCTCATTTGAACATAGTAGATTTTTATGACTCCATTTTATGAGACAGTGGAGCCAGTCTAGGGTAATGAAGTATGACATTTTGCCATATTATCATTAAATGTCTGGCAGTTATTCTCCAAAACTCAATATCAGACACAAATTGCAGGTGTAATCCAATTTTGACAATGTTGAATGAACAACCCAGCTCTTCATAAGACCCAGAAAATCTGCAAATAAGACTCCTGAGGTTTATCTTCTACAACGTAACCTAAGGTAAAGTCAGACCATTTCCTATTAAAGGGACAACGTACTTACACATGCAGGACTCCACACTATGGGAAATACTACAGAGAGCCATTAACATGTTAATTAACATCATTTGAGTTGCTGTCCCAGCTGCTGTTTCTAACACCTGATCCCAGCTAGGGCAGTAAACCTGACCTTAGCTAATGTGCAAATCAATGAGGCTTCTCTTTTATCACTTCTTGCTATGAACAGAATGCAAGACTACAGTATATTCTGTAACTGAGTCCGACTACCTTGAAACCTTAAAAGTTCTCCTTTGCATGGATTTCTGACTCTTTCATTGTTGGCAAAGATCCTATATTATGGACACAAAATTAAAAAATAATATTCTAAACGTGCAATAGTTTTATATCAAGATGTGTTTTTTAAATACAAATAGATTTCTTAACTTTATTTTACATTTATTGACTGGGATAGTCCGACTGGATATATGTCCATTATCAGCCGAGGCCCGGGGAGGAAAGCTCCACATAGCAAAAAAGTGACAGTACATACATCACTGACTGATAAACTCAGGCAGACATGTTTAGAAAAATATAGACAAAGAATACAGGCAGATATCAATATACACAATGTGCAGACTTGCATCTGATTGGCGGAGATGCATCCGAAAAAGTGAACATAGAATACAACCAGATTTCATAATTACATGAACTTTTTTACATGACTGTTAAATGTTAGTTTTCTGAAAATAAATTACATGTCTTCATAATCCTCAGTGAAAAAGTCTAACTAAAAATCATGTCTGTCCCTCAGAATCAAAAGATTTAATTACAAAACATTCTATTTTTTTCTTAAGTGATGATGTTATGGTTAAATTTGCAATTATGAGAAACTAGTCTTTCATCTGAAAAGATTCATTTTTCTCTAATATGAAGGCAGTGACTTTGACTATCACTGCACAGCTGTGCACCTCCAAAGTTTACCTTTCAATGGCCTCACCTCTCCCCTTCAGTCAACATATTTTATGAAGGTGTTTGAAGGACACAGCAGGGAATTTAAGTTGTGTTTGCAGTATTTTACTTGGGGACTGCTGCAGACCAATACAGCACAATTAAAAACTTAACATTCTGAATCTTAATTAGCCCACAGCAGTAGACATTTTAAATCCATGCAACAAGGCATCTAAAAGAAAGATAAGCATGTTTTCTCTGTAGTACTGCTGGGGCAAACAAAGGACTCCTTCCAGGGGACCATACTTTTCAGTATTTCTAACTCTAACAGATCCTTAACTACCTCACTGTAGCAGTATAGTAACACCTAAAACAATGTTACTGAGGTGCATTTACATCAGAATTCTGCTAAAGGCAGTTGTAGCAACCCATGGCTGCAGTTTGCAGAAAGAAACCTGGCAACTCACTGATACATTTCCAGCAGTAATACAAATTTCACAGATAGGCATGGGCTTCATTCAGTTTTGATTTTATCACTGAACTAAAACATGAGCCCCAAAAGTAGTACAATCATTAGAGAAGCCTAGTCAAAGAAAATGCAGAATTCATGACCATATATATGACAGTTTTATGAATATATAGAAAGAAAGTCTAGTTTAACAGCAGAAAAAAAGAATACCTCCTAATTCTGCATATTATGCACTAGAAGTCAACATATCAGGAAAATAGTCAATGGCCAGTGCAATGTTGCTAAATTACTGCCTTATTCTTGAACAACCAGTGACCTTTAAATGCCAAGTGAAACCGACTGGGCATAACTGTGGCTTAGTTAGGGTTGAACACCATTTTACTACATAGTAAAGGAGGTTTCCTATGCATGTATGGGATCAGAGGCATGTTTAAAGAGCAATGTATATATTTGAATACCCAAATGTTGCCTAGAACATTTAAATATTTTCACAAAAGGCTTTTTCAAATCAAACAAATGGAGCAGGATAGTACATTTTCTGAATTTTAAGTCTGCACTTAGGGAAAGGCACAGATGCATTTATGATATTGTTTCAGTAATGTCACTAAGTACAACTGGGCTGTTTTATATCCTTGGTATTAAAAACAGGGTCTGTATTTGTGTGTACAGTACTAAAGCTTGGAACTTGCAACGTCTCGCACCATAAAGGTTGTGACAGTCCCTACTCTGGGCCAGTAATCAAGAAGCCTCAATTCTCACTACTGACAACAGTAAAGGACGGCCACTAAGAGCAAAAAATGTATACACACAATTTCCAGACGAAGCTCTAGTTACAGAGCACAGTTTAGCCCCAAAACAACACACCACACTGACCACTTTGGTGCTGTGTGTCCCTGTTCCAAGTAACTGGCACACACAGTTGGATATCTGCTTTTCACAAAGACACACACACACACCCCTGGGATAGGCTGGCAGAGATTTATCAGCTGTGCCCCCTCTGCCCAGACTATAATGGTAATTACACTGCCACCAGTCAGCTACTCTATGGCTCTTACAAAGGTACCCAATTATACTGAGTAAAATTAATACTAACACAAATGGAAGAGTTTGACCAATGCAGCAAGGCTTTCAGGAATGGCCACAGTGTCACTAAAATAAGCACAAGTTTTCTTAAGATGTTAAAGTATTCTCCAAAAGGCATGCCACAATGAATGAAAGGTATGGAAATATTTAACATGAGCATGCTGAATATCTACTTACAAAAAAAAAAAAAATATTTAATTTTTATACATATATATATATATATATATATATATATATATATATATATATATATACTGCTGTCTTAGTTGCTGTTCTGCGTGCTATTTGTTCAGTTGTTCTTACTCTGCACTTATTACCGCTTGTTAGTAGCCTTCTAATTTAATGCTTTCTGCACTTGTTTTTTTAGTCATTTGTTAATTTAATTGCATTTAATTAAACTGTATTTGCCATAATATTGATACACATGTGCTAGCCTGCATTGTATTTGAATTGTATTTACTGCTGTTTTAGCTGCTTTTCTGTAAAAAAAAAAAAATTCCTAGCTTGTTTCCTGCCTTTCCAGTAACTAGTCTAGTCCAGATACAGATTTCCTGTATCAAGGACTGTTTGTAAGCTCCTGAGCCCCAAAGCCTTTCTGTGTTGGATGGAAGCCTTTTAGCTTATCAGAAGGAGTGGTAAGCACTAGGTAACCTATCTACCACAAGAGGAGAGGTTTCTGGTCCAAAAATTATAGTTTATTGGCCGTTTTGGAAGCTCTTCCATCTCTTTCAACCTTCTGATTCACCTGTGTTTGTGCTAGTTTCCTTCCTTTTCTGTTACTAGTTTAGTCCAGGTACAGATTTGCTGTATCCAGGACTCTTTGTAAGCTTTTTGAGCCCCCCAAGCCTTTCTGTGTTGGAGGTTTCTAGGCTATTTAACATGTTTTTGACTCTTTTGAACAACCGGGCTTCTTCAAAAAAAAAAATTTTTTAGGTTGTAAAACCCCAGGTCCTATTCTCTGACTGGAAGTAATTAAAAAAAAAAAAAAAAAAAAAAAAAAAAAAAAAAAAAAAAAAAAAAAAAAAAAAAAAAAAAAAAAAAAAAAAAAAAAAAAAAAAAAAAAAAAAAAAAAAAAAAAAAAAAAAAAAAAAAAAAAAAAAAAAAAAAAAAAAAAAAAAAAAAAAAAAAAAAAAAAAAAAAAAAAAAAAAAAAAAAAAAAAAAAAAAAAAAAAAAAAAAAAAAAAAAAAAAAAAAAAAAAAAAAAAAAAAAAAAAAAAAAAAAAAAAAAAAAAAAAAAAAAAAAAAAAAAAAAAAAAAAAAAAAAAAAAAAAAAAAAAAAAAAAAAAAAAAAAAAAAAAAATTTTTTTTTTTTTTTTTTTTTTTTTTTTTTTTTTTTTTTTTTTTTTTTTTTTTTTTTTTTTTTTTTTTTTTTTTTTTTTTTTTTTTTTTTTTTTTTTTTTTTTTTTTTTTTTTTTTTTTTTTTTTTTTTTTTTTTTTTTTTTTTTTTTTTTTTTTTTTTTTTTTTTTTTTTTTTTTTTTTTTTTTTTTTTTTTTTTTTTTTTTTTTTTTTTTTTTTTTTTTTTTTGTTTTTTTTTTTTTTTTTTTTTTTTTTTTTTTTTTTTTTTTTTTTTTTTTTTTTTTTTTTTTTCTTTCTTTTCTTTTTTTTTTCATCTTTTTTTTTTTTTTTTTTTGATTTTATCACTGAACTAAAACATGAGCCCCAAAAGTAGTACAATCATTAGAGAAGCCTAGTCAAAGAAAATGCAGAATTCATGACCATATATATGACAGTTTTATGAATATATAGAAAGAAAGTCTAGTTTAACAGCAGAAAAAAAGAATACCTCCTAATTCTGCATATTATGCACTAGAAGTCAACATATCAGGAAAATAGTCAATGGCCAGTGCAATGTTGCTAAATTACTGCCTTATTCTTGAACAACCAGTGACCTTTAAATGCCAAGTGAAACCGACTGGGCATAACTGTGGCTTAGTTAGGGTTGAACACCATTTTACTACATAGTAAAGGAGGTTTCCTATGCATGTATGGGATCAGAGGCATGTTTAAAGAGCAATGTATATATTTGAATACCCAAATGTTGCCTAGAACATTTAAATATTTTCACAAAAAGGCTTTTTCAAATCAAACAAATGGAGCAGGATAGTACATTTTCTGAATTTTAAGTCTGCACTTAGGGAAAGGCACAGATGCATTTATGATATTGTTTCAGTAATGTCACTAAGTACAACTGGGCTGTTTTATATCCTTGGTATTAAAAACAGGGTCTGTATTTGTGTGTACAGTACTAAAGCTTGGAACTTGCAACGTCTCGCACCATAAAGGTTGTGACAGTCCCTACTCTGGGCCAGTAATCAAGAAGCCTCAATTCTCACTACTGACAACAGTAAAGGACGGCCACTAAGAGCAAAAAATGTATACACACAATTTCCAGACGAAGCTCTAGTTACAGAGCACAGTTTAGCCCCAAAACAACACACCACACTGACCACTTTGGTGCTGTGTGTCCCTGTTCCAAGTAACTGGCACACACAGTTGGATATCTGCTTTTCACAAAGACACACACACACACCCCTGGGATAGGCTGGCAGAGATTTATCAGCTGTGCCCCCTCTGCCCAGACTATAATGGTAATTACACTGCCACCAGTCAGCTACTCTATGGCTCTTACAAAGGTACCCAATTATACTGAGTAAAATTAATACTAACACAAATGGAAGAGTTTGACCAATGCAGCAAGGCTTTCAGGAATGGCCACAGTGTCACTAAAATAAGCACAAGTTTTCTTAAGATGTTAAAGTATTCTCCAAAAGGCATGCCACAATGAATGAAAGGTATGGAAATATTTAACATGAGCATGCTGAATATCTACTTACAAAAAAAAAAAAAAAATATTTAATTTTTATACATATATATATATATATATATATATATATATATATATATATATATACTGCTGTCTTAGTTGCTGTTCTGCGTGCTATTTGTTCAGTTGTTCTTACTCTGCACTTATTACCGCTTGTTAGTAGCCTTCTAATTTAATGCTTTCTGCACTTGTTTTTTTAGTCATTTGTTAATTTAATTGCATTTAATTAAACTGTATTTGCCATAATATTGATACACATGTGCTAGCCTGCATTGTATTTGAATTGTATTTACTGCTGTTTTAGCTGCTTTTCTGTAAAAAAAAAAAAAAAAAAAAATTCCTAGCTTGTTTCCTGCCTTTCCTGTAACTTGTCTAGTCCAGATACAGACTTGCTGTATCAAGGACTGTTTGTAAGCTCCTGAGCCCCCCAAGCCTTTCTGTGATGGAGGGAAGCCTTCTAGCTTATCAGTGGGAGTGGTAAGCACTAGGTAGCCTATCTACCACAAGAGGAGAGGTTTCTGGTCCAAAAATTATAGTTTATTGGCCGTTTTGGAAGCTCTTCCATCTCTTTCAACCTTCTGATTCACCTGTGTTTGTGCTAGTTTCCTTCCTTTTCTGTTACTAGTTTAGTCCAGGTACAGATTTGCTGTATCCAGGACTCTTTGTAAGCTTTTGAGCCCCCCCCCAAGCCTTTCTGTGTTGGAGGGAAGCCTTCTAGCTTATCAGTGGGAGTGGTAAGCATCAGGTAGCCTATCTACCATGGGAAGAGTGGGTTTTGCCCAATAAATTGTAGTTTATTGGATGTTTAAGCAGTTTTCCATCCTTTCAACTTGCTGGCTTAAAAGTGGTAAGCATTAGATAGCCTATCTACCACAAGAGGAGTGGTTCCTGGCCCAGAAATTGTAGCTACTGGCCATTTTGTTAGTTTTTTCCCATCTCTTTCAACTTTCTGGTTTAAAAACCTCAATTGCACTGTTTCCCACCGTTCCTGTTACTAGCCTAGTCCAGATACAGAGTTGCTGTATCCAGGACCGTCGGTAAGCTTCTGAGCCCCGCAAGCCTTTCTGTGATGGAGGGAAGCCTTCTAGCTCATCAGTGGGAGTGGTGAGCACTAGGTAGCCTGTCTACCACAAGAGGAGAGGTTTCTGGTCCAGAAATTGTAGTTTATTGTCCGTTTTGGGCAGTTTTTTCCATCTCTCTCAACTTTCTGGTTTTAAAGCCCATGTTTGCGCTTGATCCCCACCTTTCCAGTAACTAGTCTAGTCCAGGAAGAGATTTGCTGTATCAAGGACTGTTTGTAAGCTTCTGAGCCCCACAAGCCTTTGTGTTGGAGTGCAGCCTTCTAGCTTATCAGTGGGAGTAGTAAGTACTAGGTAGCCTGTCTACCACAAGAGGAGTGGTTCTTGGCCCAGGAATTGTAGTTTATTGATCATTCAGGAAGTTGTCCATCTCTTTCAACTTTCTGGTTTAAAAGACCACATCTGCGCTTGTTTCCCATCATTCCTATAACTAACCTACTGGAAAGCACTAGAAAGCCTTAAACTGATGCAAGCCTTCTAGCTTAAAAGAGAGACTTTGGAGTGATTATCAGTTTTCTGTATTTTCTTGCTGTATGTAACTGTTTTCCACCTAAACACTGATTTTTCCAGCACTTACTGTGATTTAAAAGCTTGTTTTTTCACATATTGTACCTATTTGACTGCCTGCACTTTTAAAAAGTTTTTGTTTAAATAAATTGTTTAACTGGTACTGTTGTAGGCTACACACTAAAGTGTGATGACCTTTTCTGATTGCTTGTAGTCGTTTAAAGCTGTTTTACTTTTTACTGTTTTTGCATTATCTTTTTAAAAATAAATTCTTTGTTTCCCGCCTTTCTAAGCTAGTTTAGTTCAGTTTTCAGGCTAGTGCTTAAATTCAGGGCTGTATTACAAGTTTCTGAGTTGCCCATACCTTACTTGGATAGAGGGAAGTTTCTCTGTTCACCTGTGAGAGAGGGGAACTTTGAGCGGCCCCATCTGTCCCTGGAGGAGTGGTTCCAGCCCAGAAGTTAGTAGTTTAATAACTGCATTTGCACAGTTTTGTGCACCGGGCAGCACTGATTAGCTAGGGTTAAATTATTCCCGGATCCACTAAGTCTCCTCTTCAGTTTTTCACTTGAAACTAGTCTAACACTCAACCTAAGCACTCAAAAAGCATCCTACAATCCAGCAATTGCTCAGACCTAATAGCAAGCACTAATATACGCAGACACTTGACTGCTCAGCAGGGCAAGGCTCTTTATCCACCCCTCACTGACTAAGCAGCTGACCCCACTATTCAGGCATGACCAAAGGTCAACTTCAGGTGTACTCTCCAGTCCAGCTGGTAAATCTGGGTATCCTGAGGCAATGTTACAACTGCCTCATGTACACAGACAGCCCTCTCCTCCTACCACAAAACACTAACATATGCGAGAGATGCAATTATACAGCCAAACTGGAGGCTAAGGTCTCTCCACCCAAGACTGGGACAGACAGTCATGAGGAGAAGGTTAACACTTGCACCACACCTCCAGCCTCACATAGACCTACTAAACCAACAGTGGCAAATAATACACATAAATACATGAAATCATTCTCGGAGGCTCTAAATAAAAACCTGCAAAAGCATCAGAGAGCTCCCAAGCAGACACCCACAAAACCTGTACCTCCCGTCGCAAACGAGACAACACATAAAACACAAAATCAATTTGCCACACAATCACAGCCCTTAAGGCAAAATAACATACCTAACACAATAGTAATTGGTGACTCAATAGTCAGGCACACTGACACCCCACTCACTAGGCTGGACAAGGTTATTGTTAGTTGCCTATCGTGAGCCAGGATCTGCCACATAACACAAGCACTCAGGTCACTCCAGAACAAGTACAAATATGACTCTGTCATTGTTCATGTTGGTGTGAATGACCGGAGACGTACCTCCCTGGACTACATGAAAAGAGACATGGAAGAGCTCTCTGATCATGTAGCCCAGGCGGGTATGACCCTGACCCCGAGTAGCATCCTGCCCTCACCAAGAATGATACCTCAGTATAAGGAAAAAAATGATAAATTTCAACAATTGGCTAAGCTTCTGGTGTCATTCAAAGGGGATCCAGCCTGGGATGACATGCTTGACAAGCCATGTTGCTTCGCAAGAGATGGCTTGCACCTGCACCCCTTGGCTTTTGAATACTGGCCAAGGCTCTTGCTGCCCCCCATAGTGCCTTTTTTAGGCAAGGCTCATAATTCAAACCCACCACCATAAACAGCACAAGTAAAAAAATAAGGGTTATGCTACTCAACGCCAGGAGTTTAAATCTCAAAATGCATGTGCTCGAAGTACTCCTAAGTATGGAGAATGTCGACATCTGTATAATAACTGAAACCTGGTTCAAGGCTCCAGAGAGCACTCCAGCACTACTGGGCTACAACTCATACCACACATTTTGGCCACAGAACATGGACTGAAACACAAAAGGAGGGGGTGTATCCATATTCATCAAGGATACTCACACCTCCAGGTTAGTGGCGCAGCATGATACCTCTGAGATCATCCATGTGCAACTAACATTGGACAAATCTGCAATGCAAATTGTGGCCTGCTACAGATCACCCTTCATGACCTAGTACCCACCACTCCGCCTTTCTGGAGACACTGGAAAACATGAAGGTCCTACCAAACACCCTGATATTGGGCGATTTGAATTACCCTACCATTAACTGGGAAAACTACTTGAGTACAAACTCCCATGCTCAGCACTTCCTGGAATTTATCAACTCAAATGCCCTGGATCAGCTGGTAAACTCCCCTACCAGAGGCCACAGCATATTATTCAATAAGAACAAGGGAGTCTGTACCTTTAAATATAAATGGTGTTCAACACACATCTGTTAATGATGTCTTTGTAATGAGTATTAAGGAGCTGGGGGGGTGATACTCTGTTTTTTCTGAAGAAGTCAATTGTAATTGTTGATGAACATGCTCAACATTAAATTGTATTTTTGTTCCTGTGGTGTCAGCTCGCTTTGTGGTTTCCTAGTTTAGTACTGTTTTGTTTGGTTTTCAGTCTGGATTCTTCCACGCAGAGCGGAGGGGACACCAGGGACTTACATGATGAACTTACCACAGCTATAAACAAGCTGACTGACCTCATTGGCTATTTTAATACCCATATTTCGGGTTTGGGTCATAAAATTGATTTAATGGTCAATGATAATGTTCAGTCTAAGCCTGTTTGCAGCAATGGTACCCAGGACTCCCTTCTTACTATTCCGTTAGGGAAAGGCAGCCCCAACCAACGAGAAAGAGCCAGCACTACAGGTGCTTTTACTGCTACACAACCTAGCACTTCTATTTCTTTTGGATTACAGCAACGGAGGACACAGATACAGCAGAATGCTAGTTTTCATTCTGATTTAACTTAAGCGTCAAATTTATTGGAATGGATCAACAAGGACAGCGTGGGGTTTGCTTATAATGTGAATCTTTCAAACACACAAGGTACTGTTGACATTATGTTAAAAAATTTAGAAAAAGAATGTCTCAAGCTGAAAAAGTTACAAGTAGAAACCCAGTACTTGAGAGAATGTCTTAGGCACGAACAAGTACCCATAGGTTTAAGATATTGGCGTTTTCCTAATGGATTAACTTTTAACAGTGACCTACATAAAGATTTGGTTGCATTATTTAACCATCAGGGATGTTAACTGTTACAGCTGCTTGTTAAAGACAATGAAAAAAGTTTCTTATTATGCAGGAAGCTATGAATAAATTAGATGTTTGTATTAAAAATTATGTGAATTTTTCCAGATAAACATAATGAATATAACACTGTTTTTGTGAATACTGATAAAATTATTGATAAAATCAAAGATAAAAAGAACAAGAAGCTAGCAAGGGACGCCAAAGAATATGATATTGGTTTAGCGTACCCTTTAAATGCTAATGCTCAAACTAACATTGGTATCACTACATCTGCTAGTAATAATGATGTATTTATGGATGAGAGGATGGCTGAAACAGACTATCATGGTAACAAAAACCCAGGTCCCACCCCTTTAGAACCACCCCTGAGAAGGTCAGAGAGAATTCGGCAGCAGAATCGCCAATTCAGGAGACCTTCGAACTTGACACATCAGGGGAAACAACATGCTTATCCCCCACAGAATCCACAAGGGGGAGAAGGGAAAATTGGCACCTGGTCTCAGCCTGGTACTTGACATTATGAATGGTGCACTGGAAATAATAGAAAATGACCACCATGACTTCAAAATATCTATTCAGTCTCATACCGCTTGCTCAGAGGTGACCTGTGCCTGACATATAAGGCCATGTCAAACCCAGATTTGATGAATATGCTTCACCTCATAAAATCTAGATCCCTCAGAACCACAAGGGCGGGAGACTTAAACCTTGACACAGTTATAAATAGAACGTGCTGGAGGGACAGATTCATCACCCAGAGACTCCCTATGATGTGGAACAAAATCCCGGTACGTGTGAGGCAGAGCACCTCGCTGGCCTTGTTCAAGAGGAATCTTGACCAATGGATGGGAGATCGCAGATATACCCCAGGGATTACTTCAGTGTCACTGCTTGACAGAGGCACAGAAAAATGATAGGCATAGTTTTTATTCAAACTAAAGGGGTGGCGAAAGCCACATAACTATGGGCTAGGCTTATAAATGCCCTTGGGCAGATAGCCTAGTATGAACCTATGAACCTATGAACCTATAATTTGAGTAGTACAATAGTAACTAAGGAATGCTCAAACCTCTTCCAAAGGGGGCTTAATTTTGTAACCTTGAGGAAATTCAACCTAGAAAATACATTGCTAGATATAATGTTATATACTAGGAAGTTGAATTTCAGTGTGACCATGGGGGAAGGTAACCAAGTAAGCAACTTAGGTGGGGTATGTAGGAAGGCCAGTACAGTTAACCCTCATTTGCACCCATCCATTCAACTTTTTCAAAGAATATGCTTGAATGATATCAGACACCTTTCCAAGAAGAAATCTTGTACTACGCCACTTAATTCAACCCATGAAGAATTCGCCCTACTTAACAGTATTTCAAACAACAAAACCATCTGGGTTATGAAACCGGATAAGGGAGGAGGAACGTGTGGTTCTGGACCAAGAAAGATACACTGATAGTATGTTATGTCATTTATTGGGGGACGGGTATCAGCAGGTCTCCCGGAATGAGTTAAACATTGCATATAGACATGTGGATATGGTATTAATGGATTTGTTTTTGAATAATCAAATTTCAGAAGCAGAATTCAGTTATTGCACCCAAAAACACCCGAAGATCCCCACTATTTTTGGGAACCCCAAGTCCATAAAGACATCCGGCATCCACCTTTAAGACCAATAGTGGATGCAAAAGGATATAAGACCCTTTCAATTACAAAATTTCTAGACTTACAGTTAAATAATTGTTCAAGCCCTTTTTCACATATTATCAAGGATTCCTGGGATTGTCTTAAAAAAATAAAACAGGAATACTTTGGTAATATTATTTTTACAACAATAGACGCGAAGGACTTATTCAGTGTAATTCCACATGATGAAGGTGTAGATATGGTTCTTGAACTGGAGCGTTTCTCCTCGGGCCTCCGCTGAAAACAGGATCTGTGGAACCTAGTCGGACTTTCCCGGTCAACAAATGTTAAATAAATATAAATAAAAATAGATATGTTTTATGACTTTCTATGCCAGAACACCAAGTTTTCGCATACTAAAATTTTGACTTTAAGGACATTGATGGAACTTGTATTAGAGAATAATTTAGTAATTTATGAAAGCCAATTGTTTAAACAGAGCACAGGGGTTGGTATGGGTGCAGCCTGTGCACCATGTTTTGCAAGCATAGTCCTGACTCAGTGGGAACCTTAAGGTTTTTCCATCTGAAGGGATACCATTTTGTAAGTTTTACTGACGTTATTTAGATGACATCCTGATTTTATGGAATGGCAACCAAGACCACTTGTATGACTTTTTACTGTTCCTCAGTTTCAGCACAACGTTTTTGGAATTTACTATGGAAACGCATTTAGACTCTATTAACTATTTGGATATTACAATAAGCAAAGATTATGCTACTGCACAATTCTGCTTTACTATTTATCGTAAACCAACCTACTCGAACTCCCTCCATTATGAGAGCGGGCACCCATCAAAAACGCTCCCTTGTTAAAGGGCAGGGAGTGAGACTGGCCCACATGATTAGTAAGATCAAAGATTTCTGTGAAGAAAGGGATGTTTTATTGAGGATGTTGGTACAAAGAGGCTACCCAGCGCATTTTGTGACATCCTTACTTGATGAAGTGACCAAAAAGAGACTTGAGGGCCATTTCTATCTGTTGTTAGGGATTGACATCTCTAGATTGTGTGCTCCATAGGAGAACAGTAATTCATCTTCTGGTGGTTTCCACCATGGCCTTATATTAACTTATACACCACAGTTCCCACTGATTCAGGACATTGTTTTCAAGAATTGGTTTATTTTGTCAGGGGACCCAGATTTGAGAGTGAGAATTGGGGATGCCACAGTGGTTGTGTATAGAAAGGATATCTGTGTTAAAAACATCTTAGAGAGGAAAAAAGGTGGTAATACCTTAGGAGAACAAGGGAGAATGTCCAAATGTAGACAGTGTACCCATTGTAAATATATCTTGGAAGGTGATAGCATATTCCTTAAAGGTTATGGATGGGTGAAACTACTACAAAAAGTACAATTGTAGTAGTAAGAATGTCATATATGCTGGTATTTCTCAGACGTGTGCCTGTTTTTACATAGGCAAAACCAAGAATGCCTTTCGAACACGTATTTACCAGCATTTATATGACATTGGGAAAGTAAATTTAAAAAAATTCACTGGCTAAACATGTCAATACCTACCCAGGTCACAATTTCAAATTCACAGCTCTTGAACAACTTACGGTGGATGAGAGAGGAGGCCCTACAGAATATTTACTTGAATATAAAGAACTGTTATGGCAATTGAGGGTTAATGCCAACAGTAATCCAGGACTGAATGACATGATGTCATTGACTAGTTTTTTTAAACTAAAAGCAAACTTTTTTATGTAATTTGTTAACTTTTATTATTATATTATTAACATTATTATTAGAATATTTTACTATTACATATAACTTAAGTTAACATCTTAGGCTTGAAGTTTTTAACATTGTTAGATATCATAAGCAGTGCCACATGACTTGGTTTTGTATGCAAGTAAAAGGGAGTCTGTATCTTTAAATATAAATGGTGTTCAACACACATCTGTTAATGATGTCTTTGTAACGAGTATTTAAGGAGCTGAGGGGTGATACTCTGTTTTTTTTGAAGTCAACTGTAATTTGTGTCGAAAGTGCTCATTAAATTTTATTCTTGTTCCTGTGGTGTTAGGACGCTTTGTGATTTCTTAGTTTAGTACTGTTTCATTTGGTTCTTGAGCTATAACAAATTTCATTCCACAAGACACAAGTACATCTTTCTTGGTACAGCCAGGAGCACTACCTGGTAACCTTAATTCCTCAAAACTGCACAATTTACAGGTATGGATAGAAAGAATGAAGCCTAGGATTAAATGTAAACCTTGATAGCTGCCTCTCCTTGTATGCTAAACCTCTGTGCATTCAATAAATTAAGCAAATACAACTTTGCAAATGTATTAATTGCAAATATTTCATGAGGACATTTTCCTAATGCCATTTAGAAGCTACTACTTTTGAACAATTTGATTTTGATTTTACATCCAAACAGAAAATTTACATAAATCTAAAATTAGTCTGAGAAGCTGATCTAGTGCATTGATGAACAAAGCCCTGACTACAGCCCAATTATCCTGGGTATGACTAGCAGCTCAGGCAACTGAAGTGGCAGGCAGGATAAATATGCCCATCCTTAGGGGAGGGGGAGACATGTGCATGGGCCATTGTTACTTTCCAGTAGATGTTGAAAAGCCCTCCATGATGTGCTACAGCTAAGGGCAGAATAGTATACTAACATCAGCTCCATGTAGAAGTGGGGAAAAGATTGGGAAAGTCTGCCCACTCGACAACCTTTTGTCAGTGCCCATGCTCGGGGAGGAGCAATTTGGGGTAGACAAAGTAGAAGAATTAAATAAAAAAAAATCACCCAGCTGTTTGTTAGCATGCTCTTCAGGATATTCTTAGGATTTTCACTGGTCCTGGGCTGCAGGTTAATATTACTCCAGTGGTATATGAGAGTGGCCTCTAGAGTGTAGAAAGGATGTGATGACCTGGGATGGTTGCCCACGTGAATGTAGGAGCAAAAGAGAAAAAAATGCTAAGTAATGGAATGATGCAGTGAAAGTATGTAGTGGTAGTAAACTATTAGTATGCTGATACTGTTAAGGAAAAAGGTGTATACACCTACCTAATGTGCATTCAGTTTCAAAAACACATGGCTTCCAACTTATACCAGCTTCTTAGATTTTGGTGTGTATTTTATAGAATTCCCATTTCTGTAGACAGCACCAATAATGTAATCATAATTGAAGCCCAGGGAGAAGTGATATTACCACCTCTATACCAAGTGTAATCTTGGGTCAAGGAACTATTTTGTATTAAAATGTAAGATGAAAATATTCTATCACTCCAAAGAGTTAAGCTAACCTTTTACGTATATAAAATCGAGAGATGTTCATTACATAAGCAGTAGTGCAGTTAAAAATACATATGGAATAAATTCAATCACAACCCCAGTGTAATTTTACTTTGGATACGTGTCATAAAACAGCTGCGCACATGGCAATACCTGCACATTGTTGCACTATTTTGCCTCATTATTACATATGAAAGCCTACAGAAAAGTCGAATGCTCTGCATAGTTCATGTGAATGTTGCTGCAAGTAGTTCTTACCAGTCATGTTCCCCTGTTCTACAGATATCTTTTTATTGCACTATACTTTTTTGTATAGCAGCCTTATATGCATTACTGTCTAAAAAACAACCATACATTTTCTCTTGTTTAAGTTGTGCCCTGAACGTTCCACTTCGAACACATTCCCTTTTACGTCTGCTCTATAACAGTCATCTTTATTTCATTTCACTCCAGTTCCTTTGCCTCTAGCTTGCATTAATATCCCTTCCATTCTACTGGGTTTCCTCTGCAATCTCTCTCATATTTATTTCCTTTTCGTTACGTCTACAAAACTGAATATAGTATTGAGCTTAAGAATTAAGTGACTTAACTCATTAATACCTATATAACATGAAATGTCACTATTCCTACAAACAGCCTTACATTCCAGACCATGTTCTGAAAAATCAATTTAAAATGTGTAAGATACACAGATATAAATATTTTGTGAATAAGCTATTAAAACATTACAAATAGCAATGTTATCATCATGTAGTATTCTTTCCAGTGATAAGAGTCAGTGTTCATAGTTTTTCCATTAATATCATATTATGATGCACAGAAACCTAGAATTATTTTGGTTGAACATTCACATGCAAATTGTCATATCTTGGAGGCTTCAGAACCCAGACATACATTGTTAGAACACTTAACCAGACATATGTTCACATGACAACATGAAATTCTTCAAAACTTGCATTTTTATTGAGATAGTTACATAATATTTTGAACATATGCTTAATTCTATAATTACTAATATAAATAACACTGTACAACTTAAAAGTGCAAATATCAATGACATTTCCTTCATCATCTAACATCTTACCTTCTGCCATATAATAATCTACTGGTGACTTAGTTTGTGAAGTACCACTGGAAATTTTGCTTATTTTCATAATTACTAACAAACTAGTAGCAGCATTTCCAATGCAGTGTGAAATAAATGTACACTAATGATGAATTTTCCTGACTCGCATTATACCCATCAACAGCGTGTTGGTTTCCCAGTTATGAAAGTGTGAATATAAATAAAAAAACATGAATGATAAGTGCCATCCTAGACGAACATTCTAAAGGTTGTTTTAATTACCTCCTTGCCCTTTAAAATACAGAGTATAATTAGCTGGTAAGTGAAATTGTTGATGGAGCCGGACACAAAATAATGTCTGGATGCCATAAGGACCTTGGGGTGTTACCTGGAAGGATATCAAAAAATTGCAATACAGGCTTCAGTTACTGCCTTGTCCTTGGAGCCTCTGGCCCAGAGAGACAGACCTACATCAGGCATGATGCAGCTGCTGCCTTCTCACTTAGTAATAACTACCAAATGAATTACAAAGAACCATGTCTGTGGAATTAAGTTGTACTCTTCCTAGTAGCATACAACCTATATTTAATTTCAGACTTGTATCTTCAGAGGCGTAGCGGTCTTCTTTTTACAGCTGCCATCTCAGCTCATGCTGATATTCTCAAATCCATCTAACAACTATCCACTCAATCCCTGGCTGTTTCTCCTTTTCACATATTTCTTTCCGTCTTCTTTAACTTCATTGATCATGGCAGTGATCCAATTAAAGAATGCAGGTATCACCAGGATAAACTCCTGCAGCTCTAAAACATTTACTCCCCTTCCTTTTGATAACATCTTCACATCCTTGCACACTGTTCCCTGGCCTGGAGCCAGAGTTCCACTGATCAGAAGATTTTTCTCTTCCTCACATTCCTTTCGGCTTCTTCACAGCCCTTCTATATGTAACATAATAGGTCTTACTGAAGTCTCGGTACCCAGGCAATGAACTGGATTTATTTGAGGTGGCAGGAGTTCCTGGATGAAAGCCCATGCTAGATGATATCTTGGTCACGGTTGTCAATTATTATTATATTTACACTATTTTAGATTATTCCTTTATGAGGTCATACAAGCCAGTTAATAGTTCTCTAGTCTAAAGAAACACAAAATCGTCCAAACCTGCAGAAAGAAACAACCAAAAGCAATGCAGGTGTTCTATTACAGCAATCATGTCCACACAAAGAATATATCAAAAACAAGCTTTATCACCTTCAATAGTTAACTTTCTTCCACCCACTGGACTTGATCTGAACTAGTGCAAAATTCATTTCCCACACTATAAAAGGTGAGTTAGTCATGTGACTGTTACAGTTAATCAACTAAAGAGATCACGTCATGCTAAACTTCAAAGTATAAAAAAACAGAAATAAATATGTATGAAAAAAATGGAATAAACATTGATAACAGAATTATCAAATATTAGTGAAAAACATGCAATTTAAAATTATTTTACAAGAAAAAGAGATTGTTTTGCAATAGATATCAACATGGCATTTTGAGTAGTACCTATAAAGTAAGCAAGTAGTGTTTCAGTTTTTCCCATACACCCAAAAATGCACGTGGAAATAATGCAGAAATTACAAATTAGCTGCTTGAAGTTTCAAAACACAGCTGATAGATATATTGTCATTCATCCCAGATGGTACATCAGCATGTAACAATCTACCATAAGAATTCTTTACATTCAGTCTCATTCGCCTATTGTCCTCTCCTTGGGTTATAAAGGACTTGTTCACGGATACAAAAATAACTTTTCCCAAGCATAATGAAGTGTTCATACACCCTTATCTTAAGGCTTCTCTCCAGGTTTCCCACATACGATTGGCAAGGGTCACAAAAATCTATAAAATGACCCCTAGAATCCGACAACACCACCTTTCTTTAAACTTAAAACATGCTCATGTTTTTAACTTTTAACTATTACCTTCATAAATGCTATTACACTGTATCCAAGTCCCACATTTCCTAGTCCCTATATTTCCATCAATGGCACTACTGTTAATGTGCCTGCATGCTTTTTCTCTAAACTTTACTTTATTCTTTTCATATCTTTACTCATAAAGTTGGATTCCCCCCTAAATGCCTTTAATACCACAAAAACTTTCAAAAAACTTCCAGTTCTCTCTCAAAAATGACTAAACCAAACTACTGTCAATATTATGTTTCAAAACTAAAGATATTTAATAATATTTAGTGCTAATAGCAACTAGACGGTTCCTAGCGAGTCATTTTCCTAGAACAGGTGGGAATTTATCCTTCCTCCTTCTCCAGGTCTTATCTCTTACTTGATAAAAGGACTCCTCCTGGGTAGCCTCTGTCATTAAACACATCAATAAGGCAGTTAAGTTCTTTCTCTAGGTCATAATCTAAAGAAATAGTTATTGCCAAGTCTGAGCCACTGCCCTTAGACAAGAACTTTTTTTTTATCTTGAAGGATGACTGCATTGTTGGAAAACATGGATTTTCTGTAAATAGCAACTGTAAAGCAATCGGCATCTCATTATGTGGAATGCTACTGTTCTTCACTAATATTCCATACAATCATTTAATTCTGACATCACTGGAACACATATAAAGAAAAGTCTACCAGATGTATGGTGACTAACACGCTCCCTCAAAAAATATAACCTTTACACTACCCAGGGAGTTCCAATAATATTAAAAATATATATTTTTAATAAACATTTACAAATTGTTAGTATTATCCACAAAAATGCCAATAAAAAATAAATTTTGTATCCTACAGCTGTTGTCACTGGACAAAAACACGCATCTCTCACATTTTTAGGTACTTTAGGTACACCAAACAAATTAGTTGATAAAGGGAATTGCAACTCATTGTACATGTGCCTGAACTTCTCATTCAGGTCATACCAGTCATAGTCCTTACTGAACAAATGCGCACAATGTCATTCCAGTCATCCAAACTGACTGTGCAGAAACTGAAGCTTTACTTGGTACAACAGGCACAAAAACTTTTTGGAACACAATCTGCAACCACTGCCATAAATATACAACAGATTAGGGTCTAGATGGAAAGGTGAATCAGATGAAAAAAAAAAGAATACGTTGGTATGAACTGAATTCTATGTGGGTACCTACATGCAGTGGCCCTGGTTACTAAATCACATTTATACAGAACTCTCTCTTTCGGTTTATATATATGTTAATCATGCAAGAATACTTAAAAGTGAAACGGCAAAATCATCATACCTACTGACCATTAACTTTCATATGACATAAAAGGTACACACAGGAATTAATGCAGATAAAGTATGCAAACATCTCGATAATAATCCAGTCATGGTATTTTAACAAAATGGGAGAAAAGATATTAATTTGAACTAAAGAATCATCACCTACTAAAACAAAGCCATAATGGAGACTTTGGAAAAAAAAAATCTAGGCATGTCATTGCTAGATTAAAAACATTTAACATTTTACATTCCCTGATTACAGATTGCGTGCAAATGTAAATGTTCAAACACTGATAAAATTTGCTATTTCTATAAAAAAGTGGCAGAACATTTTGCAATTGAACAAAAAAAAAAAAAACAATACTTAACAGGGTATAAAAATCCAACATACAAACTAACTCTCTTGAATCCTTCCAGTTGGATAAGGGTCTCTTCTTCCCATGTGCTAAGGAAGTGGTTTGAGTATGCAGGGGACATTTTGGCCCCGATGGCTACACCTTGTTTTTGCTGGTAAATTTCTTTGTCGAATACAAATAAATTGTTAAGCACGCAGTAGTAAGAGTAATTCCCTA
This sequence comes from Protopterus annectens, assembly GCF_019279795.1. Taxonomy (NCBI): domain Eukaryota; kingdom Metazoa; phylum Chordata; order Ceratodontiformes; family Protopteridae; genus Protopterus; species Protopterus annectens. The sequence goes on along the minus strand of NC_056749.1, from coordinate 291,044,501 downwards.
ATCATTTTGATGCTTAAATGGGTGAACCTGGTGTGCCTGTGCAGGTAGCTCCATACCAGTAAAATGTCTTCATGAGGAGGGATACTAGTATATAGGGCTACTACATCTAGGGTGACCAGTAAATGGTTGGTAGCCTCAATTGTGGTCTATTGCAGTAGTAGTTATAAGCCCTTGAGGTATAATTAGGATCCCTGTACTACTGGGTGGATGGAATCCAGGAACTCCTAAATGTGCTCTGTTTTCGTATGTTTGGAAGGCACTGTCTGAATGTCTGAATGGGGGGGGGGGGGTCAGAGGTGTCCTTATGGATTTTAGGGATCCAGAATATCTTCCCTAGTTGGTGGTTATCTACCTCGATGAGCTAGAATTCTTGATGGAAAATGGCTTGGTGTTCTAGTAGTTTAAGGAGTGTAAAGTAAATTTGTTAAAATGCTGCCCTTACCTTATCAGTGGTGACTCACTTGTAGCATTGGTCATCTATGAGCTCTGCTCACATTTACACACACACACAAACACACACACACACAAACAATAAAAAGTATATATACCCCTTTAATTTGACCAATAACCTGTACAATTTAATTTAAAAACAAACAAATCTATTCTGGGAAAAAATAAAGTACAATACGCTGGTTGCACAAGTGCAAACACCCTTAAACTAATACTTAATTGTATGTGCACACCCTTAAACTAATAATTTATTAAAGCACCTTTTGATTTAATTACAGCATTCAGTCTTCTTGGGTACACACTGCCATCAATTAGAGAGACTCTGATTAACCACAAATAAAGTTCAGCTGTCCTAGTAGAATTTTCCTGACATTTACTCAGTTGTCTGCTACAGCAAAAGCCATGGTTTGCAGAGACTTTACAAAGCATCAAAGGGATCTCATTGTTGAAAGGTATCAGTCAGGAAAAGGGTAAATAAAAATTCCACAGCATTGGATATACCATGGAACACAGTGAAGACAGTCATTAAAAAGTGGAGAGAATACGGGACAACAGCGACATTGAAAAAAACTGGACATCCCACCAAAACTGATGAAAAGACAAGACACCTACAGCAACACTGAAGGAGCTGCAGAAATTTCTGGCAAGTACTGGTTGTATACTATGTGTGACAATCTCCCGTATTCTCCATATGTCTGGAATATGGGGTGGGGTTACAAGGCAGATGCCTTTTTGTACACAGAAAAAGATCCAGGCCGAGCTGAAATTTGCAAAACAATACAGCAATTCTCCCAAAAGCATGTGGGAAAATATGTTATGGTCTGACGAGAACAAGGTTGAACTTTTTAGGGCACAATTCCAAAAGGTACGTTTGATGCAAAAAACACTTTGCATCACCAAAATAACACCATCCCCACGGTGAAGCATGGTGGTGGCAGTATCATGCTTTGGGGTTGATTTTCTTCAGCTGGAACTGGGGCTTCAGGGAGAGTCAGGTGGAGGAATTATGCGTCCATTTCAAATACCAGTTACTTTTGGCCCAAAACCTTCAGGCATCTGCTAGAAAGATGAAGAGGAATTTCATCTTCCAGCAAGACAATGACCCCAAGCATACATCCAAATCAACAAAATAATGACTTCGCCAGAAGAAAATTAAAGTTTTGGAATGGCCTAGCCAGAGCCCAGACCTAAATCAAATAGAAAATCCATGGGATGACCAGAAGAGGGCTGTGCACAAGAGATGCCCTCACATTCTTATTGATTTGTAGCACTTTTCCAAGAAATAGTGGGCAAATATTGCCAACTCAAGATGCGCCATGCTGATAAGACTCCAACACAAGATGACTGAATGCTGTAATTAAATCAAAAGGTGCTTCAACAAAGTACTAGTTTAATGGTGTGCACATTTATGTAACAAGCTAATTGTACTTTTTTATGTTTTTTTCCCCTAATAGATGTTTGCTTTTCATTTGAATTGTACAGGTTTATAGGTA
>NC_056749.1:291030365-291042058 GCF_019279795.1 Protopterus annectens | reverse complement strand
CAGACACTATTTACTCCACTTAGTTGCTTAAGTTTTTGTACTGCAAGTCCCCGTGGAAATTTTGTTCTCCCTTTTTCCTGACTGTCAAGATCAAGCTTCTCATAAGCATCTTTTGCATGTATTTCATTAACACTATACTAAATCTTACTGTCAAAGTAATTGAGGAAATCTTATAATGATCTATGGATGGCTTCTAATTTCCCAAAGTGGCTGCTTTGGAGAACCATCTATTCCACAAGTTTAGAAGCAGGTAAGTAGAAAGGTTAAGTCAAGATTTGCTGCTTGAAAAATGCGTCCAACTGTTGGATAGAAGTTATTAATAAAGGCAAACATGCTCATTTAAGATCCATCCCAAACAGACCGATATTGCTGTAAGATTTAATTGTACACTGAGCTGCTATCATTTTAATTCTAGAGCTGTTGGAGTTAACAGATCAGAGGTCCATAATAACTGGGTGCTGAAGCTCAATGGAGCAGGTTTTACGGAATCAGCTAGTAATGCATTGACCAAGGGAGTATTATTAATAGCAACGTGATTGGGTTCATATAATTCTTGGAAGAGCTGTAACATGCTGAAATCTATTAGATGGTTATTTAATTTGTGCACAAAGGGATCTAGTTAATTTTGAAGTCAATAATAATGAGGTTGGGTTTATAAGAGATTAAGGGAGACAAAACTTGTAAAGATTAACTTAACAGAAGAGACTAGAAAAGGGTTAGCGCCTCAGTATTTGAAAGTTTATTAACAAATCTACTATATGGAAATTTGGGAATAATTCAGTGCGGCAAGGCTTGTGGTAGGAGAGGTCATTTTGAAATAGGAGGAGGAAACCTTCCTCAGATCTCAGTTTAACTAGAAGAGGAAGCCTCCAAGTGAATAATCACAGAGTAGTTTATAAAGTAGTGCTCGGTATTTTGTGAGGGAGGTTTAAGCAACTCATCACAGACTCATAATATCAAAGCTGAACAGAAGCATCACAAGCATAGACTTTTTTTTTTATATCATGACCATACCTCTCAAATTTTCAGATGTTCTCCTCATATATTTGTTCTAATCCACATACCATTTGTGGTTTTCTGGCAAACTACTAAGGACTAAAGTCAATAAATGATGAGACAGATATGAAGTCAAACTCAAATGCATCAGAGAATGCATGAGAACACAAATTCTATTGCAGCAAATTTCATAATTTGTAACCAAATGTAAAATGCATCCATATTTTTGGGCTTTTGCTCCTCCATTATTTTAGGCTTTCTCTAGGTTTCTTGAGCCAAGAAGTCGAGAGGCATGTTCATGACATTATGGTAAGCGTCCAGAATTTAAAACGGATTGGTGGTTATTGTGATGGCATGTCAGAACAAGGGCTAGGATTAGGATCAATGTCCCAAGTGATAAGGAGAAACATCCGGAGAGGAATATGAACATGTTCTGTCTGAATATCAGACCAGATTAGGTCTTTTTCACTCAAACAATCTATGAGTGGTGCCCCTCCCTCACCAAGCACCATGCGGTGATCTTAACATGAACCTACCTCTAACTGACCCCTACGTAAAATCCTCATACTGTAAAACACAAATGTGTCTTATGCTGATTAAGATAAAACGCATACCAAGTTTCCTAGACCTCCAAAAAAATTAGGCATCACCTTACATCCTCATATCTAACTCTTACATGCTACCAAGCATCATCATGCCTAAACCAGCATACAGCACATACTAACTTGAGAGTAAACACAGCCGCAAAGTGGGGTCTGTCAACCAGTATGCAAAAGCTCCTAAGGTAGTAGGACCAAGCTTGTATATCTGACAAAATCCTGGTCATAAGTGACTATATAGACAGACACACAACTGCTCTACTCCCTAGGGTGTGCAAGGACAGAGTGATGGTTACTAGATCTTGACCTCCTGAAAGATAGCTACATCACTAGCTTCCTCAAGTCCTTAGACTACAGGTGCACATATAATCTGATTATTGCGCACATGGAAGAGAATGACTTTAGATGCATCTCCAATTACTATATGATAAGGGACATAATAGAGTATTCTACCATTGGCAAAAATAATGCCTCAATGCAAATAAATAATTGACTTTCATTACTGGCTCAGATACTGTTTTTCATTTAAGAGGGTGTAATATAAGTCAGCATGGGAGGAGATAACAGAACACAAGGCTGCGTTGCTAAGAATGTTCTGCATCTCTCTTCTCATTGCTTCCATATACTGGACAATACCTCCCCCCCATAGTGTCTTTTTAGGCAAGGTTAGTCTCCTCAAATTATCTATATAGCCAACCATAATCAATATTAAGGTGGCAGCCCTTGATGATGGAAGCCTTGAAAAGATGAATTATTTCCAAGAATTCATAACTTTGGCATACTTGGATATATGCATAGATACAGAAACATGGTTTCAGAAAAGGGATAATCCCCTCACTCCAGGACAGGGATTTACTGTCTAGCACTCCTTCAGTCACAATTATTAACTATAAAGTGTAGTTAGAGGGTAACTATGTACGTTTATATTAAACCATTTCAAAGCTAGGCTCAGTACAGAACAATGACATTTAACTACTACGCACCCATCACATGATAAAGCCCATTACTACTTCATTTTCAAATACCATTCTGCCTCCAGGACACTATCAATCCTGGGGGCATATCTAAACTAATTAGCTTTCCTTACAATAGGGCCCACCATGACCCTCGAATTACCAACTATGCCTCCATACATTGGAAAACATACAACAAAATACGTGTACACAAAGATTCCTGGACTTCCTTAATATCAACTCCTTAGCCCATCTAGACCAAAATACAATCAAGAGGTCAAAATATCAAACTATACCTACAGGTGCTCCAAAAAGGGGGCTGGATTGGAGAGAACCAAGCCACTGTTCAAATCTGACTGCAATGCAAAGCGCAGGATAAACCACAACTCCTACAGCTACATAGACTACTTTAAAGCAGCTCCAACTAACTGGTGACCTGACAGAATTCAAGTACTCTCTTCACCCTGGACCCCACATCACATGCAACCCTATTCATGGTCAAGTTTTATGCCCACTTCTAGCTTGCTTTGACATGTCTGTCCACTTAAAACAAAGTGCCAAATTAAAAAATAAACCCATTTGTTGGCACTCCAGTATTGACTATGAAATAAGAGGAAGAAACTCATAGCCCACAAAAGCAACACTAACACATCACCTAAGGAACACAAAGATTGACAGAGAAAAACAAAATCAACCCCCCCTCCCCACAGCAAGTATGAAATGAAAACTGTCGCCCATGTTAACAACCACACATCCATCTTTGGCTATGTAAGGAATCACAGAAGTAATACCAAACAATACTTGGAATTAATGGAAAATACGGCATTCCCTGAAGACAACCAAAGTATTAGTGGACGCATTCATCTCAAGTTCCCCTCTATCTCCCCCCCTCTATCCACAGCACATTAATATATCTATGCCACTCCTTTGATCACCACTATTCAAGTTCTAAGTGATCTCTCCTAGGTTAAGAACACTACCTCCATGTAACAGAATAATACACCCAACTATTGACATGCTAGATATATATATATATATATATATATATATTTTTTTTTTTTAATTATGTTTATTCATTCTTAACTTATCCACTGGATTTATATTAGAGGTATGGAGAATTTCTGGAGTCATCAACCCACTCCACAAAGGGGGGCCCACTCCTGATCCAGGAAATTCTAGACGCACAAGTCTGTCCTCCCTATCTGAAAAGCAATGATGCACATCAATGAGGAACTCATTAACAAGGCACAGACAAGTGTTCAAACTTTGGACTCAAACCAGTTCATTTTCTTACAGGTAGATATTGCCTCCTAAACCTGGTAGACTTTTTTGAAAAAGTATTTGAGTCTCTGTGTTCAGTTAAATTGGTTTGTATGAACATACCCAAAAGCCTTTGGTACTATTCCATACTCTAGATCAAAATAAATGCAACCCCCTAAGTTACTAGCTAAATAGCAAACTGGATCACCAACAGTACTCAGTATACTGGTGTTGGATGCACTCCTAACCATAAAGCAGCTACAACGGTGTACTCTAGGGAGCTATATTTGGTACGGAGACCCACTCCTCAGGTGTCTACAACTTTCATGCTAAAGCTGAGGGCTGCAACATTTCCTTACTAAGGGAATCAAGGGCATGTCACCTTGAGCTATCATGTCCATCTTAAAACAATATTACACTTTTGTGTCTTGCCATCTTTTAAAGGGGGGCATATGCCTATTTTATTTGTATCTGCAAAGGATCTAAATTATTCTTTATATCCACAAAACACTACCCTAAGCACCCACTCAAGAAATTAGAATTTCTACAGTAAATTAAACAGGACCAATTGACATGACATCTCTCGTAGAGAATACCTCATTTATGGATTATACTTCTCACAGTCATAGATCATGGTAGTTCCCTAAACTTCTTTAGTGCAACCTGGATGACTGGATGGGCAGTCAAACATACTCCCAGTGTATCCACACAAGCTGTAACAGAAAGGAGAAAAAACTACTTCCAAAGTAATTCATCTTGTTAGTGGTCTGGGCTGATCTAGCCCACCGAGCATTTATGAAAGAGGATGATGATGGGTCCAAAGTAATTAATTCTGTCGAGGGCAGGTAATAATACCAGGTCTTGGAAAATGCAGAGGGATCACATAGCTGGCTACAAATGAACAAAGATCAACCATCTAGAATGAACATATGAACTTATTGGCATATTTCAATTATTTCATTTTGTGGTTTGTCTAGTGCTTCATATACACATTCTTATAAATATATAATAGATAATCCCTTTAAATTTGAAAGGGAGACCAACACAAAATTAGCAGACTTGTTTTCACTGCAACATTAGTCAATGAATCAGAAATATTGCATTAGTATTTCTCTGAATTGTAATGTTTAAACACATGGCTCTTTCTTCATGGGGCAGGGGAGAGAAGACAATTGGATTTAACAACTGGCTTAATTGCTGGCATAATTCTAAGGAGAACTAGTATTGATCAGCCTGGGATGAGATGACAGGTAGCCCTAATTCTTTTTGCAATGGATTGCTGCACGTCTCATTCCAGTTTTTCTGCCTGTTTAGATGCCCCCCATACTGTACTCGGTGCCTTTTTTTTATTATGCAAAGTCTGTCTGATGGTCATCGCAACTTGGCAAATTCTACAACACAAGTTGGACCACATTAAACTGGCTCTTCTCAATACCAGAAGTATTTATAAAATGCCTGATATTGAGGGTCTCTGGTAGATCAAGCAGTTACAGAGACTTACTTTAAATGTAAAGTAGCCACTCCATCAATACCAGGGGTTTGTGATTACCACACCTTCAGGCCTGGTGGAAACTGCAATGGTATTTCAATATTTGTCAAGAACCAACTCATAGCATGATAGAAAACCTTCTTGATGTCTGAAGGTGATCATTCTGGATTTCTGCAAGGTTTTAAGAATTTCCTATAACCAGCAAGTCCATAACCTATGATAAAGACTGGAGTACCTATAACTCTCACTTAAGAAGAGCAGAAACTTCTGGATTTTTCTAAATAATTCTGTGGACAAAACAGCAAGTCCACTAGGAGATATTCTGTACCTGGTCCTCTCTAATTCTCTCTCTCTCCTCAGTCCATGTAACTAATCTCTCCTTCAGTTAAGCTGGACCATAAACTCAACATTTACTCTTCAAGTGCTATGCACCATATAACCAATGTCTCTGTGTTTAAGGACTTTAGAAGAGCAAACCTTATGCAATTATATGACAAAATATCTAGTTTTAACTAGGATATCTACATCATTGCAACAGGCAGAGCATCACTGAAATAGACAGGGCAGTCAACTTCACTTTGGAGTTTTATGTCCACTTACACAAATGAAAAGATTTAGCATTCCCAACTAGAGGCAAATTCAATATGAAATTTAAAAACAAACTCCCTTGTGGTCAGAAAACACTCACAACTGTAAGGTAAGGTGAGAATTGCTCAGAATGAGAACAGTATACTAGTGTTACCAAGATAATTAATAGCAAAATAACATCAAGTAACCAAATAAAGATTAGCTTCTGAAGCAAAGCATAATGAAGGATATTTAATGTCAGACAATTAAAGAACATTAAACATTACTCCAAACTTTCTCTTAATGAGATCTTAAACTCCAAATGAAATGACATGGCAAATATAACAGCAAACAAGATATCTGCAAAATTCACCAATGAAACACCTATTTCAGCACCACATATTTTTGATTCATTAAAAGCCTTTCATTACTAAGGAACCTGTTCTTGCGTTAGTACCTGAAACCAAAACAACTTCCTCCACAAGTTCTGATAACGTACCTGAGTATCTATTAAACTGGTTCTTGCTGACACTCTCCATCAGCTGTTTAACCTAACCCTATCCATATGTTTCAAATCTCCTGGCACTCTGCTGTGGTGATGCCCATATGCAAAGGTTGCCTTAACGGTGACCACTCAGCCTTATGAATCTGATCTATAAAGCTATGTTGCGTATCATAACTGATCACATTAAAAGTCTGACTAGACTTAAGTTAAAGAATTTGATTCCATATCTCATGCTACACATTTAAGGAAACTAATTCTTAAACACACATCCTTACTTTGCAAGACAGAATCTCCAACAGGGTGAAAGATGGATCTCTCAATTCAGAGCAGCCTTTCCTGATAGCGTTAAGGTAATCAGCAGAGCCCTCCAAGGGGTCTGTGTTGGAACATCTCCCATTTGGCATCTGTATGTTGATCTCAAACATAACCATGACCTTTGGCTAACTAAATCTGCAAATATCTGCTAAGCTGGTGTGATTGTTAAAACCTTATCACTTATATGCACCCTTCAGAAAAAGCTTAGCTTAGTTTATACCTGGTGAATGAATAATGGGCTTATAATCTCTACTAAAAAGTCTGATAATATTACTTTTGGAATACAGTCGCCCACAATGTACAGATTAGAAAATACACTTACAAAATGGAAAGGTAGCTAGGGAAATGGACATTTTTGCATGATAGTTCCTTCTTTGATCTTGAAATGGCAAATAAGAAATCCTGATCACAACTAACAGCCATTGTGTCTAGATCCAAAGATGTTGTCTCCCTGTATTAATTACCAGTCAAACGCATCATGCAGTATAATAATCCATTCAGCATGCATCTCAAACACACCTCAACACACTTGAAATGCCTGAAAGAGTTATAAAAAATGTATTTCTGGCCTACAAACTGTTTACTAGGAGATACTGTGTCTCATGCTCCTGTGGCATGACACATGCCTTTGTTATCCCATCATTACAGAACTAGAGTTCCTTGACCTGCTGCATCTGAAAGACCGACAACACAGCTAAGACTAGAACCAGGAAATAGAAACTTCCGCAGATTAACAGATATAGAGACAGATTCATCACACAGTGCTTCGTGCTTCCACTTTCTCTGAAATAAACATCCTCTGCTGGTTATATAATGGGATTCTTTTTCTTGCCTCACACTAATCCTAGACAATTGGAGGGCTACGCTACGTTTAAGACTAAATGACCCTTTCATCATTGAGGAAAGAGTTAAACCCTGACAGTGGGTATTCCCAAGTGGTATATGTTTATTAGACTAAAATAGTCAAATTTTATGAATTAACATTTAAATATCTTTGTACCTTCATACATCTCTAAGAAAATATGGTTATTTTCTGTTCAGACAAATTCAGGACAGAGACTAGTCTAACCTCATTTGTTATGTCTTTTTTTTATAATACTCCAGTTTGGTAAAATGCTGATATGGATTTTACAATAAATGGTTTGATCATGTCTGAGTGAATCACCTGCCAAGTTGCCACAAACCTTTTACTACTTTAAAGTTCACCCTTTCTATTACGTCCTGGCCCTAGAAAGTGTACTTCCTTTCTGCAGTTAGTTTTCACTGGCTCACAGTTCTCCGAGGGACTCTCGGGTGTTGTATAACCATACAACTCTACATTCACACAAACACCTAGACCATTCGCATATGCTTCATCTGAAAGGAAAAGAAACTGAAAATAAGCAGACCTTATAGAACTCTTTTGTAGGCTCTTTGATTTGGCCATATTGCAACAGGATTAAAACGTTTCAAGGTAACCCTGTCCACTTTTTATTTCACTGATGCCTGGAAATTTTACTCAATATTTCGATGCCTTCTTGAATATACATGTTGATTTCACCAGTGGACAATCTTCAGCTGGTGGTTCTGCTTCCTTTATCCGATATAAAAAGTGACACTGGATCGGATTATTAATTGGTGATGGCCACACAAGAGTCATTTGTGCAAAAGATAGATGCCATACCTTTGTTCCAAAAGACTACAGTCCTTCACCTTTACAGATATTAAAAACCCTGCCAAAACAGTCCAGTCTGTCAATTATTCTTTAAGAAAAGGCACTACAATTTAGAAAATTTAACAAGAAGCACAACATACATAAAGCAGAAATCAGCCAAGAAGATCTCATTGGATGTATTGTTTAATCTGAAGAGGCCCATTATAATTCAATAAATCATGTTTCCTAATCTAATACATATATAGATAGACATATTAGATGCACATACATACGCACACACATTATATATATATATATATATATATATATATATATATATATATACACACACACACACACACACACACACACACACACACACATCTATATCTGTTTTATTTATTTTATTTTGCATTTGTTGACTGGGCTAGTCCAACTGGATGTATGTCCATTTTCAGTGGAGGCCCAGGGAGAAAAGTTCCACAAGTTTCAAAAAATAGTACACAAAGACAATGATATTTACAAAGACATTGGAACTATTAATTAGAAAGTCACACAAAAAAATGTAAAAAAAAAAAATGAAATATTAGTGAATATTCATGGGAGGAAGTACATGGACACACTCATACTGTAAAATTACACATGAGGTCCAAAGAGTTGACTGGTTATAGTTAATAAGGTCAACAATATATACATAGGTGCATGCCCTAAATAAGGTAATGAGATAAAAAGCATGGTATTATGGGAAGGGTTAGTTATTTAATCTGGGTTAGCACAGGGGCATAGCCAGTGTGATTTAAGGTAGGTTTTAAGTTTACTTTTAAATAGGTTAGCTGAGTATAGGGAAGTTAGGCGATTGGGGAGACTATTCCAGGTTTTACCCACTGTTTTAGAGAACAGTGTCATCAGAAGAGTTATTAGATTTAGATATTTGTACTAGCTGTTTATTGGATGAGCGCAGGGTTTTGAGATTATTATATGGGGTGACTAGGGAAGTGAGTATAGGTGTATTTTCTGGTTGATATAGGATCTTCTGGGCTACTATTACTTAATGAAGAGTATTAGATTTGGCAATTCTAGCCAGCCTAGTTGATTCAGATTGATACAATGATGGGTTCTATAGGAGGACCCTACAGCAGCAAATCTGGCAATACAGTTGTAAGAGGTAGAGAGTTTGTTCAGAGTACTTTTACATAATTTGGTGTAGATAAGAGAGGCATAAAGCAGAGTAGAGATCAGGTGGGTGCAGGCAATGGTGATCCTGGCTAGTGGAGTTAGAAAGGGTTTGATGCTATAGAGGGGTGGTATAGATAAGAGAGGCATAAAGCAGAGTAGAGATAAGGTGGGTGCGGGCAATGGTGATCCTGGATAGTGGAGTTAGAAAGGGTTTGATGCTGTAGAGGGAAGCTAATTTCTTATTAACTCTTTTTGTAGTGTTATTGATGTGAGGCTCATAAGAGAGGTTATTATCAATTAGAACCCTAAGTAGTTTAGTGGTAGTATCAGGAGATATAATAATTCCATTACTAGAGGTTACAGTAAAGTTAAGTGGGGAGGTTCTATGGGTGGGTGTGAATAGAAGCATTTTTTTTTTGGTTTAAGATAAGACATCTATGCAGAAGCCAATTTTCAACTGTGCTAAAGGTCTTTTGGGTTAGAGACTGAAGTTCTGATGGGGAAGTGGCAGAGAATATAAGTGTGGAGTCAACTGCATATTGGATGCAGGTGGCTTGTGGGATTACAGAATGGAGGTCATTTGTAAAGATGGAGCAGAGTAAAGGTCCCAATATGGATCCTTTTGGGACCCCTAGGGTAACTAGGAGGTGGGACAATAAGGTGTTTGCCCACAGTATAGCCTGTTTTCTATTATTTAAGTAGGATTGGAACCACTGAATAGCAAGATCATCCAATGACAGGCTTTTGAGTGCGTTTATGAGGAAGTGGTGGTTGACCATGTCGAAGGCTTTAGACAGATCAATAAAGAGGGCTGAGGATAGAGTGTCATTATGTTGATTTCTATTAATGTGGTTAGAAAAGGATAAGAGAGCAGAGGTGGTACTATGAAATGGTCTAAAGCTGTGTTGACAGTTGGCTAGTAGATTTTTTTCAAGTAGGTGGGTTAAAAGTTGCATGTGAATGAATTTCTCCATTACCTTTGCCAGAGGGGATAATATGGCTATGGGCCTGTAGGTGGAAAGTCCTTGAAAGTATCACCTTTATGCAGGGGGATAATGTGGGAGACTTTCCAGATGGATGGGATGGATCTTTCAGAATGATGTTGGACCAGGGTTTGGGTGTATGTCACCATCTATAAGGACGTGGATCTGAACTCTTAGGGTGAGTTGTAAAAGTTTAGAAATTAGGTTCTGGGATTTTCTAGCTTTTGAGCTATAGTAAGAAATGTGAGTGAGTCTATGAAACCTGGCTGACAAATACCTTGCTGGGCAGAAAGAGTTGTTGAGACTAAGGAGAAGGTTAAGTGTAGGTATAGAGGTATACAGGTTTGCCTAATGGGGTAGTGAAATCCTAGATATGTATGGTGTTCATAGAGAGCAAGTAGATAGGGTATAGTTAGGATAATTAGCAGGGATAGTAAAAGTAAGGGATTGCGGCATGTTTGGGACATTAGTGGAGGCATTGTAGGAACAATATGAATGAGGTTGATATGCTGGGATATTTGCAGATAAGATAGAAGGGTGAGGATTGGTTGAGGATATCTATATCTATGTATCTATATCTATAATCGATATTTATCTACCTCTATACTATGCATCTATATATCTATATCGATATATATTTATCTACATCTATATATCCACATATATTTATCTATATTAACATTAACATATGCATTAACGGACGAAAGCACTAATTTTAAGATGTAAAATCTTGTTTTCGCTGTTATGGATTTTTGCAGCAAAAGTTTACAATGATTTATTAAATATTCTACATTGAAGATTCATATCTAATTCTTCCTGACTCCACTGGTACTATAGTTTTGATATATCTATAGATATATTTATCTATACCTATATATATATATATATATATATATATATATATATATATATATATATATATATATCTATATATATATACATATCTATATATATATATATATATATATATATATATATATATATATATATATATATATATATATATATATATATATATATATATATATATATATATATATATCTATATATATCTATATATATATCTATATATATATATATATATATATATATATATATATATATATATATATATATATATATATATACACACACACACACACACACACACACACACACACACATATTTATATATCTATATCATCATCTTCTTTCGGCTGTTCCAGTTAGGGATCGCC